>NW_003852399.1:18247135-18289407 GCF_000181295.1 Otolemur garnettii | reverse complement strand
CCCAGGGCGCTGAGCGCAGGCAGAGGCTGGTAGCATCCCCCGCCCAGAGGCGTCCCCACCCGCTTCTGGCACTCGGTCTAGGGTTTGCAGGGGGTGAGCGTTGGACCGAGAGACTTAGAAAAGCTGCGACATCATAGAGTCAGAATGGAGAAGGAAGGAAAGTTTTCCCCTGGCGGCCCCTCCTTGGCCTCTTGGTTCCCCACAGTCACCTCGCCCGAGAGTGGCAAGCGGTCACCCTCCTCCCGGAGCCCAGCCAAGCCAATGCTGCAGGACTGGCACGGCGTCTTGGTTCCGGGATCTCTAAGGCCGAGACCGTCCCTCTCGGGAGGTTTGCATCAGAAGGGCCTTCAGCTGGCAGCGCAGCGCCACCCCGCAGGAAGGAACAGGGGGGCGCGCTCCCTCTGCCTGGGGAAGCCGGACTCGGCAGGGCAGGACAGCCTCGTCCCCAGCTCCGCTCGCCGCCGCCCGACCGCCCGCAGCCTGGCGGACTGCGAGGGGGAGGACACCGCATGAAACTCAGAACAGCTAGTTTAAGCCGGCGCTTCGATCCCTTCAAGCTGAGTGTCCTTATACCTAAAGTTCTTGCCCCTTCTCAACTTCAAGTTTATCCTGGTTAAATGGCGAATACCTACCTCAGGGATAAGGGCGAGGATCAAATGAGGAAAACACAACAGCTGTGCCAGCTGATTGAACAAGACTTTCCAAAAGGCAGTTAAATCAGGCCCAGGAGGTCCATTCGATATTTGGTGATGAATTTTACACGACAGGCAGAAAAACCTTTGTGATGCAGATTTGTCTAAAAATGCTCAAAACCCTGTCCAATTGGGGACCTAAAATAGTATCATCATTTGGGCCAGAGGCCTTGATTTATTACACCTGCTATACTTAATCTAATTATCTGGTGACTTCACCATGTATAATGGTTGATGAATCTTCTACTCAGAATTGGAGAATTCCCTACATAGCAATGTGGCTGGTGAACCATCTGATCCTTGTGCATCCTTAAAAATGTATTTGAACCCCCACCATCCTCATTTGTCTGTCCTCTAAGCAGTATTTCTCTGAGTCCTCAGCTCTCAAGTCCACACATGTACCTTGGGACTCTAGAGAGAGCCTGAAGTCAGAGGATTAGTGCAATCAATTTACCTCTTTCCAATAACTCCTCAAAAGATCTTACTCCATAAATCTCCTCTATCCTACTTAGCTCTCTTGACCAGGGAGGTTGTTAATCTTAGAATTCTTTATCCGGGAAGAAGGGATTGTCAATTCATACTTATCACACCCACAGTGGTCTCAAATGTGACTTCAAGAAGGTGATGGGCAGCCATGTTTCTTATTATTATTTCTAAAATTATGAGCCTGGGGTCATATACTGTGAGAGAGGAACACACTAGTAAAGTCCAAAGATGTTTCCGAGTTCCTTACTGAAAACTAAGAATTGAGGCAGGGACCTACACCCTCCACTGAGTTATCCCAGTTAGAATCTCAGAGTCCTCTTGGCTTCCTCTCACTCACTTGACCACAGACATGGCACGAACTACCAAGTGATCCCCATACTCCCTTAGTAAGAAATGTCTTGAATCTGATTACTTCTGTCCACTGTTCATCTTCACTATCTTCATTTAGAGTCTAAACCACAGTCACCCTAGATTATTAGGGGTTGAATGAAAGTCTTGCTTCCAGTCTTGTATCATGTTCCTTTCTCACTTATGAGTTTCTCAGTTTTTCTGCAAGGCCTTTCTGAAAGGCTGGATCAAGTCAGGCTTTGTCATGAAAACTCATTAAGGACTTCCCATTTGTTCTCCAGGTAACATTCCAACTCCTTCATGTGGTACATAAGCCTTTCTTGATCCGGCCGCCTTGTTTGCCTCTCCAGTCTTACTTCTTGCCACCCCTCTTCCATAGCTGCCACTCCCCTCCTTTGCCTGCCCCTCCCCCCATGCACACATGGATACCTCTCAAAATGACACAGTAAGGCCTAAATCCAGACTTTGAATTCTGGGCCTAATACAGAAGCACCTTATTTCCCCCAACAGACCAGAGATGTGAGAAAGACAGTTTGAAAGTCGCCTGAACCCAGCAAGACCTGGAGGTCTCTGGAGTTTTCCTGTTCTGTTTTCATTCTACACTGTTGCACATGCTGTTCCCCCTACTTAGAGGGTGTCTTACACCCCCATCCACTCATCCTCTTTGGCTCCTAAAGATATACTAAGTTTCATTTTAGAAAGCTTCTTCCAGCAAACCTCCCCTGATACATCCAGGAGAACTTGTATTTGCCCCCAGGAGAGCTGTTATGATCATGTCAGAATCCCCCATTTCCTTGTTTGTCTTGGCCAAGGATTGTAAGCAATGCCTAGAACAATTCCTGTCACACAGTGGGCACCAATACATAGTTGCCAAACGAATGCACAAGAGTGAGTTTTATAACCTCCTAATGGGCTCATCAGTGCAGGATAAACAGCGTAGATAAAACTTGTTTTGCAAATGACTCAAATAAAGCTGCCTCTAATACATCCTTGTATTTGATGATGGGGTGCGTGCCTAAAAAATCCAACATATGTTCAGTGACAGCTTTTACTGCAGAAGTGCAGGCACTGAGAGGCTTGTGCAGTAGCCTTGCTGTCGCCATAGCAACCTTGCTGAGGGAAAGGCTGATGATTTAGTGTTCAGATGCCTCTTAGCTCTATACTTTTGAAACCCAAGCCTGTTTTCCCACTGTTCTCAAAGGCAAGTTTTACAGATGACATCTATGCCGCCTATAATTTCGTTCAATTGTTTCTCATGTCACTGGGAGAAATGTCACATTTGGATTATACCACCAAAGAGGTATAACTTAACGTAGCATGAAATACTCATCTTTCATCAGTTTTGAAATATTCTGCATTGTTTTCATTTTTCTACTTAAATGCTTTATATATCTTGTTTTGTACTTTTGTCACCTTTTCCTCAAAAATGAATGCATTACTAGTTTTTAGAAAATATCAATTGCCTTAGGGCTCAACCTGTAGAGATTATAAATAATACACTTATCCAGACCTGATGAGAAACAGGAGATAGGGGAGGAAGGAATGTCTTAATATAATTATGCCCCCAATCTGGGAGTAGTCATTTCCTTATTTATGTTACATTTCTAATTAATAATTGATACCTCTCTTATGCACAAAACTTAACATTTTCAGAGCTCGTTCACATACGTAATCTTACTCAAATCTCACAGAAATGCAATGAGTTTTGTGTGGTCAATCTTTGAAACCAGATAAGCAATAAAGGACAGGTTTTTATTGATAGCACCGCACCCCTGAACCCCTCCCCACCGACTGCAAACTTCACAGAGAAGACGATATGAATGCCCAGCCAAGGAGAAAACGGCTGCATGTCACTAAGACACAGCACAGTCCCCACGTCCGCTCTCCCTGGCATCTCACCTGCGTTTGCTTGCTCGGATTGAATCAGGGCTGACAAAGCACCATGTCCTAATCCCATCCGCTGTGAGAGCAAGCGCTGCCGTCTCTCTCAGTGACCTGATGTTGGGTGATCTGCACAGCAACAAGGAGCAGCTGACGTGCTTTACAACACGTCATGAAGAAAAGAAACTGCATTCTGGGGCATCTTGGGAGTTTTTTTTTTTTTTTTTTTTTGTGATGGGTGGAGACCGAAATTTTTCTTACCAGGGAAAGAGCTGCCTGTTTTCTTGTAAGAGCCTGTGTGAGTGACCAACCCTCCTCTAATTGTATGTGTCTTATCTTTACTATATGGCGCAAGTATTTTAATGTTGTAAAACTGTAATGACCAGAATCAGGCAAGATCACTCCTGGAGGAGGAGGCCCGGAGAGTACTTGGGGCGGTAAAGGCAGCGGGTAACCTGAGGCAGGGCTGGCTTGAACACTCTCTAGATTTAAATGTGTCAATTATTTCTGCTTTGCAAATGAGTTTTCAAAGGTATCTCTCAGTGAAGAACAGAAATTGAGGCCAAGTTCACATGAAGAAACACAGGTTGGAGGCTGGGAGCTTTGAAGGATGGGGAGGATATAGACCTCTGCTTGCCTGGTGGTGGAGCAGACATCAGATAGTCGCTCCCCAAAATGCTGCCTGCTGTTTAAGGCCTTTTGTCCATCTGTGAGGACAGGGTAAGATACTGGCCCAAAACCTAGGCATAGAGGTTATATTAAAGACAATGGGGACATATGGTTGGACAAGTAGGTGTATAATTACTGGGACAATGAATTTGAATTATTGAAATTAAGATGCTCTGGGAAGTATGAGTGTAAAGTTTGCCATCCGGGAGGGAGAAACCTGACATTTACCTCCTGACATTGTCCAATCGTGTTGCGCTCACAGATTTACAGAAAGGGTAAAGGAAGTGACCTGTGAAGTAGACACAGTAAGGCCTAAATCCAGACTTTGAATTCTGGGCCTAATACAGAAGCACCTTATTTCCCCCAACAGACCAGAGATGTGAGAAAGACAGTTTGAAAGTCGCCTGAACCCAGTAGGGGAGCTCCCTATAGAGAAGGTAAGTAGAAGAGGCCAAGACACTTCTCAGACATGGCATGAGCAGGGCAGGCACCCCCCGCCCCCATTAGAGGCTCTGGGGGATTCCTCTAGCATCCAAAGCGGTCTAGGCTTCAAAAATAAATTTATAATCTGGGTTCCCAGAAAGCAGATCTATGGCTAGAATTGAGTCACATTCAACATAGCATGTTCACCATAGTACCATTTATTTTGTACTTGCTTTCCCTTCCACTTTCTAGAATACATCATTTAAAAAATGATTCTGCTTTATTTCTGCTAAAAAAAAAAGGGGGGGGAGGGAAGAAGAGGATTTTTCGATTGTCAACTCAGAGAACACGAGTATTATTAGAAAATGAAGGTGAGCGCTCCTAGAGGCCAACAGCTAGGCACAAATGCCATGCTAATTCAGGGAAGAGTAGGAGAGTGAAAGGAGTGTCCCAAGGCTGCAAAGAGATCTGTGTTGACAAAATTTAGTTAATAAAGGTCATGAATTCTTAAGTCCTAGCGGCCAGATTTGAGTCCTTTTTGCCATTGACAGTGCTACCTTAGGACTTAGTGGTTTGACCCCTTTAGGACTTAGCATGTGGTAAGAACCAGTTGTACCAGTTAATGTCTCTGGGCAAATTAACTTCTCTGAGCCTCATTTTCACATCTCTACGTGGACTTAATAATAGTCATTAGTTCATGATACTGTTATGAGGATTAGACAAGCCACAGAAAGCCTGGCATCAATGTCTGGCGCACAGAGATGAGTATCTACTCATCTATCCTTCCTCCCTCAGCATCAGACAATTCCATCCACCACTGCTGCCTCCTGCTTGCTTATTTCACATTCTCCTTATCTTAAATCTTTTTATTTTAATTTTTACTAAAAGGAAGCAAATTTTCCTTAGATGACTAGTGTCTTATAAAGAAGGAAATTGAAATCCTCATTAGAAAAGATGTTGGCAGGACTCTTCCTCCCAATGGTACTCATAGATCAAAAAGTGTTGAGTAGAAGGCAGGATGAATGGCTGGGCACCTATCCTTTATTCATCCTATTCATTCACCCATGAACTTAATTTTGTTTCTATTCTGAGCTAAGTACTTGCTTAGCCACGGGTTCCAGAGTGTTCCTAGAGGAACAGTGTTTCCTGTGCTCAAGTACCTTGAAATCTAGTACCGATGTGGACATGACCATCAACTGTTGGGCTAGTCAGTGTTTTAGCATCATGACAGATAGATGCTCAGAAAGCATCTGAATCAGACTCAGGTGTGAGGCTTTCAGGAGTGAGTTTTGAGATGTATTTTGAAGGATGGATACATCCTATTACAATCTTGGCTTCTTGAGGGTTCCTTTTTCCTAAATCTTTCTTTCTCCTCCTCCTCCTCCCCCTCCTTTTCCTCCTTCAACTATCTCTCTCCTCTCTCCATCTTTTTCTTTCTATTTCAAGAGTCTTCTGCCATCCTACATGCCCCAATAGATTGATGCAGGGAGAAGCAGCTTTGGCTTTCTCTCTGAACCTTTGCTGTCTGTTTGTACCCTTCTGAAAGAAAGGGATTTGTCTCAAATCTTGATCACCTCACCCAGAATCAAGCACAGGACCTGGTGCCTCAATCAGCATGGTTAATTAGCAACAGTACTTAAAATTTTGAGAACGCCATGTTATACTGCCACCTATTGGTGCGTTAGTGAATTTCTCTTTTGACAGGTGAAATCTCTTGGTTTGCAAGGTAACAAAGTTCAATAGCGCCTTTATTCAAACTTTCAGCGCTGTTTCCAAAAACTTTAAAAAATGTAAAGATACATATAACTGAGTGTTAATGTAGAGATTCATTATGTAGGGAGGGGATGGGATATTGGGCAGGTGCTTTGAGAGACAATAGTCCCAAACTTTTCTTCTGCTTACCTGATGAGCCACTGTAGACAAGTTAGAGAACATCTTCTTGTATTTTTGTGTTCTTATTTGTAAAATACGTATATGGTTCTACGTCATAAGGATATTTCAAGGATTAAATTATATAGCACTTTTACTAAGCCCAGCGCGGTGCCTTGTAAAAACTGGGGCTTCAACAGTAAGTTTCTGGTTCCCTTCTCCTCCTTTCTTCGTTCCTTCCTCAATTTTTGCTGACTGATCTGGAAAATCCTTCTAAAACAATAATAGTAAATTTTATTTATACGTTCCCTACATGATCTATTTACAAGTGACCTATTGTATTTTTTAAAAAATTAATAGACTTCATATATTTTTGGCAGTTTTCAGTTTATAGAAAAAATAATCAGAAAGTACAGAGAGTTCCCATACAGTCTCTCAATGAAGTCTATTTTAAAAAATCTTTGGACACGATCCATTCCCTATTTACTGGAATAATTAGGTATAATTATACTTGACTTCTGAAGAAGGCGCACGTAAGTGGTCATCAAATAGATCCACACCCCTTATTTTTCCTGCCTCCCCCCCCACGCCCTGTTTGTTTGGTTTGCCTCCAAGGTCTTGTGTGCTACTGTGGTGGGTTCAATATGTCGACTCCTAGAACTTTCCCCAGTAGTCTCCACAGTTCCAGGTCACCTCTGACCTGAAGCTGAGCACACAGGGAAAGGCTCACAACCCTGGGAATGAAATGGCATTGCATGTTCTTGCTTTCCAACTGTGCTGGGGCCTCAGGGCTGCTTGGCAATAAATAATTTTATGCTGTCTTGTCAATGTTCTGTCCTATTCACCATAGGGTCTATTTTAAACCTTCTCCATCTTTGAACCCGCCAGTCTCCCAGCTCTACACTCAGGCTGTGCAGCTTCCCTTATCTCCTGACTGACAGACAAAATAGAAGATACCAAGAATACCCTCTCAAGCTCTTGCCTCCAATCCTATAACCACCACCACCACCACCACCCCCCCCCACACGCACGCACCTTTTCTGTTTCTGGTCTTTTAAAATGGAAGTTGTGTTTCTTCAAATACAAGGGTAATTCCTTTGCCTGCACTTTGGACTGCATCCTTTTCTGCCTCTCAATGGGTGATATCCTATCAGTTAGTTCTTCTAACTCTCTAGATTTTCATTCCTTTATATGTAAAATGGAATAATCATAGTACCTACCTCATAATAAGATTGAGAGCATCACAGGAGTTAATACATATAAAGAACACGGAAGAGTGCCCAGCCGACACTCAGTGAATGTTAGGTGTTGTTATTAGCTATGGTTCTTATTTTTGATAACTGTAACCTCCTTTTC
Organism: Otolemur garnettii; assembly: GCF_000181295.1. Taxonomy (NCBI): domain Eukaryota; kingdom Metazoa; phylum Chordata; class Mammalia; order Primates; family Galagidae; genus Otolemur; species Otolemur garnettii. The sequence goes on along the minus strand of NW_003852399.1, from coordinate 18,281,683 downwards.
TACTAGATATTCTTGATGCTAAAATCTTTCCTGATGCAATAAACAGGAAAGCTCTTAAGCTCTCATATTTTTCTAGTACTGATTACTTTTCACTCATTACCAAACTTCTGGAAAACAGTTAGTTGCCCATATCATTTGTTTTACAGCCTTCCTGCCCCTTGCTTTGACCCAGTCCACTCCACTTTTGTACCCAACATACTAACCAATAGTTCTTGCCAAAGGTCACAAATAGCTTTCATTTGATTTAATCTGATGGCACGTTTTTCCCTCATCTTGACTTCTCAACAGCCTTCGGCACAAACATGCCCACATTTTTGAAAAGCACATCATTCTGTAGCAGTCCCCTCCCAGGTCTTTCCTACCTCTCATTGTCCCTTCTGCCTGGTCCTTAATGTCAGTGCTGCTCACTGGGAAGACCTAACCCCTTGATGTTTCCTCCGACCTTCCTCCCTTACGTGCTATCTTTCTCATCCCTTCAGTTGTGGGTTATAGGCAGATCTTGTAGAAGTGTGCATCTCTATTCCATGATTGTTTCATAATTCATCTGGGTATATTTACTTTTATATCCATAAACTCACTATATTCCAAGTTGTATTTATCATACTTTCTTAACAAGCTGATTTTACTGTTTGTGTTCCCTAAGTTAATAGATCCACCTTCATGCCGACCCCAGAACCTGTGTAATATCCTTAACTCTCTGGTGTCCCCTTCATCTTTACCATGAATTACGATCTATTCTACTTCCTAATTATCTTCCAAATGTGTCCATTCCTCTACCACCTCTTCCTGCCTGAATTTCTAACCTGGCCTCTGGACTTGCCCTCCTTACCCTGTTTCTTTTTTTAAAGTAGCCAGAACAATCTCTTTAAAGTGAAGATCTGGTCATCTTTACCCTACCCTACCTCCCTAGGCCCAAACGACTTTTCACTTTTCACCATTGTCCTCAAGGTCAAGTTCATAGACTAAAACGTGGCCTACATGATCCCTCATGATGTAATCCCTGCGTCCCACCTTTGGTCTTCACAAATGTTCTCTTTACCTAGAACACTCCTTTCAATTTCCAACCTCCACATCCCAGAACTGTCCAGTTCCTTTTGCCCTTCAGATATACTCACTGGAGAATTTTTTAGGCTCACAGAATTTATTCCTATCCCGAGTATGAAACAGGAAAGGATGATTTCTGGCTTAGAAAATGCTTTCTGCTGGAACTGTATGGGTGTATAGTGAGATGGAAAGATAAAGCCATGTTAAAGATGCCAGCATAGACAATGTCATGTTTGCTTCTGGGGCTTGTCCCTGGAGTTGCATAGCAATTTAAAAGAATTTTTAAGTGACCAAATGAAATAATGACTTCCAAATTGGTATAACTTGAAAAGCTTCTGCCAAAGAAAATATCTACATTTCACCTTATGTATTATAAAATATTAATCTTAGCTTCATTATTTTAATGAACTCATTTCTCTTGAGTGAGAATGCAAAGAATACTCTTTGAAAAGGTATTCCCATGGTTCCTTGTTATAATTTTTACTCCTTTTCCTACCACTTATTTGACTTTTAATGTTAAAATGGAAAACAATTCTAGACCAAGGTTTATAAGAGACACTGTCATTTGTATTTTTACATATTCCTATGGTTGCTTGCTACGTTTTTATTGTTAGAATAAATTCAGGATGATGCAACATTTTCAAATGTATATATGATTTAGATAAATCTATTTAGAAGCTTGGAAAAACAATAGTTACTTGAGCAAGGGAATATCAGAAAATCTCACACTACAAATCCATTTTAAATCCACTGTGAGTGCAGACAGTTTCCTAATACTTGAAATACTAAGTGTAGAAGTCTTAGTTTATTAAAACCACCGTGCTTGTATTTCCCATAGAAAACAGCTGGAATTTTTTCAGATAAATTACTAATTTTTTTTCTACCAACACTAATTTAGAACTCCACAGAGTTCTATAGGAATACCTCTATAGGAAATGTTTAGAATAGGAAATAAATATAGAATTAAGAATCTTCTGTTCTTCATTTTTGGTTTTTACTTACACAATATGTATATCTGAAAAATACTGCCTTAAAATATAAAGTTGTTTTTGTTTTGTTTTGTTTTTTTGAGACAGAGTCTCACTTTGTTGCCCAGGCTAGAGTGCCATGGTATCAGCCTAGCTAACAGCAACCTCAAATGCCTGGGTTCCATGATCCTCCTGCTTCAGCCTCCCAAGTAGCTGGGACTGCAGGTGTCCTTCATGAAGCCTATCTATCTATCTATCTATTTATCTATATATAGGGAGAGAGACCAAGTCTCACTCTGTTGCCCTGTGTGCATGGTGTCATTGTAATTCACAGCAACCTCAAACACCTGAGTTCAAGCAATTTCCTGCCTCATCCTCCCAGTAGCTGGGACCACTGGTGTCCACCAAAATGTCCAGCTGTTTTTTTCTATTTTTATTAGAGATGGAGTCTCACTCTTGCTCAGGCTGATCTCTGGGACAGGGTCTTGCTTTGCTCAGGCTGGTCTTGAACTCCGGAGCTAAAGAAATTCTTCTGTCTTGGCCTCCCAGAGTGTTAGGATTACAGGCATGAACCACTGTGCCCAGTCAATACGAAGATTAATCCATGCAAAACACACCAGAGATGAAGCAAACAGTAATTGGTCAGTTTTCTTAACACTCGCCTAAGAATTGCCTTACAAAGTTATACTTTTTATTGGCTGCAAATCCTATCACTTGAATTCTAGACTTTTTGTAAATAAATATTTTATTTACTCAATAAATATTAATTGAGCCCTTGGGATGCTCCCAAGAACTCTAGTAAATGTTGGGAGAGATTTAAGTAGTTTGCCTTGATAGTATAGTTAAGTCTGAGGTCTTATTTTGGACTACACAGTTTTTGGATTACTATATAGCCACAGAGAATAAAAGTAGAATCATAAACTTCTTCCAAATACTCAGCCATACTATATCCTTTTGTGTAATCTTTACATAAGATACATAAGATACATAATAATAAAATATTATTTTAACACAAGATAAATGCATGACTTCAAAATTAGTATGGACACAGTCTATTTCTAGCTCTAAATTATATTTTAAGATAAACTAAGTATAAAAACACAAAACATTACAAAAGAATCCTATGTATTAATGTAGAGAAAATATTTTTTTTTCTGTATTATCAAGAAATGTGGTCAAGTGGAAATTAAGCATCTCTTTTCCCTTTTGGCTAAATAAATTCCTTGAATTTGTTTCCCCACAGGGCACTGCTATTTTTATAAACATTAAAAACTAAATGGATACCCACTAATTCTCTAATAGGAGAAAGTGTATTCATGTCTTTATTGCAGTGGCCATAGAAGCTCTGTGATCACACTTTGCTATCGACCAGGGATTTCTCCATAATTTAAAAATGTCGTGAGAGATAATTTACAGAGGGGGTTTGAGCAGAAAATTCTAATAATGATTATTTTTTTTGAACCAAGAAGAATACAGTTCTCCTTTAAAAGTGCAATTTTTCTGGTAGTCTTTTGCCTAAAGGGAATTTGTTTGTTCTAGAGAGCTTTAGTAAGAAAAGGCTGACAGCAGGTCTGCAGTTATATACTCCTGGCGCTGGGCCTCTGGTTGAAACGTGCATTAGATATTCAAGTCTTTTCTCCAGGATTCTATTCCTGAAACCTGACTTCATCTTTTCCTTTCCACTGTTGCTCTTGAAACTGGAAATGCCTGCAGAATATAAATTATATGATAAATATTTGGGAATTTGTCTTTGCAGCATTTCAGCACCACTGCCAAACTTCTTGCCTAGAGAGCTGCAAGAGGCTTTTCAGTCTGAAACCTTGGAGCAGTCCCCTTCGATAGCCAACGGGGCAGCATCCATAGGATTTAATTGTAGTGGCCCCTCAAAAGAGATGAATAGACAATTCAAGTTCTTTGACTCCATTTTATTTTATTTTTTGCAGGGTTTGACTGGGGTCAGGTTTGAACCCACCACCTCCGGTATATGGGGCCAGGGCCCTACTCCTTTGAGCTACAGGCGCTGTCCAACTCCATGTTTTTCTGAGGCTGTTTATTTGCTGGTCACTTATTAATGCCCAATAATTTTAAACACTGGCATGCATCTGCTTATGGAGAGTCCCAGACGTGATGCACATTGTTTCAAATAGCATTAGTGTAAATAAGGACTCTCCCTAAATTTTTTTTTATCACACTGCTGTTCTTCAATAAGTCTGATCCTACTAAAAGATGCCCCCTGTGGGTTTCATTCTTCATTTTCCGGCAAACCAACCAGTGTCCCATCACGGGTTCCTTTCTTGACCTTGAGGGTCCTGTAGCACTTCCTAAGCTTCCATTGCTCTGGAAGGCAATGCTTTCGGAGAGTAACTCTAATGTCTTCACGACGACATGTAGGCAAGTTTTAAGTTACTCAGCAGCCTCAAGTGGCTCTGGATTCTTATTCTTAGGCCTTTTATAATTTTCTCACTGAGCATATTTTTAAACTGAAGCACTAACACAGGAAGTGTATGAAGGAAGGCTTTGCCTGTCTTCTTTCTATGCTGCAATGAACGCATCCTCTCTGCTTCCTTTGGTGCTGATAAAGCCTCTTCCACAAACTCTACAGAGTTTAGATTCACGCAGATAAACAGGGGATGTTTAAGTAAGAAAAAGAAACAAGTGTGGCAAAAAATGCCAGCAAAGTCAGTGTTGTGAATATGCTCTTAGTGGCCAGCTCTCTGAAGGACAATGAAAGGACTGATACAGGGTGGGTGGCACCCAGCTCAGGCTGTGACAGGCCACCTGGGAGGACCTGCCTTGCCTTCTGTGTCCTGCCCCAAGGATTTTGGTACCATGGAGATGAGGGCTGGAGACGAAGTGCAGCAGAGAGGGGCCAGCCCAGGGAAAGCCCTTGAGTCCCTAGGAAGTTGAGGGAGACCACGGCACAGCTGGCTCTGCCCATGCCAACCCCAGGACCATCCTTGGACCTAGAGAGCCCTCCTCTGACTGCTACCCCTCTGTGAGCATTTCACAAGCCTAAGGGTGGTACAGGGAGGAACAGAGAACCCCCATTTCCCAGGCCTGGACAATTTCATGAAGGGAATGGTTCATTCACCTTGCCCCTCGCAGAAGAAACTGTATTCACGCATTAACATGATCGTTCACCTTGCCCAAGAGGAAGGGACTATATCCACTTGTCACCAAGTCCTGGCCAAATGTAAGTAACAAAGGACCTGTGCAACTATATATACCCCTAAGAACTCAAGCAAAGAGGATATTTTCTGACTTAAGTCTTTCTCTCCACTAGGAGCTCTGGTGCTTTTTCTGTGTTCTTTTCTGCATAATAAATCCCGTCTTACCAGTGATCCATGGTCCCTGGATTCATTCTTTGAAACCCTGAAACCAAGAACCTACTGAAGAAAGAAATTCTGGTAACAGTAAGGTATTTAAATTAAGGAGGACATTTTTGGTTTGAGTGGGTCAATGTTTTTTCTTTTCCTTTGATATTAGAGCCAATGCTCTCACCCATCAAACCAATATGCCTGTTATTTACATCCACTCCAAGCTCTGAGATTCTCCATTCACCTGGTTGGATAGCACTTGTATCTTAAGACACTTGAGTACTTCAGTAGGGAAAGATAAGGACTGGGGTTGCTGAACAGCGACTTGAGCATGTGTGCTGGTTCTTCAATCATGTGTGTGAGCTTACATTTACTTGCAGAAAGGTAGTCCACTCCATGGGCTTCTAGTGTGGCATTGTGAAAAAATTAGCCAAGGGACTGTCCGATTTAGCCATCGTGTAGCAATTAACACGGCCCCTTGTTTGCCTCATCACCTACGAAACAATTTGTGATTACCAAGTGAAGCTCTCCAGGGTTGCAGGGCTAGGGATTTTTCAAAGCTGATGCTTTTTTGTTGCATTTCACTGTGTGTTTATTGTCCCTTTTCACTGAGGAGCCCGTGATGCCATGGACAAAAGCAGCATTATATTTCATGTTGGCGCACTCCAAATTCTTTCTTTTGTACATAGAGAAAATTTTACAGCCCTGTCATCACATTCAAAAGAGCTCATCAATTCTGCCTGCCATTTAGAACTCTCCCCACACCAAGAACTATTCAATCGTTCCCTTCCACTCTTGCTTTTCCACTTAAGGTTTCCCCCTTTTTCTAAATCAAATAGCTTTTCCAGTTCCCTATAAATAGATGCCATCTAGTGACCTGTCAGGAGCAGATGAGGAAAAAATACATCTACCATTATTAGTTTTAGAAATAGAGGTGGGTATTTTTGTAAAAATTGTTGCTCAAGTCAGTTTTTAAAAACATTATATTGATAAGACTCTAAGTAAATCTGTCATGTGAAAATACACATGTTGCATGGCAAAGGACAAGAAAATTGCTTTTTTGCCCACCTGGGCCTTAATGTTTATGAATCATGCAGCAATTAGCCACGTAGAGGTGATGAAATGACTCTACTATACCTAATTCTGAGCCATCTTTAGATAGTAGCCATTTAGCTTTATTTTAATAATAAATACATAAAAATATACCTTTCCACATTAATTTAAAATCTAAAATAAAAGCAGGCCATTTTTTTTTTTTTGATTTGTAAATCAGAAAGCAAAAGGTCTTTTTTTTTTGTTAACCTTAGGAGGGAAGTAGTTCCACAGTTATTTATAAGTTCTTTAAAATTTTGTATTATAGTTTTAATAAAAGGCTTCCCTGAGTACTATGTTGAGAAGGTTCAAGTTGTTGTAAAATTTATTTCATTATTTACATATATTTGAGAGATAAGTGTATCACGGACTTTTTGAACTATTTACTTACCTATGGTAGTGTCGTGACATCTCAGATCTTCCTGCTGGGGTCCATAGCTGTTGTCTGGTATTTAATATTCACACTGGGCATTTTTTAAAGCTAAGGTTTATTCTTCTCTATGGCTCACATGAAAGTGTATTTCCAAGTGTAGTGTGACCTCACTAACTGTTTACAAGGTTATCCATTCCATTATAGGAAAATCTTAAATTCAAGGCTACAGAAAACAACAAAAGCAATTAACAAGAAAATACAGAAACTAAAAATAAGTTAAAAAGTAATCACCTGCATAAAAACAAACACATCTATTGATTTATAATATTTTACGCTCACTCGACAAGAATTCCAAATATTTTTAACATTACTATTTGACATTAATGTCTCTATTATTTCTCAGTAAGAAAATGTTTATTATTTATTCTGACTCCAGTCCTACTTTTATTTGACAAATAAAATGCAGGTCCTGACTCCACAGTGAGTGGAGCAAGAAAAGGCATGAATCACTTAGTATTATCAAGGAGATTCTGAAAACATACAGGGAACATGGATCTGTCACCCAACAAATCTGAGGTGGCATACTCTGGAAATAAGACAAAATTCTTAACATCATGTCCAAGAATTATAAGATACAACAGGAGAATCTTGAGGCTAAAATGATTGCAAGGAAAGTGACATAGGGTGACAGAGTGAGACTCTGTCTCAAAGGAAAATAGAAAGAAAGAAAGAAAAAGAGAAAACTAAAGGAATGGAATTGGAATATTCCTAACACCAAGAAAAAATAAATACTTCAGGTGATGGATACCCCAATTACTCTGATTTGATACCCCAATTACTCTGATTTGATTATTACACATCGTATGCCTGTATCAAAACATTACATGGACTCCATAAATATATATAAATATTATGGATCCATAATAATTAAAAATTAAAATAAAAAAGAATTTGATAGGGATGAGGAAAACTTATAAATTAAACCAATTATAATTATACAATTTATCTAGAAAAGAACTGATCCAGATAAAAATAATTTAGGGAGAATAAACATGATAACTGAAACTTGGTTCTAATGAAAGGGAAGCTAGGCCAGGCGTGGTGGCTCACACCTGTAATCCTAGCACTCCGGGAGGCTGAGGCTGGTGGATCCCTTGAGCTCAGGAGTTTGGGACCAGCCTGAGCAAAGGGAGACCCTGTATCTACTAAGAAGAGGAAAAAACTAGCCAGGCATGGTGGTACACAACTGAAGTGCCAGCTGCTTGGGAGGCCTTGGCAAGGGGATCTCTTGAGCCCAGGAATTTAAAGTTGCTGTAAGCTATGACACCACAGCACTCTACCCAGTGAGACTCTGTCTCAAAAAAAAAAAAAAAAAAAAAAGGGAAACTAAAATGATAAAAAAGGAGGTTGTTGCCTGAGGAGACTAAAATGATAAGGACTTGAATCTGGGAAGGGACAGGCTGAGTGGACTTTCACCAGAAGCAGGCACACTCACGGTGTGGAAACACATGGTCTCAGACCTGCCTACTCAGCAAGGCTGGACTGTGAGTCTAAGGAAGTGCCTTTAGACTTGTGAGAAAGTTAGCACAAAGTCAGGGGTCTCCAAAGTGAGGAGAAGCCCACTGTCAGGATGGGGGACAGCTAAAGAAACTGTGGAGTGTGAAGAGAAAATGCTAGAGTGGCAAATTGTATGTAAAAAAAATTACGATACTTAACATAAGGAATGATACCGGCACCCACACTTAGCTCCCAAGCCAGGTGTCTGGTGCTACCTGCGTAAATGCAGTAAGAATGAGAGGTGCGTGCACAGGCGAAAACGGGGCTGGCCTCCTTTCACAATTTAAAATAGTGTCCACAATAGCTGGGCCTTGTGGCAGGCGCCCGTAGGCCCAGCTCCTTGGGAGGCTGAGGCAAGAGAATCGCCTAAGCCCAGGAATCAGAGGTTGCTGTGAGCTGTGATGCCACAGCACTCTACTGAGGGTGATAAAGTGAGAATCTGTCTCAAAAAAATTAAAAAAATGAAATAGTGCCCACTTTTAAATTGCACATGGACTTTATGGCCACCCTGTCTAAACAATGCCTCTGACTCTGCAGTCTTCAAAAGTGGCTTTCAGGTCCCCTGTTCTGGCCTGGAGTATATATTCTGCAGAATTTCCCCTTCACTCTCTATTTGTTTCCTATTCCACGTTTGGCTTTTCTTCCCATCCAGATAAAGACCCTGAAGACAAAACAAGTACCCGTTTCACCCTTTTTTTTTTTTTACTCTCCTAAAGCATCTGACCTCAAACACAGTAAACAGATTGTAAATATATATTTGTTCAGCAATCAATGAACTCCTCATGATTTGGGGAGTGGACTTCAAGGAGATGGTTATTCCGTTCTTCAACATGATGTTCAGTTTAATATCACTGTCAGGGATCCACAAATATCGAGAGGAAATATAAATATTATATTGACATAAGTAATCCTGCCTCTCAGCCATACTTCTCATGTATGGGAGGGTCAGATTCATAAAAATACACATACGTAATACAAGAAGAAAGGCTACAACAGAGTGACGTTAATCGGGACAATGAGGGACGGAATAGGATGGGACAGTCCTTGGGCCAGACCTGACAAGCCTTTCCTAGGCATCATCATTAGGGTTTAACTCTGTAACTTGAACAAACATTCTAATTTTAGTTAGTTAATGCATATATGTACAATAATAATAAATAAATCAAGCTTTTGAAATTGGTGAATTCATATTATTATTATTAATTCTTATTCTTTTTTTTAAATTTTTTTTTTTGGAGAGACAGAGTCTCACTTTGTCGCCCTTGGTAGAGTGTTGTGATGTCACAGCTCACAGCAACCTCCAACTCCTGGGCTTAGGCGATTCTCTTGCCTCAGCCTCCCTAGTAGCTGGGACTACAGGTGCCTGCTACAACACCAGGCTATTTTTTGTTGCAGTTTGACCAGGGCTGGGTTTGAACCCGCCACCCTTGGTATAGGGGGCGGACGCCCTACCTTCTGAGCCATAGGTGCCACCCTAATTCTTATTCTTATATTTAAGACAGAGAGTCTCACTGTATTGCCCTGGATTAAGTGTGATAGCATCCTCATAGCTCAAACTCTTAGGCTCAAAGGATCCCCTTGTCTCAGCCTCCTGAGTAGCTGGGACTATAGGCACCCACCTTGACACCGGGCTAGTTTTCCTCTTTTTTTAGTAGAAATGGGCTCTTGCTCTTGCTAAGGCAGGCCTTGAACTCCTGAGCTCAATCCACCCATCTAGGCTTCCCAGAGTGCTACAATTAAATGCCCGGCCTGAATCTATATTTTTGAAAAAATAAGTTACAGTTAACATATGAACAAGCCAGTATTTGACAGAGGTAGCTTTTCTTTCTTAACAGAATATTTCTGGTGTACTTCATTATTCATTTTAGTCTTTCCTTCTTCCTAGTTCATTTTCTTACTTTAAGTTCTTCTCATTTATACTCTTAGCATCTGTTTTTAACCCAACCTATATTTTCCAATGATTTTGCTCCTTTTGTTCTTAAAAACAAACAAACAAACAAACAAACCTCACCATTTATAGACTTCGCTTAGTGCTGCTAGAGCTATTCCATACTGAACAGGTTGTGGTTTTCCTCGACTTCTACCACTAATCAGCATTTATATTTAAAAGTATTGTGCAGTTGTAAGAGCCCCTGGGTTTAACTTGCTACATATGTGCAATTAGTATTACTACCACTATTAACGGGATGAATGCAAATGTACTGTGATCGCTTGATAAATTAAATTAAAATAAAAGGTAATTGCTAATTTTGCACAGTGCTAACTAACCAAGATAATTTCTAGCTTCAATAAATCACAGTGTGTATATGTGAGAAAGTAAGAAATAAAATGTGAAAATTTAAGTAAATGAATAAGATTTCTATGGATTCAATCTAGAGGATAAAAGCCATAACAGGGGTATGTGCTATTAACGGTATACAACATTATTTCTCAGAGTATGTTACCAGGAGCTCAGTCGCGTAATATGCCTGGAAAATAGAATGTACTCCACCGTCAAAAAAATGCTGGGTGTGTTGTACACCACATTGCTCTTTAAAAGTTCTCAGTCCAGATTAAGTTACTGAGGATGCTATGAAGTCCTCCAACAGAGACAACTTTGCATTTAACTCAGTATTTCTCTCAACTCCTTTAACCGTGAAACTTATTTTTTGTCTTTTTTTCTCAGAATATGTGACATCTGGCAGTCCCAGGGTTAGGAAAAATACACTTGGAGAAAGGTGGGTACTAATTAAGGGCTAAGGAGAGCAGAAGAGGGAGGAGACAGCAGGAGTTGGGGAAACCATTATGAAGAAGTAATATTTTGAGTTATCTTGCACACTGGAGGTGGAGATGAGCAGGTGAGGCATCTCAAACAAAGGGAACACTGTGACCCCAAAATGACAGAGAAGAGGGCACTGGGGGTTAGGGGAACGGTTAGAAATGGAAGGCTCCTGCAGGGCAGACAAGGGATGGGGGCTGGAACAGTGTGGAATTGATACTATGCAGTACAGTGATTAGCAAACTACCTTTGCCTATGCATTTCCCCTCAGAGTATCATCATTTCTTAAATGCTTCTTTTATTAGGAAAGCAATTACTTAATTAAAACTTGAATGGGTTAGGCCCGTGCTGTCCAATGGGAATATAATGAGCTTTTAACTTCAGAAAAGTAAAAAGAAACAAGTCAAATTATTTTATTATCATTTCAACATATAATCAATATAAAACTAAACATTTAGTTTCTTTGGGGAGGGGGCAAAGCCTTCAACATCCAGTTTGTGTTTTATATTTAACAATACATCACAATTCGAAACTAGCCACATTTCAAGTAGTCATGCCACATGGCTAGTACCACTATATTGGACAGCACGGGTCTATACATCAGCATGATGTAGGTTAGCATAAAGCAGATTCGATTTAAATGTGGTTTTTAAATAGCTTTAACCGTGAGCAAAAGCTTTAAATGGTTTAAAATCAAGTGGGTTAGGCAAACTTGTTTTGCCTGCTTTGGAAAGTTGTGTTTCATTTTTTGGCTGGATTTTTAATAGGCAAATTATAGGTTAAAGGTGAAAAGCTTCATTTTTCTCCCTCAAGTGAGCTAATTAATGTAAATAAATTACCATCAAGCTCTCTTTCAGCCTATTAATTCGTTTAGAAAAGTCAGTGGATTTGTGACAGTTAAACAAGAAGGCTCAGAGGCACATGCCAGCTGATTTGTAACCACGTACATGTTCTAAGGAACTATTTTTCAGATTTTTAAAATTTCAAATGATTCCTCCTGCTCGTACAGTTTCTTCACACTTCATCACATTTCTAAATAAGTGATCATGTAACGAGTGAAGATTTCGTGTCCTGCAGGCATTATACCAATACTTACCAAATGCTTCGACTTAAAATACAAAGCAGTTTTATTCACACTTCTCATTTTTGAATCCACCAGGGCCATTTGGGGATAGGAGAAACTAGAAGCCTGCTGTTCAGTTTTGTTTTCTACAAATTCTCTTTACCAAGAGCTTGCACAGTTCTTGTTCAGTTTCCAAGGCACATTTAATACCCATTAGAATCTAAGTAAATATGGCATGTTCTGTAAATGGAAGCTCTGGAAAATGGTTATTTAAAATGAAAGACGAACACCCAGGCAGCCACTGTGCTTCTGAGGAGAGAGCTCTATTTCACCAAGGTGGACATGGATTCGTAACAGAAAATATCCAACACTATGGCATGTTCCTTGAAAGTTCATGACTTTATTCTAGAGTTTCTGAACCTCAGCACAAACATATTGGGCTGAATAACCCTTATTGTGGAGGCTGATCTTTGCATTATAGAATGTTTACCAGCAGCTCCAACCTCTACCCAGTAGATGCTAGAAGCTGCCCTCACTCTCTCCTTCCCAGCCAGTGACCAATCAAAAATGTATCCGAATATCATCAAATGTTCCCTAGGAGACAAGATTGTCCTCAATGGAGAACCACTGCTCTATTCAAAGTCTGAAAATAGCATTAATATATTTAAAATATAGTATGAGCTCTAATCTCAGAGTATAAACTCATTAATATTATTACAAACTATATTTACTTTTCTAAAGAACTTTGGAAAATAGATTAAATTCATCTGATACTCTCAATCTCAATGATCTTGTTCTAGCTTGTCCTCTAATTTAAATATCCCACCTCATTTTTAGCTAGAACTGGTGGACTCTAATGAGAATGTCGACTTTCACACAAAATCAATTATTGCCTACAACAGAAAGTGAAAAGATGTCACAGCTTGCACACCCTTAGATATACTCAAACGTGCTTTTATAATCTACTCCCTAAACAAACAAGAAGGATACCAAAGCATCACTACCATCAGTTTGGAATCTTTCAGTAGCATCACAAAGAAAATGCAGTAATTCATGCTTCAAATAAGATCTAAAATCTCTCCAACCACATAAAATACTATGTATAAATAAAATGCTTCAAAGCAGATCTTATATTTCTCTCTCTTTTAAAATAGGTTAGAAATGAAGCAACTTGGTATAGCTTATTCCTTGTCAGATGTAAAATTTGGACAATTAAAGAATAATAAGGGCTCAGCCCCAGTAGCTCAGCGGCTAGGGCAGCAGCCACATACACGGGAACTGGCAGGTTCCAATCCAGCTCGGGCCTGCTAAACAACAATGACAACTACAACCAAAAATAGCCAAGCATTGTGGCCGGTGTCTGTAGTCCCAGCTACTTTGGAGGCTGAGGCAAAAGAATCACTTAAGCCCAAAAGTTTGAGGTTGCTGTGAGCTGTGATGCCATGGCACCCAGGGCAACAGCTTGAGACTCTGTCTCAAAAAAAAAAAAAAAAAAAAAAAGAAAAGAAAAAGAAAAAAGAATAATTAATAAAAACATATTTGACATTTATAGGCTTGTCAATTCATTTTGAAATGATAGAACTGGCAGTTGTGTTAATACAAGGATTTATTTATTTATTTATTTATTTTTTAATTAAATCATAGCTGTGTACATTAATACTATCATGGGGTACAGTGTGTTGTTTCTATATACAATTTGAAATACTTTCATCCAAGTGGTTAACATAGCCTTCGTGTCATTTTCTTAGTTATTGTGTTAAGAATTTATATTCTACATTTAGAAAGATTCACATGTACCCTTATAGGATGAACCTAGGCTTGATCCCGCCAATCACCCTCCCTCCACCAATCCTCCCCACTCCCCTCCCAGCACGGTAATTTAATAGAGGCCTGGGTTGGCCACACCTTGACACAATGTCTACAAACTGTTGGTTCTCTAGTGGTATGCTTAAAAAAAAAAAAAAGAAGAAGCCTTAAAGCTCCATTATTCTAATCACTGATAATATTAATATTTACCCCTATTGATATACTCTGTACCAGGCTGGATGAACATTCTCTTATTTAATCCTTACCGATTGCTTGAGCTGGGTATTATAAACCAAAGCTCAAAGTCTTGAAGCAACTTGTCAAAAATGATGCATTTAGTAGAAATTGCACTTAAACTCATACCTCTTTTATGCCAACGCTAAAGTTCATTCCAAGTGTTTTATGGCTTCCTGGGCAACTCTTAGTGAGAGCTGGCCCCACACCATGAGGTATATAATTCAAGGAGGCTAATGGACTTTTTGGCAAAACAGTGGAGTCTTGTCATAGTCTCCTTCAAATTAAACAAACTCAAGTATTCAGGTTGAGAATAAAGGAGAGAGAGGAAGGGAAAGAGGGAGGGGAGAGAGAGAGAGATTGATTTTCAATAAATGAGAGAGAGAGACTTTCAGTAAATAGCACAGGCATTGTCCAGTTTAGGCCAGGGATTTAGGGTAAAATGAGAGGTGTGGATCTGCTGTCTCCTTGGCTATCACATCTTACTGAACCTGTGTGCTTCTAGAGCATTTAAGATCCACATATTTTATATCAATGTTCTAATTATAAACCAGTAACCTCATCTGCTATTTTTTAAAAATTATTGTCCTGTTCTGATGCTAGAAGAAATTGACTCAATAGTAAATTTAAGGGGCAGTGCAAAAAATTTTGAGCTATCTTAACTATATTATTAGTATTTCCTTTCTTTAAACCCTAAACCCAACACATGATGTAATTCTACCACACTGGTGTGTATGTGTACTGAGACAGTGGACGTTAAGGGCTCATTTTTAGGAGGATATAACCCCACTATTTTCCAACAAGAAAAATAAAACCAAAAGACCATATTCTTCATGTTATCATTTAAAATAGCAAAATAGTATATTGCTCTTCCAGACCAGTGGTGGCAAAAATGAATATGTTTTAGAAAGTCCCAACATAAATGCAATTCTGACTGATCAGGGAAATACGAAATGGCAATTTTTTTTTTTTTTTCAAACTTGATAGTCCCTCAAAGAAGTCACAGTGAAAAAGTCTGGGCTGGTAATGCAAGCTTACTACTTTATAACTTGTAATTCTTCTTAATTCTTATTATGTTACCTTATACAAATAGTAAATATATACATTTAATTCTCCTATGAAAGGAGAGACATGGAAAACAGCAAAAATTTTACCAGAAAGTGAAAATTCAGGCTTATGATTCTGACTTATTTAATTATTCTATAAGGCAACTGATGTGTAAAGCAGCCTCAAGATATTTATTTGCTCTGGCATAAATACCTGCATGATCTGCTAGACTAGATGACATTTATGCAGTAGTATAATATAAAACATATCACCGTGTTGAACTACAACTGGAAAACGTCTCATTGTCATTTCTAGTTTAATAGGACATCAGGTTTGGTTCAAACACAGTATGTTTTAATAACTGGAGTTCGAGTAAGAAAAATGTGGATTCACTTATGCCAATTAAAAGCTTCTTTGAATTGATTCTTTCCTCTGCTCACTTTCTTTGTCCTAGTTATCCAAGGAAAATGTAAGGCAGCCCGAGGCTGTTATTCATAAGAACAAAGGATGCATTTATTGATTTTATAGTTCCCATATGGCGACAGTATGCGTTAGCTTAAATAAGTGTCTATTCCTTGATTATGACTGTCTTTGTGTAAGGAATATTGACTGAACCTGGATCCTAGCTCCATATGTAAAATAGAAAAGCCATACGTGTACATGTAGCCCACACACTTTAATCCTTCAATAACTGATGAATACTCATACTACATTTATTTTTAGGACAAACGTAGAGGTTTTAACAGGCTCAGGTCAAACAAAGAAAAGATTAGTTACGGTAACAGAATTACGAGCAAACCTCTAATAAATAAACTCATTTCCATGATGCAGAGATTAGCTTCTGTTTTATTATTGTTATTAGCTATTACTA
Organism: Otolemur garnettii; assembly: GCF_000181295.1. NCBI lineage: Eukaryota > Metazoa > Chordata > Mammalia > Primates > Galagidae > Otolemur > Otolemur garnettii. The sequence continues at coordinate 18,265,553 of NW_003852399.1, read as the reverse complement.
ATATATCTATACATGTGCATCCATGTACTATTAAAAAGATCAAAATTGAATACAAAATAGGTTAAATTCTACTTTAAGGAACACTGAAAAATCAAATTTTTCATATTTACAAAAAGAAAATTTCAGGAAAAATCAACTTTAATAAAATTATCTTATATATTTTAGTATTACAAATCATTTTCCTGTATACTAGCTCATTTAATTTTTACATATCTCTTGACAATTACTGAGGGGTTTTTCCTACAATACTATTTTATATGCAGTGTTTTTTTGGTTTGTGGGTACTATCGAATGAAAATATCAATGGTGGTTCACTTCTATAATTCATTTTTCATAACTGTTTAAATAAAACATGTAAGTAAAATTTTATTTTATTATTTTTATTATTTTTTTTTATTGTTTGGGATTCACTGAGGGTAGGAAGAATTAGGTTACACTGATTGTGGTTGTTAGATAAAGTCCCTCTTGTAATTGTGCCCCACCCCAGAGGTGTGCCATACACCATAACCGGCCATGTCCCTCCCTCCTCCCCTCTCCCCACTTGCTCATTCCTCTACCCGCCCCCTGTATTAGCTCATCTACTGCCTTCATATTAGAATTGAGTACTTTGGACTCTTGCTTCTCCACTCTTGTGATGCTTTACTAAGAAGAATGTGCTCCACTTCCATCCAGGTTAATACAAAAATGTAAAGTCTCCATCTTTTTTAATGTCTGTACATAAAAATTTAAATTAGAGAACATCTGTCTTATCTCTTGTCAGGATATCAGATTTTAGCAAATAATCCTGATTCCTTCTTTTTCTTTTCTCCCCTTTGTTGCCTACTTTCTTTCCTTCCGGATATAACATAATTCTGGGAAAATAATTCTGTTGTTTTCTCTAAAAAAATGAGAAGGAGGGAGGAAGAGAAAGACTGCTTTACGTGATGTGTGTATCGGTGGGAGCCTTGATACAGAATTTCCCTTCTTTGTGCTCTAAGGGATAAGAACAGTGTTTTGTTTTGTTTTTTTAAAGAGTGAGTCAAAATTTCTGAATGAATCATTTAGATGAAGTTACCTGCTCTTTCCAATTTATAGGAAGAATTAGTAATTGGGTATAAAATTCCTGACTTGGAATGTGTAATGTTGGTTGTCTTCCCCCTTAATCATTCTTTTTGATAGCATGAACTCAAATTTATATGCAAAAATACATTGTTTATGGCAATGTCATGTTACATTTAGGAAACATTTTATTTCAGCATTTTCAGGTTTTTCCTTCTTATGGGTGTGGCATTTTTTTTTTTTAAAGAGGAAAGCTATTAGAGTGCATATTTCATAAGCCTCTTATTCATTATTCATACCATTAGAAATGGAAGGAACACATACACACGGGCATTCTCTCAGATGTGTCCGCTGAGAAGTACACTCAGCCTAAACCTCAAAGAGTCTTTTTCAGTGGGGGCGGGAGGGAGGCTCAATGATATGGCAGATGGCCTTTCTCAGATACACTCTCACAATAATGCTCTAGTGGGTTATGAGTTCCAGAGGAATTTAATCTTCAGCCACATGAATTAGGACAGCAACATTTTACCCTAAAAAAATCTGAGTGATTACAGCATTTGAGAAATTGCAAACTAGTTTTAGTCTATTTCTTTTAGAAATATTATTTTCTAAAATATGAAAATAAATCAATCTCTAATTCAACGTGGGAGGTTCATATCCCTTGTTTATTTATTTGTTTAAAATTGGATTTCTGCTGCTTGCAAGAATGTACAGCTGATTTAGGCCTCTGACTTAATTAATATGCACTAAAGATGCGGTTGGTACTTTATAAATATTTAATTATAAAAATGAGGCTAGACTGTTCCTCTCCTACTTGAATTAAAAATGAGTTATTAGTGTAAGCCTTTTAGAAAAACTGATTTATGAAGTCAAAATGAACTAAGAAACTGAGTGCTAAATGCACTATGTAATTTAAATGGAGGCCTGAAAACCACCAATTTTTCCTTAATATCAGATTTCCCCCCCAAACCATCTATATAATTTCAGTAATGAGTAAAATATTAAAATGAAAACAAATAGATAAAAATGAATTTTAGAAGTAACCTCTGCCTCCACGCACTTCTGTATATATCTAAGATAAATTCACAGTTGTTATGTCAGAAACACAAACATTTATTGGCATTAAGTTCTCATGTAGCTGGTTATCATTATTAGAAAAAATGTAGCAAAAGCAAATAATTGTAAGGCTGCTGTGCATTTCCTAACATGTAGTTGGGCAACTTGGAATCTGAGGTCTGAGTACTAATAGCAGTTGTTTAACTCCTGTTTTACATATGGCATCAGGGTTTGTACACAAATATAAATTAATGAGAATTCAACTGGAATAGAAAAAGCATTAGCAATTTTAGTATTGAGATTCATAGCCTGATGTCCTGAAGTTGTCTGATTAAAAATAATTTAAATATTTTCTTAATAAATTGAGCTATAGGCATAGCACCCAAGAGGGAATGGGATTTTCTGTGTAATTAAGAACATGTCAGTTCGGCATTTATTGGATTGCTCTGGCAGTAATCAGTTGTTATCAACATTTACATAGGCTAAGACCTCTGAATATATGCTATGGAAATCTCTCTCTCTCTCTCTCTCTATATATATATATATATATACACACATATATATATCTGTTAAGGAAGATATAGGGAAAAAAGAGCTAGAAGTCTATACTTGGTTGGGTAGAAGCAAGTTTATGAACATGAGTTCAGATTTATCAGAGGCTTCGAAAGAACATGACAATGGGGCCGTGCCTGTGGATCAAGGAGTAGGGCGCCCGTCCCATATGTTGGAGGTGGTGGGTTCAAACCTGGCCCCCGCCAAAATTAAAAGAAAAAAAAGAAGAACTTGACAATGGTCATTCACAAAACTGAAAGAATTTAAGATATTTTAAAAATAGCATATAGAAATGAATCTCTGGAAACTTTTCAATAAAAAATATGAGAACACTGAAATAATTTGAAATGCTTTCTGGGGCATATTTGCCAATTACCAGAATAAGAGCTTATTTTCCTTATTTTAACATTTAGAAAAATGAATAAGCCTTGCCGTTTCTGCATGATTTTTTAAAGGCTTTGAATTTTAAAAATTATTTTGAAATGAATTCCAAAGAAAATACACAGACAAAGCTTTAATTTAATTCATTTTAAAAGAACAACAGATTAATCAATATAATTTATGGGACATAATAGTTTTTCTATACCCAGCCTTAAAGTTAACCTGGGGCCTTTTTTAATACTAAAATTAATAAATTGAAGAAGGAAGGTGAAACTAACTTAGATTAAGTACCCACTGCCTGTCAGTGACTATACAGATTTCTAATATACGTTGTCCCTTTCACCCCTTCAGAAACTCTATAAATGAATTAGTATTAGGGTGTTTTCCAAATTTCAGACTGAGATGGGTCTCAGAGACAGGAGAAAGTGTGATAAATATTGCAGAATACCTCAGACACCCTTTTGTTATATTTAGATATGAAAAAGTAAATTTAAACATCCCTTTAAATTAAACTTTATTTTTCCAGACCTGACTCCGAATACATTAGCATTTAGGTAAAACATCTGCTTTGCATTCTCAAAGCGACATACGTTTGCACTCTTATAAGTTTTATTCATTGTGTCCAAACTCAAGATTGTTAGATTAACCCTGAGACCTCAACTTCCCACTTTGTGGGAGAACCACTTCCTACCTGATCTTGCTGTCTGCAGGGGGAGGAAGAGCAGTTTCAGAGGTCTTTTAAAATCATACAGGAAGACAATTCTTTCTCTGGCAGTGGTTCTCAGTTTTCATTTGGTCTTAGAATTATCAGGGGAACTTTAAAAAATATTGATGCACACGGTCCACTGTGTGATTCGAGTGTGCAGCTAAGGTTGATAAGCTTTGGTCTTAGTGTGTCACACAAGGAGAGCTCTGTTCTAAGGCAATTGCTTTGCTGTTGCACACAGGTGACCGCAACTCAAATGAGGCTTGGGGCATCAGGTAAATGTGAGGAATTAAGGGTAGCAGAGGTAAAACAACTCTTTATGTTATAAGGAGTGAGATGATAGTAATAATATCACCATCATTTCTGGATAGATTTCTGAACTTTCATGAAAACACTGTAAGTCTGTGATAAGGTGAGGGATTGGCACCCACTTAATGCCAACTGGGATTGGAGCCAATAAGAAAAACAGCTATATCTAACTTAATTCCAGTTTTGCCTGCAAGCCTCCAATGAGTTGTAAGCTGGGCTATTATACTCATTGTAGCTATTTTTTAAGTATGTACACACTTAAGAGTTTAGCAATGAATAATACAGCACCTCTATTTAACAGCAGATACTACATTTTAGTCCTAAACTGTGACAGCTCTCAATCAAGAGAACATGGATAAACTCTGGTATCCTACAAAAATATTCGATTTGTACAGACTCAAAACAACCAACACATCATCTTCAATTTAATTTAATTTAAATGATTCTAGATCAAGAACATTAATTCCCAGTTACGTGGCAATTCTCAGAGCAATAATTCCCAGTTCTATGGCAAAACCTGTGGTATGAAATTATATCATCTGGAATAAAGTCTAGATAGAAACCAAGTGAAACTCACTCACTCAGCTTCTCTCAAACTGGCAAATGTCATAATGGCAACAGACCAGTATAGTTATCAGCACTCTCCCTGTCAATTAGACCAAAGATACTCATAGTGAAGAAATAGTTTCCCATGGTTTGATGAAAGAAAAGCTGCTTTCTACACTAATGACCAATTAGAGATAATTTTTATAATACCTGATTTATAATTTCTTTTCAGGAATCATAAGTCAGGCAGTACAAACTCTTTGCTGTTTAAACGCTCATTTGGAAACTTGAATTTTCTCCAGATCCCTTCTAACTCCAAAACTAAGCTTTGGAAAATCAGCAGTATTTCCCAAAGTGTGGTTAACCATATCTTCCTTAATGTTTTTATGAAAAATCTTTGACAAGAATATAATCCCTTAGCAAAACAAATGTTCATCACCCCTCACCACTAGCAAACTTACCTACTGGGAAGAAGAAATGAAGAACTACTGGGTTGGCCAAATACAACTACTTAAGGTGTCAGTCATCTCTGGAGGCAAGGGTTGAAGACTTGTTTCCATGCACCCAAGAGTCAACTGGCTGTGGCCACCCTCTGAAGGGAAACCAGAAAAATCTGCACTGGTGTGTGGTGCTTCCTGGTGCCTCCCTTTGTTCTAAGTAGAATGCTAATGCTAAAATCGCAGTTTGCATTCCTGCTTGCTCAGGGAACCTGACGCAGTCTGACAAAGCTTCCATTTAAATATCCTGATGGGGGAAAAACAAGTCCCAGAAGATGGCATTTCCCTGTGTGCTAGTAAAACCAGCCGCATGATGACTTAAATGGGAACAATTGGAGACTTGTGGTCACTTTAATGGTACCTGATCTCGTTTGTAAGATACGTTAGAGACATTGAGGGAAACAAATCCCCACTTATTGTAAATGTCCATTAAGGAAGTCAAGGGTGTGTCTTTGAATGTTTTCACCTCTTGCTTCTCTCTGGGCTCAACATCTTCATTGGCATACGTAACAGCAGTGAGTGTAAAAAGAGAAAGGAATCCCCAGGGCAGTGACATGCAGATCAAAGCATGGCATGATGGGATTAAAAAATGCTATGAAAAGTAAAGGCCATTAAGAGACAAAGAAAATCTAACACTATAATTTATTCATGTCTTAACACGATAGAGTATTTTAAAGTCTAGGGGAAGTTTAATTTCAAATCACATTTTGTGCTATTTTTCATTGTACTGAGGGAATATAAAGCAGAGAAATACTATCTAATCCCAAATTTTTAAAAACCAATTAAATGTTTTCATCCCCTCCCCCAGTGCCTTTACAACTGTTGAAGTTTATAATCTTCTCTTTATATGTGATAAGTGGATGACAGAATGCATATTTCAGTGACTGGGAAAAAAGCATCTCAGAGCAAGTGATCAAGCCATGACACACTTAATTTATAAGCCTCTGCAGACATTGATGATATGTACAGGATGAGTAGGCAAGCCCATCATTACTAATATCAGTGACTTCATCTAATGCACAACTTCATCATTATTTCAGCAGGGAAAATCAGGTTGTTTTTTGCCTTTTTCCAGTAAGGAAAATTAGTGCTTAAATATTTCTAGTACATGGAATGTTTTCAGCACTGTTGGGCTTAGTTAACTTTTTAAGTTTCTTAGTTGGATGCCAATAGGCAAATTTATAAATGGTAAGAATTGCATATGCTTACTACAACTAAGCATATAAAGCATCAAATCTATTCTCCTAGTACTCTTTTATGAAAATCAATCAGCATTATTACCTAGAGTTGAATTCAAGATGATCAATGTACTTTCTGGATAAACTTCAGTGATGATCAGTGGTGCCGCCATAATAAAAGCTGGTTATGAGCATTTGGATTCAAAATTGTGACATAAAGACAGGAATTATCAGGCTGGGAAACAGTGTGAAAAAAATGACTTAACAGATTTATTATTGAAAATTATGTAAGTAAATTTAATATAATTATATGAAATATAAGTGATGTATATTGTCCAGAGTGTTTGATATTGGTCTTGGTTGGAAACTGAAAAAAATAAGCCTCTTTTCCTGGAATATTTCCTCAAGTCTTTGGCTGCACTCCATGCCTAGCTACTTCACTATAAAAAGAAGTAGAAGATTTCTCGGATGCCCTAATTATCAGAGGACTATTACTCTTCTGTAGTCTCCTAAAAACATTTCCACTTGGGAGCAGAGGGGAGAGAGGACTATCTGTTCTTTTTTCACTATCATTTTCTTTTCCCCTTCCCATACAAACCTAAAGAATATCTCTGGCTCTTGTTTTTTATGCTTTTCTCCACAAATAAAGCTCCCTTGTGCCAGATATGAAGACAGAGAAAAGTGGCTTCTCTACTGTAACTAGAAAAGGAAGGTTGCCTAAGTAGAAGTCTTTCTTAAAGAGGCCAAGAGAAAGATTTCTAAAGAGCTAGAATGTACTTGATGGAAGCCAAAAAATACTTCAGTGCTCAAGGATAGGTTAGAGTTTTTGTATAGAAATTGTTGAAAACTCAGAATATAGTCTCGAGTTTTGATTCTGAATTCCTAATTACTGGCTGAGTTCCTCAAAACTGTTGAAAACCAATGAGGGGAAGCATCAGGGACATTTGAGACAAACTGTCCCAGATGCCCCAAACTGTCCCTGATGCCCCCCACAGTATGATACTATTTTAACTTACTCACTTATCTTTTCTCTTTTGTCATGAGGAAATTGAAATAGTTCTAGTGATCAATAAGTGATATGGCATAGATAAAACACCTTGACGATACCTAACATTTAATACACACTAAAACGTGTTGGAACTATTTTTGCTCTTCATAATTTAATGTATGGAAGAAAACAGATAAGTTTCCTTTTCTATAACTTGATCAGTGGAGATGGCATACCCCTTACCAGTAAGTATAAGTCAGTACCACCTGATTTTTGCCCTTATTAACTCATTTTCTAATTCATTTAGCAAATATTATATGTTAGGAACTGTGTTACATACTAGAGAGAAATCAATAAATGTGTCAAACTGGTCCAGTCTTTTAATATATACTGCTTTGTATTATTAGTATTTCATTTTTCATGTACATACAATGATTATTAAATTTTAGGTTTCTCAGGACACAAGCCATGTATCAGAATTCTTCTCTTTTTTTTTTTTTTTTGGCTGGGGCTGGGTTTGAACCCACCACCTCCAGTATATGGGGCTGGCACCCTACTCCTTTGAGCCACAGGCACCTCCCACATGTATCAAAATTCTTTGCAGTCATTACAGTAATATATATTAAGTATTTATTGACCATTAAGTATTATTTGCTGGAGATAATAAATACTCTACATACTTATAAAAGGTAGTACAAATAATGTGCCATTATTTGAAGATGTAAAAATTTTCCTGTGGTTTGAGATTGCAGGAAGAACACCCAAAGTGTTTCCTGTAATAAAAATCAAAGGAGAAAATGATATTATGGGCCTAAGAAAATCCAAATTGAGGAGTTTTTGGAAAATAATTAGAAATTGCTAACTATTAAATATTATTTCTATTATTACAATTGAAGGAATAAAGGAATCGTAGAAGCAAAATGATGAAAATTCCTAAGTTGTACTTTAAGTAGATTAAAAACAAATATTTGTCAATTCATCCCGCCAGTTGCACACCACTCAAATGCACAAACTAGCTAAGTGTGCGAATTCTCCTGTTATCCTGATTCTGAAGTTGAACAACGCATGATTTTTTTAGACAATATTTGCATTCTTATAAGCGGTTAACTGGAGGAGATACAATCTTTTTAATATTTTCCTTTCTGTACCTAATCCTGTGGTTTCAGCACCTTGGACAAAGCACCCCAATAGCCTTACTCCTGGGAACTAACGGAAACATTCCCCTTAGGTTAAAATTTTAAAAAATAACTTCACAGTAACCATCTTCCTTTTCAATGTGTTTAAAGAATCGAATGGATACTAAGAGATATTTAGCTAAACAATATAAAGTTTACATTTTCAAACCCTTTCTATCTTCTGGAAAAACATAATGGCTCTTTCTACGACGTGCGTCACTGTGCATTTAAGTGCGTTTAAGTATCGGTAAGTTTAATGGCTCCTACTCACTTAGACTATTATTCTGTACCTTTTAATGTTAATTTAATGTGTATTAATGGTGTGAAATTGATGAAATTATAAATGGAGTTTCCCTGGGCACAGGTTAAATCAAAGAAGAAGGGAGAGGACTGGTTAATATTACCTTCCACTCCATCCTTCATTTATACTACAAAAGATGTCAGCTCTGCCCTTGGGAAGAAATGCTCACTGTTAGTGAGTTGAACCTAAATTGATTTTTATGGTTTTAACTCAGGAAACTGTCTTTGGTTGGGTCACCAAAGGTTCACAGTCTCTTTAGGGATTAAGGAAACGTGCATGCTTCTGAGATTAAATTCACGTTCTGTTCCCTATTTTCAGAGAAGTAGGTCACTTCTTACTTCCGTTTCTTTCTGTATTGAACATGCAGATTCAACTCAGAGGGTCACTTAGGACATTCTTATTTTGTAACCTCTCCCTCACATCACCCTCGTTTTCACCTAAAATAATGGTGTTTCATTAACTTGAATGTGTGTTAAATATCGTGATAATAAATACTATGGACATAAAAAATTAAAAATCAAGGTCTGGTCTCAAGAAAATTTCAGTTCATAGTATCAAAAAGACTGGAATCTAATTTTGAACTATGATTTGTAAAAATATTAAGGAACAGGAAAACATTCACTTCCTGGTTGGAGGAAGAAGAGAAAGTATCAAGTCACTGCTCGTGACAGTTCACTTAATGCTCGTGAGTGACGAATGGAATATGGAACTTTAAAGCTACTCTTTACTTCTCTACAAAGTAAAAATAATCTCCAAACTAAAAAAGACAGAATTGAACTTATAAAGCATAATAAAGCTCAGGCCATGCAATGCTCCTAGCTTCTGTTAAGGCATTTGACAGACAAGTCGTGGTCTCAGCTTTATTTTATTTTATATTTATCTTATTTTATTTTATTTTTTGTCTGAGGCTGGGTTTGAACCTGCCACCTCTGGCATATGGGGCTGGCACCCTACTCCTTTGAGCTACAGGCACCACCCTGGTCTCAGCTCATAACCTCAATTTTTATAAATAGAATGGTGTCACCTCTGTTAGTGTCTTCAAGAAATTCTGGACATGAAGAAAGAGGCCAAGATGACTGAAATCTAGAAATGAATCAGACAATTCTGATTTTCAAAATCTAGAGAGAAGCAAGTCTTTAAAATGCCGATTAATGAGACTGAAATAAAATATTAGGTGACATTTGTGCACAAATTAATAAAATGTTGGTTTATGGACACTTAGAAAAGAAAAAACGTGACAGAGGTCAGCCTGGGCTCCAAAGAGTAACAGGTCAAGCCCAGCTTAATTTTTATTTTCTAACACGTTGGGACTAGTAAATCTGAAAAAATGGAAATGGTTAGGATAGAAGTCACAAACCTCAGGCGCTTTCTTAAACAGGAAATTAGTACAACAGAGCTCAGTGTCAGTTGACTATCCAGCAAAATGGCAATGAGCGGTGGGGACAGAAGAGCCTGTGTCCCAGCCGGCACTGCTCCTCTCCAACTGATGTCATTTTCCCAGGGAAGTCAGTTTCCCAGGGAACTTTCATGTGAATCTTGATTTTAAGAAATTTTAATAATCAACCTTTTATTAATGAAGACTCCCCTCATTTTTCCAATGAAACACAAGAAGTTTGTAGACTGGTCATGGCAAAGCACATGGGCGTGGGTGAGATAGTCTGGCAAAGTTTCCCCTGATACCACTGTTGAGGAGTTCCAGTTGGGTAACAGTAGAGATACCACAGGCAGGTGACGTCAGACCTTGACATGGGCTGCACTAACACCAGAAGTACTCACTCTCATCACAATTGGGCAAGGCCACGTGGAAAAATAACCTGGAGTTGATTTTTTAGTTTATTTTTATTTTTCTTAATGATTTTTTTTTTTTATTTTTTGAGAGACCCAAGCTCTCACCCTGGGTAGAGTGCTGTAGCATCACAGCTCACAGCAACCTCCAACTCCTGGGCTCAAGCGAGTCTCCTGCCTCAGCCTCACAAGTAGCTGGGACCACAGGTGCCCGCCACAACGCCCGGCTATTTTTTTGGTTGCAGCAGTCATTGTTTGGCGGGCTCAGGCTGGATTCGAACCCGCCACCTTAGGTGTACGTGGCTGGCGCCTTAGCCCCCTGAGCCACAGGCGCTCAGCCGATTTTTTAATTTAATGTTAGTATTTTCTCTAGTTGTTCTGTACAGCGAGATTTCCCTCTAGCCTCACTCCCAGGTGCACCTCCCAAAGCCACATCCTTGTGCGGTGCTTCCTGATGTGCTGAGAATACCACTAAAACAGACTTTTTAGGTGGCTTACGGATAAGTCTTTTTGGTTTGCACCTTAGGAGCGATATAACTAACACATAAAACATAGAATTTTATAGGCATTATTCTTAGATAACGGCCCAGTAAACAAAATTGTGTCAATTGAATTCATAATAAATACATAGGAGTAGAGTTCATATTCCGAGATGTTAAAAATTGTGAAGTGCATAAAAGAAGCTGAAGTTCCTGGAAATCAAAGCACACTTCTTTGGCCCTAAGTGTGCACACAAGCACATTTCTTTCCTTTGTCAGCACCTGCTCAGAACTCAGTATACAGGATCACGAAAGCTCTAGTTTCTTGTTTTGGGGGAGGGGGATGGATTTCGTTATGTGAGAGCTTCTGCCATTGATGGCCAACTCCCCAAAAGGAAATACCCCAATGCTGGAGAGAGTAGCTCTAAAGACCCACAAAACTTTTCAGATATTTCAATGAACTTAATTTATGTTCCTGATTTCTCTCAAAGGGAGGGCTCTACGAACACCAGGGTTCTTTCTTTCTTTTTTCTCTATAAAACCTACTTCCTTCTGCTTCTTCTAGGTGATGTTTCTGGATTCAGCACCTGAAGCACAGAAAATGTCCTACTAAGAAAAGAAGGAAAGACCAATTGCAGGCCTGAGACCTCAGGATTTTCATGCAGGAAGAAAGGAAGGAAGGAAGACACCAGGTTGTTACTTGAGCACAATTACTATTTAAAGGAAACACTTTCATTTGTTTTCCAAAATGTTAAATAAGCTAAAATTAACATCTATTGCTAAATGTTAATTAGTATATCCAGTCCCTACTGATGTTCTTGCATGAGTAGTAATACCTTAAAAGTATTACTTTAAAAATATGGCCTTTTAAAATACTAATGAAGTATGTAGGTATTAGTTTATGGCACACATATTTTAAGTGTGTACTAAATAAAATAGCATGCATAGTAAAATGAGGTATTTTGTACACATTCAAATTTAGGGAAATAACCGGTAGTGGAATTTGACATAATTACAAAATTACTTTAAAGTAAGTTTTTTTTGTTTGTTTCTTTGTTTGTTTTTTTTGGAAATAAGGATAGACTTATAGGACGTTGCTAAGATAGTACAGAGAGGTCCAATGTACCTTTCAGCCACTTTCCCCCAATGGTTATTTCTTCTCTAACTACAGTGTCACATCAAAACCAGGAATTTGACATTGTTTCCATGTGTGCATGTAGCTCCATGATACTTCATTATACACGTAGATTCCTGCAGACATCACCACAATCAGTACAGTTGTGCCATCAGCACAAGTCTCCCTTAGGTTGCCCTGTCTCCAAGCCCCGCCCATCAGTAGTTCATAAAACTACTCTTTTGTACTTATATTTTATATAATTTTACCAAAATATGAAGAAAAACCCACGTGACTATTAGGAGACAGCTGGTTCTGAGTGAGCTCTGGTCTAAAATTTCACCACTCTGGACAACTGCTTTATTCTCTGCCAGCCTCGACTGCTCATCCGCAAAAATGAAATTTTGGGATCATATTTTTTTAGGGCACCAGCATTGAAGAATACATATAATTAGTTTCAATTATATCACTTCAAAACCTATTAATTGCAAATCAAGTTAGTATGATTTAAATATGTGGAGATCATGGACTAAACAGTGTATTCTAAACAAATTCTCCATTGAAACAGAGTCATTGTCAAATTAAGTGACCAAAAGCAGCACTGCTGATTTGAGAACACATTGTTGCTCTAAAATCTAAAGCATGTAAAAAAAAAAAATGATTTCACTTGGACTCATCTCTCAAGAGACAGGTGCCACTGTTCTTCCAAAGTATAAGTAGGGCACACCTGGCACTCAGAATGCTGGAATCCTTTTGTCCCCAAGGGTACCTTTTGGGAAAGAAGAAACAAACATTCCTACCATGCGCTTGGGTAAGTATCTGAGGGGGCAATGCTGCACCCCAAACTGAGTTGAAGGTTCTGACCTGTGCGGTTCAAACGTGGCCCTTTTCCCAGAAGGGGGATTCGGAGACTGGAGCTGCTCTCCGCCTCTGCCACCCAGGGCCAGGGCCGGGGGTCGGTAGGGGTCAGAGGACCGGGGGAGGGGTGGGGGGTGGTGGTGGTCCTAGCATTGGAATCTCCTGTTTGACAGCATTGCTGGCCTGACACCACTGAAGAAAAATACTGTAGTTTTCTCCAAATGATTTCTTTCCTCTTTAACAATCTTTCTCTGCCCACAAAATAAAGCTTACAGATCTCGTCCCCTCTACAATTCACTATTTCAGATTCCAACCCCTTGATCCCAATCACCATTAAGATGTTTTCAGCTCATCCACCGAGCCGAGCCTTCCAACAGAGCATTGATGACAAACCGGCCCCCCTTTCTCACCTCAAATAATCTTTATGAAAATTTCCCTGGGAAGCAGCCTGAGGTCTCTGTATTAGTCCAGCCTTTGGAGAGATCTACAGAGGCTCTTTGAGGAACAACCTCTTCTTTATTCAACGTTCCTTATCACAATATGCGACATCGAGGCGCTACTCCCGAGGACAGGCAGTCCCGGGAGACCCAGAGCCGACGGCCAATACCCTGGCCTGGCCACCCTGCTTGCTGCACGGAGGGGTCCAGCCCGCCCACCTCAATGACCAGACAGGGAAGCTTCCCTCTGGCCGGTTTCAGCTGAGTCTCCTCATGCTCCACGTCCGCGACCCCCTTCTGTGGGTGCCTGAGCCCCCTGAATACCTCCGCACTGGAAGGGGCGCTCCCGGGACCCGAAGCTCCCCCGCGGCCCTCACTGGACTGACCACTGCCCATAGCCCCTCACGCCCGCGGGCACCGACAGCACAGCCCGCGCAGACGTCCCGGTCTTACCCTTTCTTTCCCCGCAGTACCCCGCCGCGCCATCCTGGACCCTGGAGGAGACACCTGGCTGCCGCTGCCAGGAGGGAGCCCTGGGCCAACCGGAGTCAGACACGTGTTGCCACAGCAGCCCTTGCGCTGGGGTTCTGAGGTTCCTCGGCCTCTGCAGCGGTCCAGGCTGAGGACCAAGCGGGGAAAAGGGAGGTGACCGAAGGCGGGCACCGTAGGTGGGGCGCAGCGCGTGAGCGCGGAGAGGGCGGTGCGCCCCGAGCGCCTGGGTTCCGCTCTGGGGACTCACGGCCTGAAGGCCTGCTTCTTGTCGCCAGAGCCTCAGCAGACGCGTCGCAGGCTCTGTTTCCTGAAGCCGCAAGCGGCAGGGGCGGAACGCTGCGGGGGCTCTGGAGCCAGGCGGGGGATGGGGTGCCGGGTGGAGGGAGCCGGCACAGCACGGCCCTCAGCGGAGTCCTGGGGCGACCCGGACCTGAGGCGGGGTTTCCCTCGCCCGGGTTAAGGAGTCCCCTGAAAACTGCAGCGCGCACAGAAGAGGCCCTGTAGGACAATCTCCCTGGGAACATTTCTCCCAGGCCCACAGCCTGTTTGTGTGGTGCAGATAAGCACGCGTGGCCCCAAGCTGAGGGACAAAGGCTTCATGCTTTGCAACTTTGCTAAAGTCTCCTGATCTGTGACTGGGGGATCAATGTGGTCATTCTCTTACCAATGCACAGGAGATAACAGTGATTGGGTTAAAAAGAAAAAGGGATAAACAAACAGAACACCACCGTAGACTTATATAATAGCAAGGGCAATGTAGATAGAATTGATACTGAGTTTAGGTAAGGCTGAAGGAAACCTCGGACTGGAAAGAAAACTGTATTCTATGTGGCCAGATCCAATTCCCACCTAATCATCACCCCCACTCCCTGCTTCTCTGCGAAGGCAGGTTTTTAAGGACAGGAGAATACTTTCTCCGTGCAGAATCGCCAGACTCCCGGGTAGCCCCATCAAGAACATCCAACTTCCCTAAAGCTATTGGTGATGACCTGGTTCTTTGCTCCTGCCCCAGCTCAATGTCACAGAGCCGGCACCACAGTCCGGCTAAAGCTCTTCCAGGTCAGATTCTCCTTTGCTCTTTGCTTACTCTTAGAGGAGTCCTCACTTTCACCCCTGAGCGGGGCTTTCTGCTGCTTCTGGAGAGCAGCCTGCCTGCCCCTCACTCCTTCCGTCCTGGACCCCTTCTCACCATATTCACTAGTGTTCTGCTTACAGTATAACCTGCTTATAGTTCTGCAGGGGAAACTCGCAGTGCAAATGTGCTCAGTCCAAATTCATCCTTCTCCTGCATCTCCTTAACTTGGCTCACGCTCCTGCATTAAACGTATTTTGTCGTCCCAGCTCCTTTTCATCTGTCTGGTCATCCCTTCTCCGTCTTTCTGATCAAAAGTCTCGGACACTAAGATTTATTCTCTCTGGTGTTTTCTAAGCCCGAGAGATCCCCTTCCCCATTGAAAATGCAGATACATAACATCACGGAGCTCGTCTGAACAACAAAAACTCTCTCTCTCTCTCTTTTTTTTGCTGCATCTTGATGCTGCTGGGTCTTAATATGTGCCCCTCCCTTCATTCAAGGTCCAGCCGTTCAGTTTGATCCTCCCTTGGCCTTTAGAGGCTGTAAGTCCCCCCACTTTGGCTTTTGGTAAAAAGTGCTGTGTGCCTGGTGAAGGAAATGCCTTCACCAGCTTGGCTTGGGTTCCCTTGGAGCTGTGTCTAGGAATTTGGTCTTCTCTCTTCTTTCTCTTCATAATCCAGACTGCCAGGAACTCTGCATCAGACATTCCTGGATGGTTTCTACTGAATTTCTTCTAGTTCCTATAAGAACCTTATGAAGCTAAAAAAGAAAGTGAATGCAAGGTGCTACGGAACTGTAAGACGACTAGGCGGAAGATAACCAGTGCTACGCCCTTGCAACTTAACATTTTCTTTTAGAATGGGGATTTCTACCTATTTGGAAAGAAATGTTATTAGACTTTTATTCCAAAGACTTAAGAGCACAGGGGTATGTAAGCATGTGAGGGAGGTTGGGGGTGGGAGGCTGCAGGTGGTAAAGTGGAGAGGAAGAGGGGGCAGATGTATGGGAGGGTCAAGTGGACAAGAAGATTGGAAGAGGCGAAGGGGAACACCTTGGTTTCATCAGCGTGGACGCAATGCTGGCTATGCTGCGCAACAATGGAGGGCGCATCCTGCAGCTTAGCAGGCCACTCCTGGCCAACTACATACCACCTCCATGGTGCATCTTCTATGAGAGAGGCTTCTGAAATTAAGAATTCAATAACCCTCTCTAGGCAGATATCAAAGCACAACGCATTGAACTCAGACTTCACTGGACATATTCCAATAGTGCAGTGTGATTATCAAAAATGTTATAGAATTCATTTAGAAGGAAGGCTTAAATCAGAGCGTTATAGAATTGCCGAGATTGAGGGCCTTTAGAAGGTTACACAGTTCAGGCTCTCAGATGTTGCCTCTGTCGTGCTTACTCAGTTCTTTGGTTCTTTGTTTTGCCCTTTCTAGCTCCCAACTCCTTTCCAAAATTTATGTTTGGAAGCCAGGACCTGTTCCTCAGGGCTGCTGCGACAGCAACAAAAGCCACACACTTTTCCTTACCTATGTTTTTCTGTAGACTTTGGACCTAAAATTAGACTAGAGAAAATTCACTTTTAACTTCTCAAGACCTGAACTTAAAAGGACAGTAAGTAAGCAACTCACAGTTGGAGGGTTCAAACGGTGCCCAGAAGCCACACAGTTCATATAATAAATCCGGAGTCAAAGGTAAACCAATGCAGTTAAAGTGATCTCAAAGACATGCAGCCTTTCTTTTCTGGACCCAAGTGTAATTGTCTTCTTCTAAGAATACGTGAAGTTTATTTTTTCATGGCTCTTGTCAAAAATATGTAGAACTACTATGTGCCTGTAATTAATTTACTCATTCAGCAACATTTATTCAGTACCATATTCCAAACCTATCTTGTCTTTTCTTTCCTTCCCTCTATTTCCTTCAGATTTGTTTGCCAAAGTATGATTGGTTTGCTATGTTACTCCTCTAAGATAACAGGATGGGAAGGGGTAGGAACCCACATTTGTGGAGTATCTTGACATTTTCTTAATTATTACAACTTTCTACAGAGGTAGTTTTTTCTATATACTTAACTAATAAAGAAAAGGAAGCTCATATTTTGTTTACAGTTGCAAAGATAATAAATTGTACAGTGGGGATTTGAGGCTAAGATTATTCTGTATTCCTAGTCACTGTCTAAAGGCAATGCTTTTTACTCAAAGGATTAAGTCAAATGGAGAAATATTATCTGCAACTGCAGGACGGGAGGGGAATAGTTTTGGTCATGTTCTAGGAATAGAGTCTGCTTTGTCTGTACTTAAGTGTGCAGGAGCTGTCTCTTGTAGAAAGCTTTGGGTGAGAGTCTAACTCTTGTCAAGATTTGCAAACTGTGTTAGACTCCCTTAAGCTCCCTTAAGCCACATGTAGGATGATTAATATAGATTAAAAAATATTTTGGAGAAAGGTTATTTATTACAATTCCTGGCTCCACATCATGATTGTGAACAAATTTTAAAGTTAGCCACTGACTTTTATTTATAAGAGACTCATTTAGTGAAATGAGATGCATGGCGAATTTCAGAAAGTCATGTAACCTCTGAGCTTATAGCTCCTCATCTGTAAAGCAGAAATAATAAATACTACGATACTCCAGGAGTTTGAGGTGAGTGTCACAGGGCACAATGGACACAAAAGTGCTTCGCAAACTGTAACTACAGCTACATCACTGGTTACAACAGTCAGGAAAAAGAGCTAATTGGGAATTACACGGTGAATTGAACAGAAACAGAATATTTTACAATTCCAGTAAGCTTTATACAGAGTCATGAAATTTTAACAGAGATAGGAAATTTATAGGTTATTTAAGTTCTTCCGTTTTATAAATGAAGAAACAAGGGCCCAGAGAAAGCAAATCGTCTACTGTTACATCACATCCTTAAGAATATTGTTGGAAATCATAAAACAAGAAAATGGTACCGTGGGAACAGACAGAGTCAGTCAGTATTTGCTGAGTGGCTGTGGATAAAGCTAGGAAGATGGTGATGCACAAAATAAATAGCATCTCTGATCTCAAGGAACTGATATTCTAATGGAGAAAGTTAAGAAAAGGAGTGTGAGCAAATAGGTCTTTCCAGGCACTGGTAAGGTTTAAAGAAGTTAAAATGGGAAATAAGCCTCTGGGTTTTGGTTTATTCAAGTGACACTCCTGAAATGACACTTGATTTGAGACTTTGAGGAGTAGGTGGAGGTGGCATCAGTGGGGAAGATGATGGGAAGTGAGAGTAGTTCCGCAATGTTAGAGGTGGGCTGGTAGGATTTACTGATGGCTGGAACGAGGTGGGCCGGTAGGATATACTGATGGCTGGAATGAGGTGGGCCGGTAGGATATACTGATGGCTGGAATGAGGTGGGCCGGTAGGATATACTGATGGCTGGAATGAGATGGGCTGGTAGGATATACTGATGG
>NW_003852399.1:18241777-18246940 GCF_000181295.1 Otolemur garnettii | reverse complement strand
GGCTGGTAGGATATACTGATGGCTGGAATGAGGTGGGCTGGTAGGATATACTGATGGCTGGAATGAGGTGGGCTGGTAGGATATACTGATGGCTGCAATGAGATGGGCTGATATATACTGATGGTTGGAATGAGATGGGCTGATATATACTGATGGCTGGAATGAGGTGGGCTGATACATACTGATGGCTGGAATGAGGTGGGCTGGTAGGATTTACTGATGTCTGGAATGAGATGGGCTGATATATACTGATGGCTGGAATGAGATGGGCTGATAGGATTTACCGATGGCTGGAATGAGGTGGGCTGATAGGATATACTGATGGCTGGAATGAGGTGGGCTGGTAGGATATACTGATGGCTGGAATGAGATGGGCTGGTCGGATATACTGATGGCTGGAATGAGATGGGCTGATATATACTGATGGCTGGAATGAGATGGGCTGATATATACTGATGGTTGGAATGAGATGGGCTGATATATACTGATGGCTGGAATGAGATGGGCTGGTAGGATTTACCGATGGCTGGAATGAGAAGTCTATGAAAGGATGCCCAGGTTTGGGTCTGAATAACTGAGTAGATGAAGATACGGTTTTGTTTTCTTTTGTTTTTGATGGAGCAGGATTATGACAGTGTTGATGTTGGGATAGGGATGGGAGATATGATTAAGTTCTGTTTTCGTCATGTGAAATTTTAAATAATAATTAGACATTCAAATGGAGTTCTTGGGTGGAAGTCTGCAGCTCCGAGGAGGCTGCTGATGAACACTTGAGATTCTTTATCACATAGACAATTTTAAAGTCAGGGTTTTTTTTAAATTATTAAAAGTGGATAATTTATTCTTAAATGTAAAGGTTTGTTATTGCGTGAACAGGGTGAGGTTCAAACATGACTTAACTTGCCTTCCCAATGTAAAGCTACCTGAAGCCGTTCAGTCACAGCTGAGCAGACTGTCACCATGGCAACAGGTCTTGTGGAAGAGGAAAGTGAGTTTTGCGATTCTGGGGCTTTAGTCATATTTGTCTGTCTCCCTCTATGAAAGGAAGGTGTTCTGACTCTCTTTTGTTCCTCTTGTCTCAGTTCCTTCTCAGTAACTATTGTGATGAGAAGGGACTAGTGGCCTCTCTGCAGGAACAGCTTTTATTTGTGCATTATGTGTGCCCAGCTCTGAGGTGCACTTAGATGATAATGGCTTCATAGTTATGCCTTTAATATATATATGTATGTGTATATACTACGTATAAATTGTCACTTAATTTATTTTTATTATTTTTTGGCCGGGGCTGGGTTTGAACCCACCACCTCTAGCGTATGGAGCCGGCGCCCTACCCTTTTGAGCCACAGGCGCCGCCCGTATCACTTAATTTAGATTGTTAAAATTACCTTGAGAGTCTATTTTCAAAATTTCTTTCATTTTTATGGGATATTAGAAAATATAACTTTTAGTGCTTTCAAAATCTTTATTTAGTACTATGGTAAGGGTTGCTATAATGTTCCAGAAGAAGCTGTTCTCAGGTAAAAAATCTTTGAATTTAGAGAAGAAATTGTGAAACCAAAGATTACTGATTTGGGGTATAGTTGTTTTCTTACAGTTGTCTTCTTGATTAAAAAGCCCTCTAATGCCCCGGCATACACAGGCATCACCATGACTTCATCTTCTGTCTTTAGAGAAAAATCCCTATCAGTCAGGGTTTATGTTATACTTACATTTGATATTCAAAAGTAAAGGTAAATTGGGTGGCACCTCTGGCTCAAAGGAGTAGGGCGCTGGCCCCATATACTGGAGGTGGTGGGTTCAAACCCAGCCCCGGTCAAAAACTGCAAAAAAATAAAATAAAAAAAAATAAAGATAAACAAGTATATTGTAGAAAATTTAAAATTATAGAAAAGCACCAAGTCTCTCTCATTCAAAGATAAATAAGAACTTGTTTATGCTTTTTAAGGCTACTTAAAAAAAAAAAAAGAAACGTACTGAATACACTATCTTAAGACCAAATGCCTTTTTGGTCACAAAGTTTCACACTACAAAAAAATTAGAAAATATCTGACTGCAAAAAAATAGAAAAATAAAAATTACTTATGATCTCATTCTCTGAAGTAACTCTTTTTATACATTTTCCTGCATTTTTCTATGAACATAAATATTCCATATAGCATATGCATGCATATTTTCTATTTATATACCTGTACATATTTTTCTATTTATACACGTATTTAAATGAGACTTCCTGTTTTGCAACTTGTTTTTTCCCCAGGCAACATCATATGTGATTTTATTTCTGTTCTGCTATACATTCTTTTAACATCTTCATAATAATGTGGCCAGAAATTATCCCATTTTCTGCCAAAATGTTGAAATTCAGACAATGCTATGAGTTTATGCAAATGAGTAGGTTCTTATCACATTGAAATTAGTGTATTTAATTATTTTATGCAAAGTAAATCAAGATAATAAGGCTATCACAAGTAACCATTAAGGGGAAAAACAGTTGCAAATTAGCATGCTTTTCAGATGAAGGGGTAACAAATACTAGAACAGTTGAAGGTGCACACATGAATATAGGGTTGCTATCAGGACATTATTTTGCAGGTCAGCTAGAGTGATAAAGGCTGTTCCAAAGGTACTGAACGATGTTAAAGTGCCAGCGTTGTTATCTATACATAGAGATGCTGATAGGAAATTAGGATGCTGATAGAGATGCTGATAGGCCTAGATGACAGGACATGTAGGTGTACGGACATACACAGATTAATGGCACCCTTGGAAAGGGGTCCAGCTGTGGATTTTCTTTAACTTGGTGCCACCGTGTTTACCATGGTGGCTCTTCAGCCATCTGGCTCCAATATACGCCTGCTGATTTAATTTTCATTTTTATAAAAGTTAGGGCTATAGAACATCATTACCAAATTGCCGAGTTTATAGAACTAATATTTTCCATTTGTAAACTGGTACTGAACATTGAGGACTGGATGCAGGAATGCCCTCGGTATTCTTTCTTTTGGAGACCAGCACATCAGGAACCAGGAAACCAGGTTCCTACATTTTCATTCAACCTGTATGACTCTTTGAAAGGGTTAATAATGGATTTTATAGTGAATTTCATAGACCAATAGCCACTTGTCTTAATGATATTTGGGGGTTTGTTAAAAATGTGTACTTCTGGGTGGTGCCTGTAAGCTCAGTGGGTAGGGCGCTGGCCACATGCACCCAGGCTGTTGGGTTTGAACCCGGCCAAAGCCAGCTACATAGTAATGACAACTGCAACCAAAAAAAAAAAAAAAAATAGCCGGGCATTGTGGCGGGCACCTCTAATCCCAGCTACTTGGGAGACTGAGGCAAAAGAATCACCTAAGCCCAAGAGTTTGAGGTTGCTGTGAGCTGTGATGCCATAGCACTCTATCAAAGGTGCCATAGTGAGATTCTGTCTCAAAAAAATATATATATATATACACATATATATATATATACACATATATATATAAAATTGTGGAGCCCATTCTGGAATCTAAACTCCACCCAGTAAATTACATCCTCAGATGATTAAGATTATCTCCAGGTGATTTGTGTGGATAGCAGATGAATATTATAGAATGATTGAGACTTAGGGAAATTAATACCTTAGCATTAGGCACTTTAAAAAAAATTTGTTATCTCTATCACTCAGCACAATGCCTGGCTCATGGGAAATAATGGCTATATATTTGTTACATTGACTATTCTTTTTAATATTTCCTTCTTTTTTCTTTAAAGACAGAATCTCCTCTGTCATCAGGCTGGAGTGTGGTGGTGTGATCAAGGCTCACTGCAACCTTTCATGTGCTCAGGCGAACCTCCTGCCTTGGCCTCCTGAGTAGCTATGACTATAGGCATGTGCCCCATCATGCCTAGCTAATTTAAAAAAGGTCGGTCTTTCCTTCCTTCCTTCTTTCCTTTTCTTGTAGAGATGAGATCTGGCAGTGTCACCCTGGCTAGTCTTAAACTACTGGCCTAAAATGATCCTCCTGCTTTAGAATCTCAAAGTGCTAGGCACAAGCCACCATACCCATCCTATTTTAATATTTCTAATGTTGTAATAAGTTCTTGCTTTGTATTATAATATTTTTTCTCTAAAACATTTTGTAACGACTTTCAAAGAATCTTCAGAATCTCTGTGATTAGGCCTTGCATACAGTAGACACTCAATAAATATCAATTGCTTGAATGAATATACAGTTACATTTGTGATAACATCTAATCACATTTACCCAGAACAGTGGGCTACCTTCAAATCCCAGGAAACTGTCTTCTATCTATGAAGGTATCACATTTAGAAGTCAGACTCACCGTGTTTAATCTTTGCCAGAAATTCCACATGATCATAGATGAATCATTAACCCCTACTAACTGCTGAGCCCTCCTGACTTCACCTTGTCATCTATAAAATAAAGGAAACCACAGAGATTCAACCCATGAGGATATTGTGAAATCAATGAAGTGCTTTGCAATTTGAAGTTATTGTTATTATTACCCTCTGCATCAGGATGATTATCCTACTCATCAAGAACTTTTCCACCTGCCTCAGTTTTTGGAGAACCAATCACTGTCCTGAGGCGATCTTGAGGCAAAAGTGCATTTAATAAATCTGTCAATGTGTGATACTCTTAAGGAACAAGATGGCATATAAGTTGATTGATGTCCGTCATCTCACCGACAGTATACAAGGCAAACATCATTGGTTCACTGGTGAAATGTAATTCCAATTCTTACAGGAGCGTAGGTGGCCTTACAAGTTTGCTCCACACGGTACCCCAGGCAGCCCTTTGATTATTATCATTGACCCTTCTATAGAATCTGTTTTGCATCTCTGATATAGAATAAGTCTATACGTAGGCATCTGTCAGATTTGAGTTATGTACATACTTCTTAAAGATACGAGATCGCAGTTGACCATTAACACGGATTTGAACTGCACTGGCTCACTAACAAGAGGATTTTCTTCCACCTCAGCCACCACCGAGACAGCAAAGCCAGCCCCTCCTCTCCCCTCTCCGTTTCAGCCTACTCAAGGTGAGGATGATGAGGATGAAGACCTCCGTGACCAGCCACTTCCACTTAATGAGTAGCAAATGAATTTTCTCTTCCTTATGATTTTCTTTTCTTTCTTTTTTTTTTTTTTTTTTT
>NW_003852399.1:18207027-18241658 GCF_000181295.1 Otolemur garnettii | reverse complement strand
GCCCGGCTATTTTTTGGTTGCAGCCATCATTGTTGTTTGGCGGGTCCGGGCTGGATTCAAACCCACCACCGTAGGTGTACATGGCTGGCGCCTTAGCCACTTGAGCCACAGGCGCCGAGCCTGATTTTCTTAATCATAGTTTCATTTTTAAATCTTACTTTATTATACAAGCATAGTTTATAATACATGTAACATACAAAATATATGTTAATCTGCTAGTTATGTTATCTGTAGGGCTTCTGATTAACAGCAGGCAATTAGTAGTTTAGCTCTAGGGAAGTCAAATGCTAGATGTGAATTTTGACTGCATGGGGGATGGAACCCATAACTCCCTCATTCAAGGGTAGTATCACCTGTGTCATCTATCTATCTATCTATCTATACACACACACAAATATATATGGATATCTATATTATATATAAAATGATACTTGGTATAGATGTGTGTATAATAGAGAAAACGAGAGAATATTTAGGTCATGTTTCAGGGTTAGGCTTTGACATTAATCCACAATCTCATCTTGTGCAAGAGTTTTAAAGAGCAATGTGAAGGCTGTGCAAGTCTTCCAGCTCTTAGTTTCCTAGGTCCAGGCACTGCAATGAGAGTTTCCATTTTATTTATGGGGGGACTCAAACTGGGGTCTTACCCCTTTGCAATAAGATAAAAAGCCTAAAATATTTAAATATTTTAATTTAAAACTTAACTGCATATTAGAACAAAATGAGATCTCAATTTTGTTTCCTCGTGGTAGACATAGTAACAATCATTCGGAATGGCGTCTCAGCCATTTCCCTTAGTGTCTTAAGTCAAGTATTTCATGTCCCACATGAATTTTACCTTTTAGAAAAAATTGGCCCACTTTTAGAGCATCTACTGGCAATACTAGACAGGACGAGATGTTAGATAAACAAAAATGCTTCCTCTCCCTCTTCCTTTGGAGAGGGTAGATTAAGTGCATCTCCTATGTGCTCCCATTACACTTTTATTTTCTACTGTTGAAATACGTATCACGTTATGCTGTAATTGCTGGTGTCTGATTGACTCACTCTTATAATCTTCATTGATAAAACCAGGGATGGGTAAGCTTTTTCTGGAAAGCGTTAAATAAATATATATTTTTTGAGACAGAGCCTCCAGCTGCCACCCTGGGTAGAGTGCTGTGGCATCACAGCTCACAGCAACCTCCAACTCCTGGGCTCAAGTGAGTCTCGTGCCTCAGCCTCCCAAGTAGCTGGGACCACAGGCGCCCGCCACAATGCCCGGCCATTTTTTGGTTGCAGCTGTCATTGTTGTTTGGCAGGCCCAGGCTGGATTCAAACCCACCACCTTAGGTGTATGTGGCTGGTGCCTTAGCCACTTGAGCCACAGGCGCCTAGCCAAGGGTTAAATATTTTAAGACCTGTGACTTATATGGTCCTCATTGTAACTGCTCCTCTTGCCGTTATAAGGCAAAAGCAGTCACAGACAATGTGAAAATGAGTGTGCCGGTGTTACAGTAAAGTTTATTTACAGAAACAGACCAGAGGTTGAAATTGTCTCATCATTGCTCAGCATATGGCAAGGGCTCAATAGATTTTTTTTTTTTTTTTGAGACAAGGTCTTGCTCTGTCACATGGGTAGAGTGCAGTGGTGTCATCATAGCTCACTGCAACCTCAAACTTCTGAGCTCATGCTGTTCTCCTGCCTCACCCTCCCTCGTAGCTGAGACAACAGGCTCCTGCCACAATGCTGAGATAACTTTTCTATTTTTTTGTAGAGACAGGTCTCACTCTTGCTCAGGCTCATCTCAAACTCCTGCCCTCAAGCAATCCCCATACCTCGACCTCCAAGAGTGCTAGGATTATAGTTATGAACCTCTGTGCCCAGCCTCAATGTTGTTTTGTTAATAGTAGTAGTGGTATGTTAGTTTTGTTGACTGAATAAATGAAAACCTAATGAAATGAGATATAATATCTGCTTTCATGGATCTTACATTCCGTGGAAAGTCCCGTGATGGGCCATGTACAGTGTCTTCTGAATGCCCAGAGAACAGGCATCCTATCTGAACTGAGGGAGGAGAGATTAGAAAAGGCTTCTTGGAAGAGGTAGAGTCTAATTTCTATTTTGAAGAAAGAATCGAAGTTGTATGCTGATGATGAGATGGAGAAAGGATGTTTTAGGCAGAGGATTAGCACTAAGCACCAAGGCAAAGAGAGAGGGGACAGGAATGGAACTCCATGACACATCTGAAGACTAAGCATTTTGGTATGGGAATTTTAACTGTGGAAGGTGGTTAGATCTGTCTCTGTTTTCCTATGGAATCAACCTACGAGTCATTCTTTTTCTATTTATTCTCTTTTACCAGCTCATTCATCTTAGTGGACAAACAAGCTGATGTGTTTTCTATATTTTAAACTACTATTTTCATTTCCACTGTCACTACTACTGTCATCACCACTACACCTCTGCCTTTCCTATCCCCACCACCTCTGCCTTGACTGTCATGGCAACCACTGTTTCCATCATCACTTCTACCACCACCTCCACAGCCACCTGCATCTCCACCACTACACCTCTACTTCAGCCCCTCCACGTGTTCATCAACCACCACGACCACCACTTCTACCTCCTCCTCTGGCATCTTGCCACCACCACCACCAATCCATCACAAAACCTTCCTTTGTCCCCCCTCATCCTTCTAAATCAGCCATCTCCCTGTTCCACAGCAACCTTCTCAAAAGAGTAGAATTCCCTTGCTTTTCCCCTTGGTCACTCACCTGTTGCTCAGCCACCTACCATCTGGTTTCTGTTATCATCACTTGATGGAAATGATTTAAACTAAAGTCACTGCTTACTGTGATCGTCATATTGCCATTCAGTGGACACTTTGGTTCTTGCTTTACTTGACCTCTTAGCAGCATTCGATTCTATTTTTTACTTCCTTCTTAAAATCTTTCTTTGCTCTGAACACCTTCTGGTTCCCTCCTAATTTTCCGTCCTTTCCTTTTTCCTCTTCTCTGAGGGCCAACCACCATCTGTTTAGTTATGCCTTAAGTGAACCATCATCTATCTAGTTATCTCATTGGCTGTCTGCTGATCTCATACTCTTTAGGTGACTGTGGATGTGACTTCTCATACTCAATTGCTATATCTGGTGAATACAAGCAAGGCAATTTACTACAAGTGAAATAAAAGAGCTGGGTAAAGAGGTGAAGGTTTGTCAAAGCTGCTGAAGAAAGGGAGCTGATTAAGACATTCTGGTCTGAGCATGGGGCCAGCTGAGGTTGTAGAACGTAAATCTGTGGTGTTTTGAAATCACTCAGTTGTACATACTTTTTCAGCATCTTAAGAACAAGATAAAGATTGAATAAGTGGATATGTGGCTAGAAAAGGGGATAAAGTCTTTAAATACTTTTCCTTACCATCTTCACTGGTACTGTTCCCTAAACTGTCATATATAGTTAGAGGGCACGACAATTAAAGAATAATCATCTCTAACTGTTTGGCAGTTACATCAATATAAGCTTTTTGTTTGGTGTTTAACTCTTTATTCTGTCCGCTCTTCATTTTCTGTAGGATTTATATTCATCATTTGAAGTCAATATGGTGTAAAGTTCGATTTGTCTGGGGCTCTTGCTGTGATCTTTGTAGACTTTCTTGAGATAGTTTATTAAAACCAACTCCAGGAACAAACAAAATAAAGTTCATGTAAACAATTTGGAGCTAAATCTACCCTTCAAAAAGAGGTCCTCTATATTTTAGGATTGGATCTCAACGTATTTTTAATCAGAATCTTTATTTGATGATGATGGCTGGGCAATTACATGGCTGAATTTATATGTGTTTCTTGCTATGCTTTTTCATCTTGCATTTTCTGCAGCGGGTCCTTGGTTGTATTACTGGAAGTTATTTAAAGTTTGAGAAAGTTATATTTTGGATAAAATACAGAGATTTTAACATGGTCTTTCATTAGAGTTTCCTTGTTAATCACTCCAGCCTCAGTTTTCCATTTTCCCAAACCTTATGACAAATACTCCAGCTATACTGAATTACTTCCAAATCCTCAAACCTGCCACATCTCTCCCCATCCCGTCCTCGCACGAGCTTTTCATTTATAGTGGATCATGTTCTTCCCCAACCAACTCTTGTGAATTCCTCGAAACTTGAGCTTCATTGGGAAGAAGCCCTGATAGCCAAATGGTAACTGTCTCTTAGGATTTAGTACATTGCATTGTACTAATTCCACCTTGGCTATTTCTTCTAGACAAAAACATTATTGGGGACTGTGTTTTCATCCTGGTGTACCTAGTGCCTAGCACAGAACTTGACAATTGAAGACGTTCAATCATTGTCATTTGGTTTAATGAACAAATAAATGAAATTACTCTCCATACTTTATTTTTCTTTTTAAATCACATTACTCTGGGTTTTTTTCAGTCATGTTTTATAGTTTCTTGAATATAAACGTCTGCTGTAGTAGTCATTAATACACATGTTTTTCTTGGTGCGTTTGTATCTTGGCGGTTGTCTAGCATTGTTCTCCAGAGGTCTTGTGTTATTCCTGCTCCTGTAAGTTTCATCTCCTCCACTCACGTTTCTTTCATCTACAGGCTGGATGGCTTCCTGCTACAGTGGGAGGTATATAAGAAGTTTCTTGTGGGAGACTGAAGATTGTCTTAGAGAAAAGCTCTCTTTTTGCTGGTACCTGGTGTCTGTTTTTCTGATCTTACTTATTGAAGATCACCTGCTGTCTGTGACCTGCCTGGGCTTCCGACCGTTTGCCTTGCCTTCCAGCTTTGGGAATCTCCAGTTCATCTATGCCTCTGTATCTTCACCCAACTACTGTTCGCCCCGGTTTTCCATGAAGTCATTATTATTTTTTTCCTTCTTTCTTGATTTCTGACTGATTACAGCATCATGACCTCTGGATCACGTGTGTATTGGAATTACTGACTAAACCATGTGGTCATTTGATCACCTCATCCAGATGCCTCTCTCTGAACACGCCTTTGTTTCCAGGGTTTGGATATGTACGTTATTATCTTTAGCTACAGGCCTGGCTTTGTCATGTTATTTCCTTAAAATAAGGATGCTATTTTTACTTTCTTATGACTATGGAAACTAAGGCATAGAGGTTTATAAACTTCAAGGTAACTTCTGTGCTATTTGTGGATATGTAAACAAAACATACTCTACTGGATCTGAAAAGTAGTATTTAATCTATCACATTCTAAGTAAGTGCATCTGTGCATCAGAATTATCTTGGCCCCTAAAATGAATAAAGAGGCTGGGGTCCGAGCACAGTGTCCGTGAATCAGAATCTTGAGGTGGGACCTCAGCATAATGTATTTTCAAAAGTTTTCTGATTAATATTGATGAACAGCATGGGTTGAAGCTGAGAACTACGGCACCAATGATCACCTTAAATGTTATACATTAGAAATAACAATGAGGGCGGTAGGGGTGGGGTGGGGGGAGGAATAGAAACTTGAAATAAAAAAAAGAAATGACATGAGTATTTAACATGGTTAGAGGACAAATAAAAGCCAATATTTATTAATTGCTGCCTGTTTGTATGAAGTCCCCTATATCTAGTTTCTCATTTAATTAATTATCAAATACCCATTAGCTAGGTACTATCCACATAGAGGATCATGCAACTTCTGTTGAGAGAAGTTAGGTTACTGGCCCAAGGCCACATAGCCAATTGCAAAGTAATTTACATCTTTTTTATGTTTAAACCTTGTATGCATAAACATGATATGTTTCTCGTACATGTATTTATGCCTTTATATGCCTCTCCCTTCCAATGACTGTGAGCTTTTGTGAGGGAGGAATCCTGTCTCATTTGTTCTTATAACCCTCAATCCTAAGCTCAGAGCAAGGGACACTGTGTTTCCTCTGCAGAGACGGTAGGGATGCTTCTCCAAGGTGCAACAGTTCCAGGCTGCCCTCCCCGTCTCTGTAAACGCGATCCAGTTGTGTTATCTGTGACTAGCACATGCCTGGATGGTAGTACCTGGGACAGCACCCAGGAAAGTCCTAGTGAATGATTTAGTCACAGCAGAAAATTGCATATGATGATGTTTGCTGATTGTCATTTTGTTTCTAAGTATTAGACCAAACTCATAGTAAAAAATACAGAGGGGGCCAAAAAATACACATTTTAAGAAAGAAAAAGCTTTATTAAAATTGTAATACTTAATATATACCAGTGACATTTGTTATCTTATATATTGTACCTTGTTATCTGTTATAATTGCAGAAGTCAACGTGACTTGAGTATTACAATGTTAATGCAGTTTTTTCTTTTCTTGAAATGTGGATTCATTTTGGGGCACCCTCTGTATATACTTTAACTGGACTAAAAGAGATAGAATCAATGAAATGCTACTGTAGAACAGATAGAAACACTCAACTATCAAACAAAAGCTATTGAATTGAGAATCTGTAAAATTCCATAGGTTATAAAGGATCACTCTTATAACGATATTCATATGCTTTTGAAAGCGTTATGTCATTTGTAATGCTTATAACTGATATAAATGGTCATATATGTTCTTAGAAATCAACTCATAGGAGATTTATGCCTTTGCAAAATCCACATTTTATTAGATGAAAGCCTTAAACTTTTCTTGGAAATACCTGTGCCATCTTATCATCTTCACAGTCAAGCTTTATAGCTTTCCTCATTTTTTTTATATTGATATCTTATCTGAAAAGTTGAAATTTCTCTAGTTTTAGGAAATAAATTTAAACTGGTACATAGTTTCTTTTATGTGTGATATATGAAATGATCAAATTAAAACAAATATTGGAATGGAATTTATAGTTCTATTCCTGTGGCTATAATCTTTTCTCCAGAAAATGTCATTGTATTTTCCATCATTTGATGCTAACCTTTTTTTTTTTTTTTTTTTGAGACAAAGTCTCAAGTTGCCCTGGGTAGAGTGCCATGGCATCATGGCTCACAGCAACCTCAAACTCCTGGGCTCAAGTGCTTCACTTGCCTCAGCCTCCCAAGTAGCTGGGACCATAGGCGCCCATAACAATGCCCACCAGCAGCAACAATGCCCACCAGCAGCATATGCGAGCTCAGCTGCTCTTTATTCCAGATGGTACTCGGTTTCATTTAGCGTTCTGGTGGGGGCATGGTGGGATCCCAGTGTGCCACACCTTGCAGCCCTATGATGACTCATGCGATGAGGTGTTTTTGTAAACTGGTCATTTGGTCATCCGCTGTGATGAAGAGCCTCTACAAGGTAAGATATAGCACCTTTTTGGGATAGGAGTGGATTTCTTTCTTTTATTTTGTAAGAGTTCATCATATATTCTGGATAGGGGTTCTTTGTCAAATGCAAATTCTTCTGTGTGAACAATTTTCACCTGCAGTCCACTCAGGATGAAGCCACTCTACACGTGCCAGCCGCTGGTGGCATCAAGTTGTTGTATGATAGAATCCTGGGTAGATTTTATAAGACACCAGCTCTAGGGCTTCCTTCCTAGATAGCTGGATCAGAATCTCTGGGAGTGAGGACTGGCTCTACATACTCGCTCAGAGTTGCCTCCCCAGTGCCTGTAAGTAACACGCTTGATGATAAAGCAGGCAGTTATAAATGTAACCTTCAGTTCAAGATTCCTTCTTTGACCAAACAATAACACAATATGATTTAAATACGTTTTCTCACATGATTCAACACAATGAATAGGATTTGGTAAACACAGAAAATAAAAATGTGTTCTCACATATTTGTTCATGATTATAATAAAACAAACTGTCTACTGGAATTCTTAATACTATCCTCATAGAAAATGAAAAAAATCATGACATTTTTTAAAAACCTTATTCATTGTGAAATGATGACATAATTTAAAACATTTTTTTAAGGGAGAATGTGAGATTTTACATTTTAGTGAAAGAAGTGAATTGTTCAAAATCAGTTGGGGTATATTTTTCTGGAGGGGCAAATAGGGTGAAATTAGAAGGCTGCAGGTTGTAGCTCACAAGTAGGAAGAATGTGGGGAGAGAGATGACCTACCCTGCAAAGCCTGGTTTCAGGGGGCTGTGAACAACCCCTTATTAAGGGCAATCACACGGGGTTTCAATGGAAATTTCCCTGTGCGTCAGATGACATGACTTCTAACAGGGTTTCACAGCTTTAAATTCTGTACATTTTTGAAATGTCAGGCACTTCATACAGAGCAGGTGCAAGTCTTCCCCTGGAGGTGAAATCCTCCTAATCCTACTCCTCTTACTATTCTTGCCACAGACGCAGAAGAAAATTCCACCTTTGGGTTTTAGAAGCCACCCTTTGAAGGGGTATGGCCGAAAGGATACTTCCCTGTTATTGATTTAGCAGAGAAATTCTTATCAGCCGTCCTTTCTTCTGGATTTATTCTTGCTGTGTATTTTTAGAGACTACCACCTCCTTTAGCTAAATTCAAGATGTTCTATGAAATGGAAATGTAGTTGAGCGCAAAGCAAGATTGACAGTGAGAATCCTCAATTTGCCATTTACAAAAGATAATTTGTTCAACATTAAATATAAAAAGCTCTGCCTGATGGTTGCATTATAACCAGTGGGGTGTCTTGTCAACCAACATGCTGGGAAACAGGTTTATGCAACTAACTCCTTCTAGTAATTATTGCCTTTAAGTGAGAGCATCCAAGCATGTTGAATGAGACTCAGTTCATAATTGTCAGATATTAGTATAATGGATGCAGCTAAAAGGATTTGGGACATTTGGTCCAATTTGCCCCTTTATTCTAGAAGTTGCATGCAGCATGGAGTAAACCTGCCCCTTGAAATTGGAGAGGCTGATGTGAATAACTGAGGCCTGGCTGTGGTTACTAATATTTCCTGACACATTTACCCCCCACGATACCCCTGACTTGCTCGTGCAGGATTTAGGGAAGGGTTACCACTAACTTACACAAATATCCGTAGGAAGTTCCTGACTCCAGGGTGCTCTAAATCCAGAGCTTAATTGTTAGGCTGAAAATCCATCAAGAATGTTTCCCTTGATTTCTTAGATCCCATTTCCAAGTGTTGTCATTTCCAAGTGAGATTTGTTAGGCAGTTTTTAAGTCTTATGTTAGAAAATGAGCTGAAACTGAATCCCCACATGTCCTCAACTGTTGAGCATATTGTGTATCTGAGACTGTCAAAGTTTTAGGATGAGAAACATGGCTTTTCTGAGTTTTTCTTAAGCCTCTAATCCAAAGGGTGTATACTCTGCACAGGAACATCACGACAGTTGTTGTTGTGACTCAATCAGTATGTCAGGGTTGGGTCACAGTTTGCACACCTAGAAAGGGTTGGCGTATTATATACAGAACTAGGACCCTTTGAAGATCTCTTTTAATATTGCCACAGGAACATTTCGGAGATTCCAAGAGAACGGTGGTTATTTTGATAAGCACATAAACAAGACAAGTGGTCTTTAAACACCATGGATCTCATTTCAGAGAACCTTTGGGGAGAGCTTTCATTGGTGAATATTCACTTGAGAATTTCCCCTGATTCTAGTTGTCTCTTTGAATCCTTGAGTCTCCGATTCAGTTTTATTCCACAGCCATGCCCAGATCCAGTGATGGACTGACCACATTTTCATTCTCTTGGACATACTGGTTGGTTTCCATGGGTAAAACATGAATACATTCTTGTGGAAACACTTGAAAAAATGAGGAAGTATATTCAAATTTAAGAGCCAGTCTCCCTCTATTCCTGCCACTAATCCCACTTTAGCTGACTCTAATCTGAAGGTAGCATTTATTAATTGCGGCATATGCTTTTCTTATCTTTTTCATGCCTTTACATTTATGTTTATGAATATATACAATTATATAGTTCAGCATATATTAAAGAAACCATGGAATATGCATTCTTTCACTATTTTCTTTCTCACTTAAAAATAGCAATTGACTGTATTCAAACCAGAAACCATCAGGGCTTGAGAATGCATCCCTGTCTACAAATCTGGACTTGGAGAAGTTGTCCAAAGGCCACTCTCAGACCCCTCCTGACTGTCCTATTTGATTTCACTCCCCCTGCCCTCCCCATGATCTCACCGTCCAGCGGCATCGAGAGGAAGGCACTCCTTCCAGTGCAACAAGCTGCACACACTTTATTGTGTCTTTAGTTAAAGTACAAGTGAGAAAATGGAAACATTAACAAAGATTTTTAATTAGGAAGTAAACACTCTGCATAGGCACTTCAACAGTAAGAGTATTTCTCAGAGCCTCCGAGATGGAAATGAGTAACTGCTAAGAAAAAGGGGTCCAACAGACCTGTTATCCCTCATTCCTATCACTTTCCTACAGCTCCCCTAACCTTTCCTTTATGGCCACTTGACAAGAGGCAGAGGGCAGTGGCTCTTCCCTGCAACAGTTGAGCTTGATTGCTTACAATCTTCTACCCCCAGGGGTTCGCCTGCCTCCTTGATTTGGAGAAATGGCTCCCTGTTCATCCTGTCAAGACTCCCAGGCTGCACAGTGAATAGGGGAGAAATCTCATTTTGGAGACAAGCATTTTCTGTGAACTCTATTAAACAACAAAGAAGCAAGGCTTTTGCAGGGTCACATTTCCAGGATATAATCACCAACTTCTCGGGTGCAAAATAAGGCCCCTGCCGGAGTCCACTCTTTCCGGACTCGTCAATGTGATTATTTCACGATAACAGCTTCCTCAAGGGAGCCGGAGATGCTTTCTGAACATTTTAATGAGCCTGTCATCCTGCCTCAATTTTTTCCCCCTCAGTCTTTATTTCATTTTTGATTCCTTTCTTTCATGTTGTGAGCCACGTTTATTGGGAAGGCAGAGAGGACGCAGAGATTTTAAATGTCATCCAGCATAGATGAAAATCCATTGTCTGCACTTCTTGGGATTTAGCAATATTGCATTTTCTGGTTTGCCAGAGTTAAAAATAGGCCATATCTGTGTTCTGAGGAAAAAAACATTATACTTGGGCATGAAATTTCACTATATTCCTAGATGGAAAATATCTTATTTTTCTTGAAGATTTGAAACACATGTTAACTACAGTAATAAAGAACATTACAACAAACATCCTTGTGTAATAAAAGATTTCAGAGTCCTATTCAATGACCCAGAAGGTACAAGATTCTATAGTTCTGGTTTTCCTAGACGTCACTAAAAGGGATCAGATGATCTAGGTATAAACACAGTTCTGATATTTTTATATTTAGATGCCACTATTTACCAGCTAATGCTAAATTGGTGTTTATAACAACGCAGTTTTCATTTTGACAAACAGAAAAAAAACAGTTAGAATTAGAGCTGCAATTTTGTATTTCATCTCTGTTACTTACACCATTTCATTTTTACTAAATTTGTACTCAATCATCAATACATTTAATTTTTTTCTTACACTCAAGTTTTAACTGAATTTACCTTGGATTTAGCATAAAAGGATAGCAGACTATGATTTGACTTTTAAAATAAATTTACCTTGGGATTTATTATGTAAGGACTACAGATTAGATTATATTTTAATGAATTTCAATGACCAATTGACAGTATTTTCAGATGGTTTTCGTTAATGAATGATGTCTTTGACTAATGCTCCCTGTAGCTTCACCTATTTAAATTAATCTGGCTCTTTATCCTTTGTAAACATATGTATGATCTGCTTCAATCAGATTTTCTGAAAACAAAGAAAAGTATTCCCCATCTTTTCCCAGGAGGCTTACCAATGAAATGCATTGAACTAATCCAATTGGACTAATATGATTATTTTGTGTGTGTATGCAAAAGAGCGTGGACTGTTCAATAATATATGAGAAGAGAGAGAGGACTGTTCTTCCATCTTCTTTACAAATAGATCTGGGGGAGAAATTGACTCTGGGCTAAAGAGTCATGTGTACCCATGTGGCCGTAAGACTGCCTTGCAAATGGTACTCTCTCTTCCTCTGGAAACAAAGATATGTGACCCAACACAGACAAAGAAGATGAAGCATTGGTTCACTTTCATCCCACTTCTTTGTCCAGCAGTGATGCGGGGCTTGCAGTCACAGGCTCAGACTCCCACTGGGCACCACTGTGATAAGAGTTGCAGCCTGGCTGAGGAAGTCGTGCTTGCCTGTCTTAGCCTGGGTGTGGGTGCACAAGGCCGCCCCTCACACACCTCCTTAGTGTGCTTCCTTCCTCTGGCCTCCCTCTGTAGGCAGGTATTCCCAAAGCTGTTCCTTGGTTTTCCTCTTTTTATGTTCTAAGCTCCCTGGTAGTTTAACAAATTCATGGTTTTTATTATCTTTTAATTACTTTAAAAATAATGAAACTGGTGCAGTCCCATTCCTGAGATCCAGACCCAAATATTCAAAACCTGGTGGGATATTTCCATTTGGATGTATCTTTGGTTTCTTAAACCTCTCAAGTCCCACAATGAACTATAACGCCTTTCTTTATTCTCAAACATGTTTTCTTAGTGTTTCCCATTTGAGGGAATGACACCATCCAATTGCCAAAAAATAGACTCATAATGGATTCTTCCCTCTAGTCACCTCCCACAGTCCAGGTCACTAAATTCTGTGTGTCCCGGATGTCTCTCTGTTTTCTATGACCATTTCCACTACGGCAGTTAAGGTAGGGAGTTTGTTTGTTTGTGTGTTTGTTTGTTTATTTATTTATTTTGGGGGAGGAAGGAAGAGAGTGGTAAGTATTTTTCACAAATGTAGTGCACAGTCCTGGTTGGCTGGGTTAGACCCAGAGCATATTAACATTCCCATTTTCCTTTTTCTCACACAGCTTTTGTGACAACAATTTTAAAAGATCATAAATTAGTTCAAGTGTGAAGATAAACTACTACATGATGATGGTTTACGTGATGATGGTACATTATTTGCATCAATTTATATTTCTACTAACATTATATGAAGTCCTTTCACTCACATTCTTGCCAACTCTAAATATCATCAGTTTAACAATTTAATGGGTAAAAAAAAATCCTGTACTATATTTTCTTTTAAAGTCATATTTTTATGATTAGTAAGAATTTGAGTATTTTTGCATATTCATTTTCCATTTGTTTTGTGAAAATTGCCTATTATTCTCATGAATTTTCACAAGAATATAATAAACTTCAAATACTATTTCTCTTGAAGTGGAAGAGCTCTTCATATATTAAGCAAATTAACCTGGGGGTGGGGTATGTGTTGTAATTTTTTCCTTTCACCTGCTACTTACCTTGTAATGATGTTTATGTTACTTTTTTGTGATTCAGAAATATACATATGTTTTTTATGTAATCTCAACTCCTAGTCTTTTCCTTTATGTCTCCAGAACATAGCTGGACACTGTGTCTTACGCCTGTAATCCCAGCACTCTGGGAGGCTAAGGCAGGCTGATTACTTGAGCTCAGGAGTTGGAGACCAGCCTGAGCAAGAGCAAGACCCAGACCCCATCTCTAAGAATAGCTGGGTGTTTTGGTGGGCATCTGCAGTCCCGGCTACTGGGGAGGCTGAGGCATGAGGATCACTTGAGATCAAGAGGTTGAGATTGCTGTGAGCTAAGAGACCATGGCATTCTACAAGGGTGACAGAGTGAGACTCTGTCTCAAAAAAAAAAAAAAAAAAAAAGAACATAGTTCTAACTAGTCTCTTTCTTATGGCTTCTTTGCCCTTCCTCTGGACTCCAAGTTGTCCCCAGGTTCTCTTCCACAGCATAAAATCAGCCCTGTCACTTCCTGCTTGCAAGCCTCCCATGGCTTCCCATTGTGTGCATTGATTTTAGCATGGCAAAGAAGGTCTTTTGCAATCTGCCTCTCAACCCATGGTCTATATTGGCCCCTACATCCAATTCTCCCATTCTCCAGCCATATTAACAGACCAGTGCTCATGTACACCATGTGTGTAGTTTACGTCAGTCTTTGTACACCATCTCCCTCGTCTGGAATGACTTTCCTCTTTCTTTGCCCTCTTAGGAATTCCTACTTTTCAGGATCAAGCACAGTTGATTATTCCTTTCTTTATACCATAACAGAGGACATATTCCTCTTGTGCACTGTGTTCCCAGTTTTGACTGTACCAATGTTCTGCAGTCTTATTTACTTAAAAGCTTTCTTTAATATACACACATTCTTAATTTAAATAAAACTATTAAACATTTTTACATTTCTACTGTCAATGCAGATACAATGTTACTCACAATAGATGCATGCAAACCACAAAAATAAAAACATTGCTACAAACATCTAACCATGCTCCATCCAAAATCACCCTGCACGCCAACAATGATGAACACACTACCCTTTGCAAAGCAAGTGTTCAATGGTACCGTTTGTCAAATTATCAAAAGGCAGAATTTTAAAGAGAGAGATTATCTGGAGAATATTTCTAGGCCATTGCACAAATATAGCTCACAAAATGGCATCAATTTGTAAAAGGATTTAAACAAATCTTTGGATAATCATATTTATTTCTAGCGATTTTCACAGTAACAGGTGTTCATCTTTACCTGGTGCAAATGGAGCCCGTCTTGGGTGACTATACACTGACTGAGTCATAAGCAGAATGTGATGGAAAGCTTTCAACGTGTTCTTTAGTCCATATGTCCTATGACATTTGTCTTAATTTAGGAGCTAAAGTATTCATTATAGATAGAGAAAAATGAGACCAGTAGGGCAATGAAAATGGGATATGGGGCATCAGAGGGCATGTGTTAGTACAGAAAACTCTGTCAGGCTTAATTTGCTAGATGATGTGGTAGAATGGATGTGAACTTAGAAGAGAACACAGGAATATCTTTAGATTTGGGAACAGTTAAGGACTGCTGCCGGGTAAACTTAATTACACGTGCGATTCGACTTTGTGGTACTCTATATTCATAGAAATCTCAGAGGGATCCATTATTCATCTTGCAAGTTTAAATACAAAACTCATGTTACTTTTCATTACTTTCTCTTTTTTTGTCTTTTGTTTTTGGCCGGGGCTGGATTTGAACCCTGCCACCTTTGGCATGTGGGGTCGGTGCCCTACCCTTTTTGAGCCACAGGAGTTATTTTTTCATTCTTAGGTGCCGATTTGTACATTTTTTTTTTTTTTTTTTTTTTTTGGCCGGGGTTGGGTTTGATCCTACCACCTCTGGCATATGGGGCCGGCGCCCTACTCCTTTGAGCCACAGGCTTCGCACTATGATTTGTACATGTAATAGAGATGCAATCGACACAGTGTGCATTCAGATGTTGTTATTGTTTGATTTGCTAAGAAGGAGCCAACATAGAAGCTGAGCGCCTAGTACATTGAAAATGAGAAGCAAAGAAAAGAATTATTTTAAACTCTACAAATGTGTTCTCCCCTCATTCCAGGGTCATAAAGTACCAATTTCTACTAAATGCGTAAAAGTACTGCCCATCTTAGAAATTCCAGAAAGCATAAGAAGTATTAACTAGTAGTATAAAAATAGAACTCTGTAACCAGTAATGAAGGGGTGTTTATTTCCTACGTTACTCTGAAATGTATAATTTTAGTTGTTCCTTTTCAAATTACAACCAAATGCAAGAACCTTTTTTTTTTATCCAGAAAAGATGTTATTAAGTTTTCTTTAAGAAAAAAAAAAGACAGCTGTGTGCAGGCAGGTCTGAAGGGGGGTCCTAAAGATGAATGCAATCGCTTATTAACAAGATTCTACACTCGAATGAGATAAAGTCATACTGTTTAATTCTTGATCCTTCATGTTGACTTTATTCTCATTCACCATTTGTGATCTTGGGCTCTGAGAAAGGCAGTTAGCATATGGTAAGCTGAAATTGCCCCCATGACTTCATGAGAATTTGTACTGATAATGGTTGTTGTTTTGTTCTGCTATCTGATCTGTGATTTTAGTTTTTCTCTGGGTCTTTTGCTGAAGTTGAAGATCATATCCCAGTGAGATTCTTTTTTTTTTTTTTTTGGCAGTTTTTGGCAGGGGCTGGGTTTGAACCAGTCACCTCCAGCACATGGGGCAGGTGCCCTACTCCTTTGAGCCACAGGCACCGCCCGAGATTCTTCTTTCTTGAGTGAAAACGTTTGACATCTTCAACTGCTGGCTGGGATCAATTGTTCAATCTCACAACAAGATTGCTCCCAAATCAGAGGTCAGTTGGGAGGCGCCAGCAGGGCGTCATAACCCTTGTCCCCCAAATTACACACCACACACCATGGTATGTTTATGTGTTTCCGCTCCACCCCTGAGATAGGTTCCATAGCCTCCAGAAGATTCCTCAAGGGTCCATTAATAAAAAGAAGGATTAAAATTGTTCCTGCAGCACCTCATTTTATTTAGTCCTACAGCAACCGCCATCACGCTAGGTAGACTCTACATATTTCTAGGGTGAGGCCAGAAAGAATACTTTAAAAAAATATTGTGGTAAAAATATGCAATATAATATTTACCATCGTAACCATTTGTGAGTGTACAATCTGGTGGCATTGAATACATTTGCAATGTTATCTAATCGTCAACACTGTCTATATCCAAAACTTGTCATGATCACCAAGAAAAACTCTATGGCCATTCAATACTAATTCCTCCTCTTCCTCCTCTCCCTCAGCCCTTGGTAAGTTACATTTGACTTTGACTCTATGAATTTTTCTTGGTGCCTCCTGTAAGTGGAGTCACACTGCATTTGTCCTGTGTCTGGCCTATGTTACTAAGCCTAAGCATAATATTGTAGTACAACCATGTTGTAGTGATCATTGAAATTTCATTCCTTTTTATGATTCAATGAAATTCTATTGCGTGCACATGCTGCATTTTGTCTATCCGTTCATTTGTGGATGGGTACGTGGTTGTCTCTACCTTTCGGCTGTTGTTAACAATGTTGCTATGAACTGTGGTGTACAAATACCTATTTGGATTCTTACTTTCAGTTATTTTGGGCATATACCTTGGAGGGAAATAACTAAACAAGACTTCTTTTTATTAGACTAAAAATTTTTAATGTTTCTTCTTTACACCGTCAAGTAAAGTTTTTATCACAGATAGTCAAGTTGTTCCCTGGTCAGTTTGCCGTATGTAACTCCTCTGATGTGGATCCACCCGGATGGTCTCTGTAATCACGTTATTTTCAAATTACACGATTTTGTTTTCTCATTGCTTTGTAAAACACTTGGAAACAAAATCCCTCAAAGAACAAGATATGTCTTCACGGTGGAGCTTGAGTACAGATTCTGTTCATTTCTCGTCCAACATTCATGCCATAGAAATAATCTTTTACCTAATGAAAAATACATCTTAGACATTATTCCCATGCAATCTGCAGAATTTATTTGGCAAATTGCTGAAAATGGCACTTGTCTCCAATGAACAGGGATAGAAAAGAAGGACATGTCACTCCCCTTGTGGAAATGATTATTCCGGACACGGTGCTAATTTGCCAACCCTGAAAAAGTCAGTTTTGTTTATAAAGACCTTGACATATCCACGGAATTGAGAATTTTAAGTAAATATCATCAGCTTCTGTTTGCTGATCCCTGGGGTAATTGGTTAATACAAGTTCCTCAGAGCTCTTTATGCTCAGAAATCATATTAAAGCGATGACATTATCAAGGGGTTGGAGGATGGGAGAGGAAGCAAGGATGGCTTGCCTGGGAGCTCAGACTGGAGGATTGATTTTCATGGACATCTTTTGTCATTTGTCCTGAACTCATTCTTATGCCCATTAGAGAGGCGAGAGAGGGAATGGGCATATTCCTTTGGGACTCGCAGTTAATTATCCTAAATAGGGTGGTAGGTGCTGCTAGTTAATGGGAGTGGAAATAAAGTAATGCCGGGCACCTGCAGGCCAGCACGCGTCTCCCTCCCTGCCGTCGCCTGTGTTCTGGATTACCTCGGGTTCTGGAGGTTTGCCTCTATTCTGGAGAACAAAGGAAGCATCCAGCTGAAGATTTTGCCGGGGCTTGTTCTCATCTGTTTGAATTTCATCTGCACCTCTGTCACGTGGATTTCTGATCCCCAGTGAATTGTTCAGAGACAGGGAGCGATATGTGGTGATGGCTCAGAGTGCTTTGATTTGGGAGTCAGATCAGTTTGGGTTTCAGAGTCTGCCACTTCCTAGCGGTGACTCCTTAGATAAGTCACTGAAGGTCCTGAGGCTCTATGCCTGCGTCTACAACGCAGGTTTAATAACACTTCACAGAACTGTTATGGTTTGTAGGCTGCCATCACTGCGGGCTGCTCTGTTCTGACCGCAGTAAGTGAGTCCTTCCTCTGGTTGCCACAGTGGAAGTGTCAGGGGCAAGCTCCCTGTACTCCGAGTTACCTTAGCAGCATTGTAGCTCAACTCACCCTCCCTTCAATTTTGTTTCCTAAATATGACTGTGGCAATCACTCTACAATGGAAGTTTGGTCCCATTATTTCCCCACTTGAAGTGTGTCAGTGCCTTTATGACTAATCAGACTTGGTTTGTACTCTTAGTGCGACATTCGGCGAGCTGTGACTTCTGCCAACGTTTAGGCTTTCGATGCTCCTGCCCTGTGTTTGCCCCGCTGGGTGCAATTGAATACCTGAAGTTTCACACGTGCCTTATTCTCTTTTACAACCAGCCCCCTTCTTCATTTCCAGGAAAACAAGGATTTTGCTGCCCACTCTCAAATGTCACTTCAAGAAGCTTTCCTCAACCCTTGCCTCAATTATCACTGGAAGTTTACATGACTGCAATGGCCAGCGTGAAGCTCAGGCCCCCTGAGAGCAAGAATTGTCTTTCATTTCCCGTATGAAAATATGAGGCATCATTCCTGGCCTTTGGTAGATCTCAGCTAATATTTACTGAATTGATGAATGAATGGATGTCAGTCCTTTGAAGGTAATTAGGCTCATGCCCTGGGTTTTTCCTTCTCTACACTAAAGCAGAGACACAAATCCAGTGACCCTTACTAATATTCCTCAGTGGACTCAGTGGTCCTCAGGGTAAGTCCCAGCTTGGTTTGTGTTTTAGGCAGAGATTGAACTCCTGGGTTTACCTCTCCTCCCTCTCAAAAGTCCCCTGAAATGATGGTAGAAAAATACAAGGGGTGATGCCGTCTCGTGGGTATAGAGAGATGGAGTAGGGATTTAGACACATCAAATATAAATACGTTTACTGACGTCTTAAACACAAAAGGTGTCAAATTTAGCACTTCCATTCACTGTCCCCTCCCAACCTCCATAAATCTCATTTATTTTTAGTTGTTTTGCTGTTTATGTTTATTATTTTATAACAAGCTGATATACAACCTCTACTTTTAATTTATTTTCTTGTCTCCCATTGGACATTTTAATGTTGCAGATTTATTTTTTTGCTACTCCACCAATGCTGTAAGAAACATCGTTTTAGGTGCATCTGGAGTGTTTGTCCAACCACTTATTAAGGAATGGCGTTTTAAAAGTGATGCACTCTTTCTAGCTTGGTTCCAAGTCAGATTTGAATTAGAGGTGCTCTGAGATCTTAAAAGGTTTAAATTTGGCAGCTTCAGTTATCCCTAATACAAATGATATATACAATGTATTTCACCAAATAATAAATAAAGTGTACTCCTTGAGGGAGGTCTCTAAGAATTAAACTTCCCACTCCTTCCCATACACCCATTGCAGCCCCTCAAGCTGAGTGTGGAATGCATGTTACTGGGATAACTTCGTATTTTTGTTGTTTACCTCCTTGATGTATCAAGGAGGACTTTCTTTCTTTCTTTCTTTTCTTTTCTTTTTTTTTTGACTGCATGTAGCACTCTCAACAGTAGGGGTTTACCAAACTGAGTTAAACTTTTTCCTACAGAGACTATCTGTCTAGGGCAAGCACGACAGCTCCAGGACACAGCCAGAGGCCTGGGCTCCCTCTGTTTTCCGTCCTTTTCAGCCTCTTTCATCCTCATAGCTGCAAAGTGGCCGCTCTACCTATAGGGATGGCATCTGCACCCAGGACTAGGGTGTAAAACAGCCATGGGTGCAAAACAGCCATTCAAGGCCATGATTTCTTAAAGAGCTTTCCCAGGAATCTCCACCAGTAACCTTGGCGTACAGCTCATTTTTCAGAACTGGGATACACAGTCATTACTAGTTGCAAGGAAACAAGAAATAAGCATCTTTTCTGAGACCCTCTGGGACCACACTGCCAGTTTGGTTAATAAGGATAGTGGGAAAAACAGAGATTAAGAGATTGAATAGAACGAGTGTCTGCTATAGTTAGCACTCAGGTGAAAATATATTGAAGAAGGCCATTCAAATGTGAAATAATTACCGTTGATTCTGTTGTAGGCAAAGGATTGACATTCATGGCATTTATGGCCCTGTACAATAATATTGAAAACAAGAGATTACCTGTAATCCTGCCTTCCTAAAACGAGTAGTGTCTTCATTTTTCTGTGCTGCTGTCTCATCTGGCTGAATATGCAACTGTGATTTTTAAGTACTCTAAATCTAGAATAAATTACATTTAGATTCTTTGCTTTTTCACGTAATATATCATAAGTATTTTTTTTTAACCCAGCCTTCTAAATATTCATTTAAAAGAGCTTCGGTATATGCCACCAGATTGCTTTAACATCACTATATTTGTTTAATTATATGTGAAATTTTAGGCATTTTAGATTATTTCCACTTCTAAATGATAATTTAGAAAGTGTTACAAGGAATATTGTCAGGTATGTTGCTTTTTATTTCTTCAGCTCTTACTTTATGTAAACATTTCAACGAAGGTGAACTACAAGTCGAGGCGTATAAGCATTTTTATCATTCTTGTGAAGGAAATACTTAAAAAAAATACAAGGAGTAAAAAGAAAAGGCTGAAGTACAAGATTGAATCAACCCTG
Source organism: Otolemur garnettii (assembly GCF_000181295.1). Classification (NCBI taxonomy): domain Eukaryota; kingdom Metazoa; phylum Chordata; class Mammalia; order Primates; family Galagidae; genus Otolemur; species Otolemur garnettii. The sequence continues at coordinate 18,220,895 of NW_003852399.1, read as the reverse complement.
CCATCTTGTGGTAAATCTTAGAATTTCAAGGCACACTTTTTCTTTTCTGAGTGCATTTTATTTTATTGTAAATTGGAAAATTATAACTGTTATATTTATGGGGTACAATGTGACATGATACATGTAGTTTTATATTTTTATAAGTTTTGACAGTGCATAATTCTGTATCAGCCACGTATCTTTTCAAATTAAATGTACAGACCTTAGTATTAGTTGTACAGACTCGTAAGAGTGGTTTGAGCTTGAAGCTCATAACATTAACAAACACATCACCTTACCACTGATCTATATAGAGTAGGCATATTCTTGTCCTGGTTGACTAGAGAACTGATGGTACTACCCCAATCTTCTGAAGGGGATGGTACAATAAGAATTATCTAGCCACATTTTTTTATGTTACAGGTGCAGAGACTCAGGATCCGAGGAGGTAAGTGGCTTTCCCAAATGCCAGCACAGTCTTACAGAGCATGTGGCTGTCTGGCCCATTAGGTTTCTTCTTGAAGAGTTGCTGCGAGCCTCGTGAGCTTATGCACGGGAAGTGCTCTGAGGAGTATTCAGCACCAACGCACAGAAGTGGGAATCTTAGGTGCTGTAGAAGAAAGGCCATACACTTTGGATCCGGAGAGCCAACTTCATCTAAAACATCAGGGTGTAGGGACTGGTCTTATCATGTGGGCTTGGACAAGTCACTTAATTCTTTGGAGTGTCAATTTCTTATTTGGAAACTACAGATAACAATAAAATCACAAGAGCTATTATTGTGGTGAGATAAATTAGTGTGCTTAAAATTATTGAAATGGTAAACTCAAAAGGAACTTAAATTAAATTAAATTCCAGGTCAACTCATTCCACTTCATGATGGAATCAATAAATCTGAACTTACACACAAAGTGCCTATCACAGTGCTGGCACATAGCAAGGGTTCAAAAGCGTGAGGTAATTATTGTTGCCTGTCCTGAGCGCTTTACATAGATTAACTCATGCAGTACTCACAACCATCCAGTGAGGTAGTTCTATTTTTAATCCCATTTTATAGGTGCAGAATCTGAGGCTAGGCTTGCTATGGTCATACAAATATAAACGGAAGTCCATGACAGTCCAGAATTTGACCTCAGCAGCCCCTCTCTGTCTTTTGAATCTTTACTGCTGCACTAAACCACCCTTGGTGGGTCATCTAGTGCTCCGGTTGAAGCACATTTTCTGATGACTAGGTGACATATCACACCTTCCCTGATATGCACTTATCTATCTATCTATCTATCTACCTATCTATCTATCTATCTAATCATCTATCTATCTCTGTTCTTTTGGCTCTGTTGGCTAGCCTGGGTTCAAGCTGTTCTCCTGCCTCAGTCTCCTTAGTAGCTGAGACTACAGGCACCCTCCACAATGCTCTAATTTTTCTAGTTTTAATAGAGACAGAATCTTGCCTTGCTCAAGGTAGTCTCAAACTCCTGAGCTCAAGCAATCCACCAACTTCGGCCTCCAGAGTGCTAAGATTACAGGAGTGAGACACTATGCCCCACCCACTTTTCTACCTTATGCTGGAAAACAGGACTTCTCATCTCTTTTTAGTATAATGTAACTTTATGAAGAGTATATGTATATTATATATATATAATCTAAATGAAGCAATCATTACAGCAGGGAAGTATTTAATTTGTTCTCTACTGAGTTATAGGGACGGAAAAAGAGGTCTGCCAAGACATTTGTCCTCTATTCTCAACAACAGAGAGAAGACAGGGTTAAGACATGCCTTTTAAAGTCAAAAGTCAACCAATATCACTTATTGTCTTTTTAGTAACAGGACTAAGGCTACCTTGATGTACAGGGCAGATGTGATCTCTGCTCTCAGGGTGTTCACATTCTTGAGGAGGAAAACTGTATTAATTATTTGGTTGCAAAGGCAAATTTCTATGTTTGCTATATAAAAAAAAAAAAGGATATGAGAGAGTACAACATGGGGACCCCTCTCCATATGGAAAGTTGCATAAAGTTTTTTTGAGGAAGTAACATGAGAGCTAAGAGCTGAAGGATAAACACAAATGAAAAAAATGGGCAGGGGTGGATGGGGTGGGAGTAGGAGGAGCACATCAGGGAGAGGGTCGGCATCTGTAAAAACCTGTGACAGGAGGAAACAGGACCCTGTTAAGGAACTGAAAGAAGATGATTGTGGCTGGGGCACTGAAAGCAGGAGGATCAAGGTGAGATGAAGTCGGTAGGGAAAGGCTTCAGGCCCGGGGTGTGTGTGTGTGTGTGTGCGCGCGCACGCGCGCGTGCACGTGTGTATGTGTGTGTGTGTGTGTGTGTACTTTGCTACAGTTTGAAGAATGAATTGGAAAGAAGCAATGATGAGACTGTGACTAGGAAGGGCTTTCTAGTACTGGACGGAGAGATATTTTAGATAAAAGTAGGGGTGATGCAGAAAAGTAAATGGATTTAGTAGCTATTTAACCCAAAAAGACTTAGTAAGGAACCATATATAAAGAAAATGAAAGAGATTTTTGAGGAAGCCCTTGGAATGCAACTCCATGAACAGTGTCATTCTTCTTTTCAATAAGGATTATTGGAAAAATCACGGGGAATGGGTTGGTGAAGCTCCTTTTGGACTTCCAGTGGCAAAGACAAGAAGATTGGTGGGTTTGTAAACAAGAGCCTAAAAGAGAGAGTGGTGGATAAAAACTTAAATCACTAGGCTGGACGCCAGTGCTCAATGGTTAGAGAGCTGCCCCATGCATGGGGGCAGGTGGGTTTGAAGCCAGCCCAGGCCTGCTAAGCAAACAAACAAAACAAACCTTGAGTCACTGATATGTAAACAGCCATGGCTGACATTGCCCAGGGAGCATGCATACACTAAGAAGAAGGTCTAGGTGGGTTTGGAAGAACGCTAAAGCTAAGGAAGACAGCTTGTAAAATAAGAGACACAGAAAGAGCTGAAAGGCAGGGAAAAGCTAAGGTGTCACAAAGGCTGAGGAAAGAACTTCTTTCAAAAAGAGGGAGTAGACAACTGTATCAAATGCACTGAGAGTCAAGGAAAGTGAGGACTAGAAACGTCCCTGGGGTTTAGCTGCACAAAGTTCTTAGGTGACCTTAGCAAGAAAGCTGCAGTGGAGCAGGAAAGGGCATAAGGAAATGAGAATGACTGAGTGGGCAGGTTGCTGCTGAGCGGCTAAGTAAAAGACTAGTAAGAAATAGCCTTTAGAAGAGTTGACATGGTAGAGAGATGGAGACAGAGCCATGCTCGAGATGGCAGAGAGTGAGTGGGAGATGCTGCTGTATAGATACTCATTTGAGAACTTTTTCTGTGAAGGAGAGAGAAAAGATAAGGTTAGAAATAGAGGTGAGTTTGAAGAATCTGTCTCTCTTCATCTTTCAATGGCAGAAAATTAAAAATAAAGAGAGGAAAAACAAAAAATTAAAGGGATAATCCATAACAATGTTTATGAGAAGGTAGGAGAAGATGAGATGTTTGACTTTGTTTCTCTATCTCCCTATCAAATCTTAATTCATAACTAATGAGAAGTTCTGGGATGTTTATTCTACAAAACATTATTTTTACTATTTTTGAGATTTTCATCATACCCATTATTACCCATCATCAAGAACTATTTATGAATTTCCAAGTGGCGTGAGATGCTTTAAAAAGAAACACGTGTTTTGTGCCTTTCTGCTTTATCTCCACCGCTGGTAGGAACAGATGGATCCACACTACCTGCCTTGTACACAGCATGTACTCACCTAGGAGAAGCGGAGAGTTTCTTGTTTGTCTGGAGAATTTTCTTTTCATTCTATTTATCAAGTTGACACCATTCTCAGGAATAACAAAGATCATAAAACTTGATTTTGAAGATGTTATAATTTAAAAACATGAAGGGTTGAACAACAGAGAGTTTTATGGAACTTTGTGTCCAGTATGAAAATCGTGTGTAAGTGATAAAATTTGCTTTTACCTTAATCTTTTTGCCGTCAACATTTATTGAAGAAGAATTTGTAAAGTATCTGCTGGCCCTAGGAATAGAATTGTGAATGAAAGATGCTTCCTGCTTTCAAAGGATTTGGAACCTGGTCTTTTTTGTATGGACAAAAAAACAGGTCACTCCCAAGTAAGTTGGCACGATTCATGTTGATTACGTGGTGCTGTGTAAACACAGAGACGGGGCCCTGTCTTGGACAGTCTAGGGAAGGCTTCTTTTAAGACGTGGAAGTTGAGACCTTCACCTAGATGAAGGAATCAGGGAATGGACAGATCTTTTCTTTCCTCCTTCCATCCTTCTTTCCTTTCCCTCCCTCCCTCCCTTCCTCTTTCACAAAGGGAGGAATCTAACCAATGGGTCAAGGGCTAGACAAATCTTGAGTCCATTCAGGGTGATCTCAAGTTTTCCTTCCATCTCTAAAGTATAGGGTGCAAGTGGAAAGTGCAAGAGATGAAGCTAAAGAAGTAGATGAGCAGTAAATAGTTCAGGAAGGTCCAGACAACGATAATACAAATACTTCCCTAGTGCTTACCTGAGCCAAGCTTTACAATAATGTGTTTCTCCTTATACAAGCTGTCCAAGGCAGGGGTATGATACCATTGTCTCTACGCAGTAGATGAGAAAGTAAAGTGAGGTTCAATAATGATTCTGCAGTCACACTAATGACTAGTCAGGCTTCTAAAGCTGGAAGCAGTCTGTCCACAGAGTATGCTCTCCGACCATTTTACAACACACTCTCCAGGACAAAGTCTGGGGAAGGACTCAAATGGTGAGTGGAGCAGTGACATGTGGTCAGAGCTGTATTTTTTTAAGATCATTGAGTGATCATTCCACTCTGGGGAATGACATGCATGTGGGAAGGTCTGGAGGCATGGGGAAACAAAGGCAGAAAAGATGAGAGTCCTGCCTAAAGTTGAACTTGGGGTAAGTTAAGGAAAATTCTGAAGGATCCTCCTGCAGCTCTGGTTGCATTGTCTCAGGGGAAGTGTGGACCCCTGGGGTTCTTTCCCTCTTCCCTGTGGACACCTTCCCCAGCTACCTGTGGGTCATCCTGCTTTTCTTGTCTCTCTTCACATCACTTCTACAGCCACTCTGCTGATTCCCAGTGCTTTTGCTCAGTTGATCTGAAGTGAGTATCCATGTGCCTCTTTTGTCCCTCTCTGTGAGAGTAGCACTGTGCAGGCTGCGTCTAGTCTGCCATCTAGGCCCATAAGAACTGAATTCAAGTGGACACAAGAGCAATGCTCATGGCCAAGCGCTGCTAGAACACTGAGAATGACAAAAGCTGTGAAGGAGTGCTTCAGGAGGGAAAGGCCTGGTGTACCGCGAAATTTAGTGGTTTCATTTTTTACTGGTGCTTCAAGCTTCTTTCTGCTTTTCTACTCTTGGGATCCACTTGGTTTTTACTTTTATCCTACTATCTCATCCCAAAAGCCTGAAAGGATGCACTGGGGTAGAGGAAGGTGAGTCGTCTAGGTGCCAGTGCCCCTTCACCTCAAGACCCTTGAGAGATCCAGGATGTAAGTGATGATTTGAGGAAAACCAAACGATGTGCAAAGAAGAGAGATAAAGGATTGCAAGTAGGAGGATGGGGTTGTTTTCTGTGGTCTTAGAGAAGCCATGAGAGAGCCTAGTTCACCAACCCAAGTGTGCAGAGAGACAGACTAGCTTGTGTGCTCCAAGGGCTGTGATGTGCCAGGCTCTGAAGTCGTGTTTTATACACATTCTCCCATCCTCTCCACCACCTGGTGCACTGTGCACTATTACTATCCTCTTTTTACAGATGAAGAAATTGAGGTCCAAGAGTGACTAATGAGTAAGTTTTCCACACCATGCAGCTGATAACAGGTAGAGAAGGTTTTAATCCCCAATTCTGCTCAAATCCAAAGCTCATTCCTAAAGCCATCATGCCCTTTAGGTGAGCTGCCTAGTGCAGGTGGAATGGGGACTGAAGATCCCGTTCCTGGCAAGGGAAAACACTCCCCCCATACACACAGAAAAAGGGAAAATAAAAAAGTAAGCTAAGCAAGGCAGAACAAAGGAAAGTCAGCTAGTTTACCTTTAAACCAGCCACTGCTAAATTTCTTATCTGAGCAAGTTTCTGGCTTTTCCTGGAAATCTGGCCTGTTGGGGAAACAGATTGCAATCACCCCTGCTGGGTGTGTAACCACTCTCAAGGAATAATGGCCACAGAAGATACTGCGGCAAGGCCTGGCAAGAGACCTTAACTAGGCCGTCCCCTGTCTAGTTAACAGCCAAAACAAATACCCATTGTGGAGATTTGTATTTGACTGGGGCAGAGATCAAGGGAATAGCCTGAGCTCTGAAATATGGGTAGGAGGGGTTATATCCTTTACCACAGAGGAAGACCCTCTGTGGTGGGGATGAGAGGAAAATTCTTCTTTCCCACCAATTCTTCAGAGGAGATTGATTCCAGTGGCATTTTACTCCACAGTGAACTGGCAGAGTCTAACACCTCCCTGGGAATCTGTGTGTGTGACCACAGACAGGAGGCTGCCCCCACACAAGGCTCAGGTTCCAGATTTCTCAAGACCGCTCAGACCCTTAATTAATGATTATAGAAACAACAAGAGCTGATATGCTCGCTGGAGAAACTGCTGGCGTCTTTGTTCCCTTCCTCAGCTCGCCCTCTGGGCTAATGAGCAAATAGCCTTCAATAAAAGCTGAGTGGAGCTGACACTTAGGGCCACCCGCCCCAGAACCCCACCAACAGGTGGTGTCCCCTGTGCTCCCACCTCTATTCTGTGTGTCTTGTCTGTTTGTCTCTTCTGGTTTCTAACTTTACATTTCTTCAGTCGATCACTGCCAGATCCACAGGACTCCGGCAGCCTCGGGTAGGGAAATTTTTCTCGCATCAACGTAAGTCCCAATCTACCTCTCTCACTGTTACTTCTGGTAGGTCTGCCTGAGGCACAGGGTGCGGTGGTAAAACATGCCCTTCTCGTTTATTAGATTGGAAGGCTGAGGAACAAAGGCTCAGCCTGTGTCATGCAGGAGAGGGGCAGCCAGGCCAGCATTAAGATGTTGCTCACTTAGGAGGGAGATTATTTAATTCTGTGCCTACTTTGCAGAATTAAGTTTCTGCCCACTTAATTGTTTTTGGTCTCAGAAGAAATTTGTCAGTGGATAACAACTACAGAACACAGCTTGTGAATAATAAAGCTAAAGGGTTCATTTGCAGGTTGTTCTATTCCCTTGCTGTTCAGCTTACACGGAGAGCAAGGGAGCAAGGATTTCAGATTAATTGGGATCGAGCACGTTGAATAATGCAGCAGACCGGTGGTCACATCACTCGTGGAAAAGCGTTTTCATCAGAATCTTTCAAAAGTGGTTTTGAACAATGCCCTGAAAGATACTATTTTGGGGGTGTGTCTTTTCCTTATTCAGTACTAGTCACGTGAATGGCTTTTCCTGGTGGCTCAGCGTTTGAATGCCTCCGTACCCACAAGCTTGGTGCCCTCCAAGCTGAATCTAGCCCTGCAGGTCTGCTGCAAGACGCTAGGGACTAATGGAAGCTGCTCCACAGATCATATTGTAATTGTGGCTGAGAACATGGCTCATTGCCATTGCTTTGACAATCTGCAGGAATACTGTACGTCTGATAAAGCTTCACCCTTGTCATCTGCCTCTTTCAGGTTTTCTAGGACCGACTGTGCCTGGGCTTCGTTTTATCTGCCAAGAGGCAGGTGGGAGAAGGAAAACTCATCTATGAAGGCTCCCGCTTCACTCCTAGTGAAAATGTATTACCTTCCTTCCACAAGTAGCAAATGAAGGTCAGCATTCTGATGAGAGGGTAAAATAATGAGTAAAGAGATTAACTCTATTACCACACGGTGAATGAACACAAACAGTTAGAAATTAGAAGTCTGTTGCTAGCTCTGCCCTGCTTATTTAGAAACCCACTATCTGGAGAGATTTACTATTTGAGAAGTGAAAGTCCTGCTTTCTCACTATTTCATGGGAATTGCTGTCGCTCAGAATTGACTTATTTTGTGGCCCTTCCCTCCTATTCCCCAGCCAAGGTTCCCGGAAGGAGGGCAACGGTTTTAGAGGAACTTTGATAGTTTAGGTGTCATCGCTGTGGGTTTTGTTTTATTCAGACAGACTTTCCAGCCACCTGACTTCCCCTTCTGTCACATTGTCTGTATTATTTCATGTTTATTTCACCTACTAAAACACTTTGTTTAAAGATTCCTACAAATCTCTAGGCAATTGATGCGATGGAATAGAGTAACAATTTATTAAAACCCGTGATCTGATTAAATCATAAGCCCCGCCAACCTCATTGCCCACATCTTCTACAGGACTTTTTTTTTTTAAACCCCAAAGTTTCTTTTCTCTTTCTCTGAATTTGTATTCTGGCTCTGATTGCTGTCTGACCTTGGCAAAGGCACTTAACTTTGCTAAGATGATTTTCCTCATTTATAAAATGAGGGCATTCCTTGCTATCTGCTGCAAGACTTTTGAGACTTGAAGGAGAGAGGGCACGTGGAGGTCTTTGTGACCTGTGAAGCTTCTGGAGAGGCTTATAAAGTATTAATAAGCTGCCGATTCCACCCTCTAATGTTGTGCTCTTGCTTCTGCAAGTCCCACAATCTGATCTCTCTAAAAGGCTTCCATTAGCTCCATAATGCACTTCACAGCCAAACATTTGTCCCCAGCATACCAGTTAGTCCGGCTTCTTTCTGCCTTCCTGAGAGGAGGATGGCTTTAGCCTGCTGCTGGCTGAAGGCAATCTTTACAAATAAAACTTGCTTTTTCTAAAGGCAAAGGTTGTTCAGATTTTATTTCCCAGTCATCATTCTACTCACTGATTGCATACGTACGTATGAGGCATCTCTCTTGGGTCAGGCCCTGTTCTTGGTCCTGAGTTACGGCCACCTGCAGCATGTCCTTTGCTCCTGTAGACCCATGATCCAGCCTTCTCTGTCCTGCCATGTGTCCTCCGGCTCACCTGGCTAGGCTGGTGGCTTCCTTTTGGTTGTAGTGCCAGAGGAGCTCAGCAGATAATCTGAGGGATGGCAGATGAGACATTTATGCTCCAGGTCGTCTTTAAAGGGGGACCACAGGCTAGTTGTGTCTGTCCACTGCAGGTCCCTGCTCTGTTGGGTGTTAGAGTAGCACTTCCATCTTGCCTTTCAGGCCTACCAATGAAAATAGAATGAGCCACTATTAGTAGCCCCTGAACGCTGCACTGCCCCATGTGTCAGGGGCCGGACAATAGCCACCTGCTAAACAATCCTCATTAACCTTCTTCCAGTGACTCATTTGCTTCCTGTGGGGCCCTGCTTGATTTTAGCAATAAACAAGATTTCAGAGCCCTTGCTCATAAAGAGCTTACATTCTGGAGAGGGGAAAAGAAAGAATAATTAAACCAAAATAAGTGAGATAGTAATGAATTTTTTAAATAAAAAAATTAGTTTATTTGATAGAAACTAGGGCTTGGGGTGTGGTGCAACATTAGAGTAGCAGAGAAGACTTTTTAGAGGAGGTAATATGTGTATTTAATTTGAGCCATAACAACATAATGAGGGAGAATAGTTCCGGTATAAGAAAACCACTGACACAAAGGTCCTTATGTAGGAATGAGAAAAAACAAAGACCACTGGGAAGGCCGGGGTGGCTGGAAACAGTAAATTCAGAATAGGAGCAGGACGTATGGACACATGACAGGGACCAAGTGTCAGGACGTCCAGCCCAGCACTGGTGAAAACGGCCCTGGAGGAGGTCTCATCAGTAACACGCACACACCAGGACTGCTTTTTACATGACCAGATCTTCCTGCCTATCTACCAAGAGACGTCAGAAAACAACAGGTCAGTAATAATCCCCCACCCCCACTGGAAGTTACAAGTCTAATTTTATATCTGAGTTACATTTAAAAAAAGTATCATTATGTATTTGGGAAGTCTAGGTCAAATACTCCCCCCTCTCAAATTTTATTTGTAAAAACCTGCCTTGGACTTCTCCGTTTTGGCCTGTGACTTTCTGTGCTGGTCCTCCACATATCTAGACTGGAGAATGTTTTACGCTATTGCAAAACTCTCTCGCAGGAAGCCAGTCATACTTGAGGCTCATTATTTCTCAAAGTTTCTCTTGTGCCCCTTAAAAAATGTAGAACCATTACCGCTGATATTATGATCACAAAGATCAAACCCCTCACTGTAGGTGTCCAGCTCTTGTAAAGCTTTATTATCTCGCAGCCAACTTTGTTCATGACTCCTGGACCACTTCTGCAGTATCCTACCTTCCTGACAGTGCTCCTGGGAGCCTCAAACACAGCATCTGAGTCTCACTGCTCGGTGTGAAAGGCGGCCCTCTACAGTGCTCTGATGATCACAGACATGGAAAAGACATGTCTGGGGGGAAGAAAGGTGGAACAAGTTCTTTTAAAAACAACTTGAAAAAATTTAAAGCTGTAGACTACATAACATACGATTCAGTTTCTCTTTACATTGAACTTTAAAAGAGAGTTCTTTTTATTATTAAATCAGTATTTAGAGATTATAGTTTTATTTTTTTAATGTATTTAACTCTTTGGTTTACGAGTATCTTTCACGAAACAGTTAAATTGGGTCACTCAATATTTAGGAAAATGATCTTGTTGAAATGCTAGAATTTTAGAATAGTTTTTGGAGTGAGAACTTGCCCAGCCTGGGATACTGGGTGAGCAACTCTGTAGAATTCATTTCACATTCGGAGCATTGGATTCCTATTGAAAGTATGTGAACATTAACACGTGTGGAACGTTCACAGTCATGTCCGTACCAAAGAGAAAGGCAGGGGCTGTGTTGCAGAGGTAAACAGGTATCCAACGACATCATCTAAAAAGGGTGATGATTTTGGTCAGCTCTGCCTTGGCATTACTACATAATAACCACTAGATGGCAGGAGTGAACAACAAAAAAGAACCCATGGCGGTTAACAGTAAGAAACGAGTTTTTGTGTTTTTCCTCTCCTTTTCCTCCCCGCCTCATTCCTTATAAGCTCGCGTTCTTTTTTTTCACTCTCATTCTTTCATCTCTCCTTTGTCGGTTCCTCACTGTATTTGTACTCTTAGTTATAATTTAAAAAAACTCTATCTTAATTCTTTTGAAGAGGAGCTACAAACCAGTCACAGGTGCCTGTAATTTGAATACTAAAAATGTGCGAAGTATCTTCTTGGATTCAAGAGGCCTTTCATAGCTGCTTTATAGTTGAGCTGGGGATAAAGCTTCAGAGGAACTCGAGGCTCAGAAAGCCTTGTGCTTTCAGTCCAGCGCTCTGTTCTCATGCTCTGGTGGCTGTGCGGAGGGTGCGGGATGAGCAGGACAGACCAGAAGAAAGCAGGACAAAGACCGCTGGGGCTCCGTGTAAACTCGTGAGCTCCACTGTGTCTCTGTGCACGGCCAAAGGCGTGGTTTGATAATGATCAAGGGGCTATGCTGAAGTCGGTCTCAAAACAAACAAAACCCACAAAATCTACAGCACAGCTGGACTGCAGACAGCACTTGAGGAATAGCTACCAGTTTACTAATCCCCTCACTCCAGCAGAAGTCACGGGTTTGAATGACGCTGTGGCAATTGAACCGCGTGCTTAGAGTGTGATTTAGGCCCCTGTTGTCTTCCTGTCTTGGCGTCATTGTTTTCTGCTCAGTAAACCTTCCTTCCACTTATTTATTTATTTTCTATTCTCAAAGGCTTTTCCATTTTGAAGACTAGGATTCTGGTTTGTGAAGCACAGAAGTAGAATTCTGTCCCCTAATCCTTCCATCATTCCTAGGCAGGCTTCAGAGAGCTGCTGGGAGGATAGGAGTACCACTTGGGGGTGCTACTTGGACACTGCTGGTAAGCCCGGGGTTTTGTAAGGTCTAGTTGTCTTATTTTTTCAAACTCAGGGGAATTAATGCATTGAGGAAGAATCCTCTCTCTCTCTCTCTCTCTCTCTCTCTCTCGGCATGCGCACACATGCTATTCCCACAAACACACAAATGGGGGGAGGAGCACACGTATGCCAGTTTACAATTAAATCTGCCCAAACAATTACGAGAAGCTCCTGTGTGGTTGTCATTTATGTGTCGATTCAGTTTAACCCCAATGTGGGAGTTAAATACCAGTCCTCAACAGGAAATTAAGAGAGACCAACAGACCACAAAGTAAAGTACTTTCTGAGGTCACAAACTCACTGATCACTGATAAGACTGAAATAAGACGGCAAATGCGAGAGAAGGATGGACCCCACTTCAGATGTAGTTAATTAATAGAAATTTACTGATAATTTGATACACCTACAGGTGCACCTACAGGGCGCTGTTGTGGTGGGCCAACAAGAAGCCTCGAATAGTGGTGGAAAAGCCTTTTTATACCATTATTCTGCATAGTCATGCATGCTCAGCAAGCACAATACAGAAGCCAATTATAGCAATTAAAGTATATTGGCGCATAATCACAAAACACATCACAAACACATTACTTCATCTTCATAGATGGGGTATATCATAAGGGGTTACACAATTCAGGGTGGAAGTACATGCTAACTTAAAATACATTAGCTCACAAATCATAAGATAAAAGTTACATAGTTTAGGGGTACAGATTGGGTAAGTTTCCGAGAACAACTTGGGACCCACCCGGGGCTTTATTTGGAATCCACACCTCCCTTCCTCCTTCAAGTTTCTTCCCAGAATCTAACTTCTCCACCCTTATGGGGGCTGAGGCTAAAAGACTTAGGAGAGGTTTCCTTTTCAAGGGTAGGGGACTTGTTCCCCACTGGTCTTGGGGAGGGGGCCAAGGGCTGGGGGCTTGGTTATCACAAGATCTATATTAACTCTAATACAACTCAGAGAATGTGGGGTATAATATTCCATTCCAACAGTTCTTACATCTGAATTGTGAAGCAGCAGGTGAACTGTTAGTATGATTATTGTAGCCGAGCTGACTAGTTAATACTCTGATACAGTCCCTTTCTCACCAGGTGTAGGTCTTTACTCAGGTACTTAGCCACTCCGAGCTACAGCTTTCTCATTTGTAAAACAAGGTTAACCAAATCCATCTCATGGTGCTGCTCTGGAGTGAACTGAGATAACGTGAATGAGGTGTCTGGCATTGTGCCTGGCGCGTAGTAAGTGCCTAATGAGTAGGAGTTGTTCATTTGGGGGCAGTGATAAAGGAATAGTAGAATTTGAGCAGTGGAGTTAAGCAGATCTTGGTTTAAATGCTATTTTGTCGCTAACAGACTCCTGGGGCTCCGGGGAGCTCCTCAGTTCTCCGTCCTGTTCCTGGCATTTGGTAATAATTCTATGAAGGGTAGCTGTCACTGTTGGTAGGACCTGTTCATTTCTTGGAATATTTATTGAAACCAAACCACATTAGGTGCTTAGCACGATGTTGAGTGTTAGGGAGAATATGCAGCAGAACCACGTGACAGCTTTTGCTTTCAAGGGGTTTACAGCTTTATTGAGGAGGAAAAAACAAAAAACCCAGGTGAAAACATGGTTAATGAAAGTAACAATGCGAGGGCGGCGCCTCGGGCTCAAAGGGCTCAAAGGGGTAGGGCGCCGGCCCCATATGCCGGAGGTGGCAGGTTCAAACCCAGCCCTGGCCAAAAACTGCCAAAAAAAAAAAAAAAAAAAAAAAAGAAAGTAACAATGTGAGATAAGCGAGTGTCAAAACACATGATATGCGGCGGAATCACGTCTGGTAGATTTCAAAAAAGGGTAAGAAAGCTTAAGGCTGCCACTGTGGGGACGGGGTGGGCCTGGGGGGAGGTCAAGTCCTCAAAGGTTTTCAGGGAGGAGTAAGATTTGCAGATGTGGAGACTGGAATGAACTGATAGTGACTTGCGGTGGAGGAAAGTGTCAGGGAAGGAGGAAACGGCGGGCTGGGTGGGTTAGG
>NW_003852399.1:18188049-18206806 GCF_000181295.1 Otolemur garnettii | reverse complement strand
GACGCCCAGGGAAGGAGGAAACGGCGGGCTGGGTGGGTTAGGGTTCTAAACAGGACGCCCAGGGAAGGAGGAAACGGCGGGCTGGGTGGGTTAGGATTCTAAACAGGACGCCCAGGGAAGGAGGAAACGGCGGGCTGGGTGGGTTAGGATTCTAAACAGGACGCCCAGGGAAGGCCTCTCTGAGAGTCCTCACGAGAAGTTGGACCTGAGCGGAGGAGAAGGGAGAGAGGCACAGGGAGGGGCAGGGAAAGAGCGTCTCAGGCAGCAGGAGCTGCAGACTCCAGGGCCCTGACGTGGAAGCAGCCTGGGAGTTGGAGAAACAGCAGGGACCCCTGCACGGCTAGAGTAGATGGCAGCAGGGAAGGTGAGCGATGAGGTGGGAGGGATCACTGGGGGTTTGGAGGGGCAGGCAGATCTTATGCGGCCTTACGTGCCATTTTAAAGATGTGGGCTATGTGGGCTTAGCTTTGATTTGAGATATAGAATCACTGAAAAAATTGAGCAGAGGAAAGGCAAGACCTGACTTCTGTTTCCAAAGGTCATTCTGGTGGCTGTTCTGAGACGCAGGCTTTCCGGAGGCAACACGGGAGCAGGAAAATCATTGAAGAGACAGTCTTGACAGGGGTGAGGTGGCGTGTGGGACCAAAATGCCACAAGTGCAGTGAGTGAGAAGTGGTTGAATCTGGAATTCTAGATACATTCTGAACTAGCAGGATGAATCATATGAGATTCACGATCCCATGAGGTATCATAAGTATCCACTTATTCCTGTTTCTTGAAATGTACACATTTGCTCAAGTCTGTCCTTCAGCCTTTGTTTTCTCTTTTATGTTTTTGAGATCTTGTCCATTCTCACCATTTTATTTATCATTTCTGTTGGTATATGATATAAATCTCCATCTCTGACTCTGACCTTTCTTTGAAAGCCCTCAATCAGGTTTCAAATGGTATGTTCCTGGAGTATTTGGCTGCTCACCTTGCCGGCCACTGTTCTTCTAGTGCACCAGCTCTAAACTTCAATCACCTTGACTTTTTTGTGTTTCCAGTAGCCAAGCAGCAACTACAAGTTACATAGAATCTACCTCAGCCCTGTAATCCCTCCCCATTTGCTGGGCTGCTTTGCTCTCGCCACCACATACACCACACATTCCTTCGTTGCTCAATTGTTGTAAGAGCCACATTACATCCTACTCCTTGAGTCTGCTACACGTTATCACTAGATTTCTTCTTCATAAGTGCACCTGTTATTATATTATACCTCTACTCACCAGCTACCCACTGCCAGAGTACGTGTGAATGCTCGCAGAACATGGCACTTACCCAAACGTTATTTCTCCCGACATGTTCTTTTTGATTCTGTTGGACTGTCTCTTGCTTTCCTGCCTCTATGCCATTTGCTGTTTTGCTGAATGTATGGGATGGTCTCCTTCCTCATCTCTGTCTTTTAAAATTCTGCCCATGTGTCAAAGCCCGTTTCAAAAGTTATCTTCTGTAGATTGCCTCTTTTGGTTTCTCTAAACCAAATACGTGCACTTATATGTAATTATATAATATACAAATTAATTGTTCAACTGTAAAGTTCATACATAAATTCTGCAAATGTATCTACTGTGTGTCTGGTAGTGTGTGAGTTGGTGATACTGGATGTTTATATATGTACAGCTAAAGACACATTTGTCGCCTTCAAGAAGTTAGTGGTTCAATGTGAGAGATAATTGAGTAAACAAAGATGCATTATGATACAGAGAACAGCTATGATAGTGGTAGACACATTATTAATCAAGTGAGCATGTGGCACTATGGGAGTACATTGGAAGGCCCTAAACCTGGGCTGGAGAACTGGAAGACTTCCAAAAATAGGGAAAAAATGGGTCCATAGAACTGCCTTCCACTCATTTTGGGACTCATATTAGAAATCATAATTTCCTGGATGAAACCAGATTGTTGTAATTCTCCATTGTCAAGTTCTTGCAAGACACGTTTTTCCCTCTTACATGCAGTGTCCACTTACATTCTAGAAATTTGCCATAATGAGCTCTGCACAGATTTCCTCCTTCTTTTGCTCCCCTTGGGGAGGCAGAGTCCTGGAAGTGTACATTTCTCATGTATGACAATTGTTACCAAAGATGAGAGTCTGTGAGTGAACTCTTACTTGGATCTCATTTGTCTTATTGAATTAACTCATCTCCTCTAGGGGAAAAGGCATGCCTGAGCTGGGCTTCACTTACTTAAAATACCTGTTTTTTTAAGGGTAGTCATGATGTCATATGAGACCCTCTTTGCAAAGAAGGTAGCACAGTCCCCAGCCCACAGCGCGCACTCCATGTGTTATCCCCTGACTGTGCTCCTGCTACTTCCCAATGTTGTGAGTCTCTGGAAGGCAAGAATTGGGCTTGACATCTTATCCTTTTTATCATGTAGCACAATAAGGTGCATCATGGATGCACAATAATCATTTTTAACTTGAAACCCCTTATCTTCTGGAAAATGGGATTGAATCCCAAACAGGCTGGTTCTCAAATTCGTTGTTCCTAAAAATTATCAAAGAAAGTTCATAAAAAGTTCAGATGGATGCAAATGTTTTAAAGCAGTATATGTGGGGTGGAGCCCATACGTCTTGATCCTTATAAGAAGCATTCTAGGTGATTCTGTTGCAGGTGGCCTGACATTGAGAAACAGTGCTCAGAGACAGGAGATGATTTATCTGAGCTCACCTAAAACAGCCAGAACTGTGATCGACGTATCATGCTGGCCGGGTGGATGTGTCTTTCCTCTTTTACTTCCTGAAGGCTCACACATCTGTGCATTTCTTTTTTTTTTTGTTTTTCATCATCTTAAGTCAGAGACTTCATGTCTTGAATACATTCGTTTGCTTTCCTTGAGCAGAGTTTTTCTGGGATATATCTATTTTGAAAATGGACAGAGCTACCTAATGACTTAAATATATGATTTGATTCCTACATTTTCAGCATATTAACGAAGAGTAGAAGTTTTGTTTCAGAAACGACACATATTGGCACAATATACTTTTTTGAGATGTTACTTGTTCAAATGAAAATACACTAATGGTCCTGGTACAGAGGACCATTAATAAGACAATGATTTTGTTTTCATTTTTTGCCTTTTCCCAACAGCAATAACATTTCTAAAAGGAGAAAACAGTAAGAATAGAACAAATTTTAATTATTTTGAAAGGAATATACCCTCGTATTTAGTGATTCTTAGCTTGGAGGTTCCCATTTGATGTACAGAATAGATATTTTCTCTCTCTCTCTCACACATACACACACAAAAAGGTACTTGAGAAGCCAGAGGCATATTGTGAGGGAACAGACTTGACTATGCACTTTTTTCCCAGTAACACTTTTGTTGCTTGTATTAGAGTTCAGTGACTTTTCTAGGCACCAATGTCTCCCTAGTGTAATAATTGAAAATCCCATAATTTTCAATTCTATAACTTCACTTTAATTTATCTTTTACTTCTTCTCCAGCCACTGGCTTAAGTCGATTCTCAATATACAAGTACAAAATGCGTTTTCCTTTTCTGAATACACACACATACACTCACACACACACACACACACACACACACTTTTTCAAACCTCTTTTCAGTTACTATTTTTTTACCTGACATAGGCATCTTTCTCTTCTTGGTTTGGCAAATTCTCATACATTCTTTGAAGTTCAGCACCACTTTTGCAATACCACTACCTACCCTACTACTGACAACCACAATCACAACCACAGCAATTGCTTACAGAGCAGTTACTTTGTGCTAGGAAGTGTTTCATCATCAGAACAATACTCCCAGGTAGGCATTCTTAAATCCCTATTTTTCAGGTAAAGAAAAGAACTGAGACCAGAGAGGTTATGTGACTTGTCTATGTCACACATATTGTGAGAGTAAGAATCAGTTTCAGCAGAGTGAAAAGTTCCTGCTGTTAATCACAGTACTGTGATGCATCGATGTTCCCAGAGGGTCAAAACTCATTGTTTGGATATAACCATAGTTACTGTGTCATCAGTTTATAATTATCACACTATATAGTATGATCTTTGAAAATGAAAACTATATTTTAGTTTGGAGCACCTGGGACATAATAGGTATTAGGCAAATATTTGTTAAATGAATTGGGTAGATAAATATCCCTCAGAACTTTCTGGAATTCACAAATAAAGAATACCCTTGTCAACAGTGTTTGAAGTTTGAAAACAGATTTCTATCTCCAGATTTTTCTTATACCCTACAAAGAGCGATGAAAATCACTGATTTGAAAATAAAATTAATTGCTAGGAAAATAATTAGTATCACTAATGCTTCTTGATAATAACCATTGCACACACCTATAACTGTAATACATGGTTCCTAATTATTTCTGAGATGTATGCTCATTTTATTTCACCTAGAAATAAGTCTGTAAACAAGATATAAGTAAAGATACTTGTTTGATATATATGATATCTTTTCTTAACAAATATTGTTTTAGAGTTCAGAGTAATGCAATATTTAAAATTATCTTGCTTATGAAGTAGGTTATAAAGGTGTTGTGTGAATGTTGCGTATAAGGGTGCGTGATGCAGTGCAGCAGAGATAAGACCTGCAGAGAAATGTTGGAGAATAAGGGACTTAGCTCTCTCTGGCAATCCAGCAAAGCTATTGTTTATTCTACCCAAGCTTATATAGACCATACTGCATGTACACACAATTGATCAATAAACCAGTGACTTAAGACTCCTGACACAGGCCTAGCACTGCCCAGTGCCAAGGAGTCTGTTGATTAGCAATAACCATTCCACTAACTTTATCTATAACTATTCTTTAACCTTATAATGAAAACAAGACCATAAAAACAAGGTTCTGGGAGAATAAGCTGATTGAATGCTTGACCTTCAACAGACCATCTGGAGGCAGTTATCCATCCTAGGGAGTAGTCTAGAATTCCCAAGATATACTGGTACCTGCTTGCAGGCCAGCCCCCCGCCCCCCAAGACTTGACCCTGAATCATTTCTACATAATAAGGTCCTGAGCCACATAGGGAGTTCTATCCAGGTGTTTGTACATTCTAACTCACAAAAGACTTCAAACTTGCTCTCAGAAAATGGAACTCTTTAAACGCTTACTTATAGGCCTTCTACCTATACAAAGGTCTTTATTTTTGACAGTTGTAATTTTATATTTGGTATAAACAACTTTATAGGTTATGAATCATAAAACTTGATATTGCATCTTAATGCCAAATTTGGGGGAACATTCACTTGCATCTCTGTCTGTAGGGTTTCCACTTCATGTTCTATAGATTTCTGTTTCTATTGATTCACAGTGGATTTACACTATTAAAAAAAATTCTATTTTTCTACTGCTTTCAATAAATAAAACCCACCTCAAAATGACTTTTCCATAGCAAATAGTAGGTAAAAGTTAAGCTGAAATAGAGAGACATACACATAGAGGCATAAGGGAATGAAGACAGAAGGGATTATCTATGAAGGGATTCAGAGTAGATCCGTTTTAAATGAAATATCATTAATGACTATAAAATATGATTTTACTGATGAAAGTGTAGAGAGCAAAGGCCCCTTGACCCTCAAAGATTCACCAAACTGTAGGGAACAAAGGTCCCTTTCTCAATGAAGGCTCGCTGAAAAATCACTTATATGAGGCAGATTGATTAATAGGGAAAAAAAGATATAAATGTATTTAATGTGTATACACAGGAACTCTCAGAATGAAGATTCAACTCTTTAATAAGGTACAGAGGCTTTTTAAAGAATGAGGACTTGGAAGCAGGGACATAGGTTTTGGGGAGGGAGAAAGGAAGAGGTTTCATTAGCTACCAAGGGTGGTCTTGTTCTATAATGAGATCTTTAGGTAGCAGTCCTCAAAGAGAATAGATGGTAAATGTTGCTTTTCAGACCTTTGTGTGTCACAGTCTCAGTTACTCTTTCCTAGATGAGGTAAGGATAGACATGGCTGTGTTAAGGCAGATTTTCTACAGATGTATGTTTCTCCCCATGAAAGACAGCTTTGCCGCGTCCCTTCTATTTTGAGACTCGTGGCCATTTGAGCCACGTCAAAATATGTCAAACAAATATATTTTGCTTCTTACATTCTTCAAAAGCATAAAGTATAAGTTTTTAGGAATGCTGATATGTAGTACAATTCTTTGTTAACGATAGGTATTAGAAAAATATTTGTTGCTGAAGAAATAAAGGCTAAAAACAGGTGTTATCTAAGAATATTGATCATACTTCTTGGTTATAGTATGTTTTCTAGAATAACTCTGAGCTGAAGGGGAAAAGATCCTTTTTTTCAAAGAAGATCACACTTATTTTAATTCCCCTGCTTCATACTCATCAGAGGGGTCTCAGATATGAGAGCTAACATTCCTTTTGCCTTTGCAGGTTAGACCGATGGGGCTAAGATTTTCACACTGGTCTATGAAAATAGTATGCCTATGGTTAAATCCCCATTACCCTATATGAGCATTTCCTTCCTAAACAGAGATTTTGTTAGTTTAAATATAAATTTCCAGTGACAAACCTCTCAAGATTCAAGATTTCTGACAATTTGTTGTGAGATTGGGAAAGGAAGGGAATTTTCCTTTCAGAAATTGCCTTGTATATTTAATTGTTGCCATATAGCTCACCGAGGGTAACAGGTACCATGTCTAAGACCAGAACTTGGAACTGTTCCCTGTGTGTCATAGCCCTCCACAAGTGCTTATTGAATTAAAATAAAATCACTGATGGCGTTCAAGTTATCAATCTTGTTGAAATTGTATATTTGGCTAACGAGATGCCTATCTTTTCTTCTAGCGATGTCAGTTTCTCTCAATCCATAGACACCTATGTAGTTGACTGGCAATTCTGCTGGTTTTCTTTCTCCATTTCTTTTAGGCTGATTTCTTCCTTTCACTGTCTATACCATGTGTAAGGACAAAATTCATGCCATGCCAAATGGAGGATGAATGCAAAAGAAGGAAACAAAGCATTCTGAATCTCTGAAAAATCCTTTTTATTCATTCATTCATCCAAAAATACTGCAGCAAACTGTGTTTGAGATGTCATGCCAGGTGCTTTGAGGGTGCTGCAGAGAGGGACACATCTCAGTGCATGTTCTTATGGTGTAGCAGGTCAGACAAGGCATGCCTAACAATGTGGTTACCATGTATGACGTACGCAACAAGGGAGCATTGTTAAAACTAAGGGGCATTTTGGTCCAGGTCCAGTCTCTTGTTGCACAAAGATGCAGTTACTGAGACAATGAGGATAAATAAATTTTTTAATATGAGATACATCTTGTTGGGAGAATGGAAGTTGTCTCATGTCCATCTCTCAGACTCATAGAGATCATGGATTTTTTTTTTCTTTCAGTTTTTGGTTGGGGTTGAGTTGAAATCCGCCACCTCTGGCATATGGGGCCAGTGTCTTACTCCTTTGAGCCACAGGCACCGCCTTAGAGATCATGGTTTTTTTAAGGAGGTACCACATGCCTTGGGTCAGGGCAAGGGGGGATAGTGGGTCTTGGTTTTAGGAAGTCTGCCCTGGGGCCTTCAGAATCTCAACTCCTTTGTCTTGCAGAAAATCCATTATTTCCAGGAAAGAACTCAAAAGTTCAAGTAGTTAAAGGGGAGGATTATAGAAAACATATAGCTGTCATTGAAATTTGTTCACAGAGCTAGTTATAGGAAGATTACCAATGAAGCATGATTTGGGTAGAGAGAGATCGTTTTGTGGCTGATGTCACAGGGGGAATGGTGCCTGAATCAATATTTCATATCTATCTGTCTATCTATATATATATAGATAGACAGATAGATAGATAGATACAGACTCTTGCTCTCTTGCCCTGGGTAAAGTGCTATGGTGTCATAGCTCAAAGCAACCTCAAATTTTTGGGCTCAGGTGATCCTGTTGCCTCAGCCTCCCAAATAGCTAAGACTACAGGCACCTACAATGCCGGGCTAGTTTTTATTTTTCCTTTCCTATTTTTAGTAGAAACAAAGTCTCTCTCTTGTTCAGGCTGGTCTCCAATTTTTGAGCTCGGGTGATCCCCCACCTTGGTCTCTCAGAGGGCTAGAATTACAGGCAAGAACCACCATGCCCAGGCCTGAATCAATATTTCAATGATAAATAAGAGAGAAAGGAGCTCTTTTGAAAAGGAAAAATATAATAATTGAGAAATGGACATGCTTGTAGACTGATGCAAATCCAGTGCCTATGTTTGGAAGAACACTGGTCAAATAGCAGAAGGGAGGTGTAACAAGAAATCTGGCTATGTTAGATAGATAGCAGGGACCTCTGAGGCTCTCCTTAGGGACAAAGTAGGGGCTTTGCTTTGGTGCTGCCTCAATGAGCAATGGCCCACTGGGGAAGGAGGACGAGTGTGGCCCCATCTTTGTGCTGCCCCACCTTAATCCTAACCCAAGCAACTACCATACCTGGGAGAAAATGGAACACCTCATGGGCCAGGGCAGGAAGCTCAGGCACAATAGGATTTGGAAAGTGACTTGTATTAGAGTAACTTAGGGCTAGTTATCATGTTGTTAACTGTCACTGAAGGAGTTCCATGGTGATGTCTGAACCAGGAGGAAGGCCAAACCAACAATATAAAACAGGACCGCAGACCATTGAAATGGCCTTTTTGTCGTGGGATAGGGGTCTGGTAATCATCTGTGGTGGATGCTGGTAAACCAGCATCCAGACCATCTGTGGTCTTGCTGGTAAACCTACATCTTGCTCTTGCTCTATAAACCTATCTTTCTCTTCCTCAGTAAACTTGGTTTCACCCCTGGCTTGCTTTGGTGGGTCAGGGCATTCACTGGCCGTGAGCACACTAATACTCTGGAATGCAGACAGCTGCCTGAACCTGACAGCTAGCGGGGTGAATTCATTCATGGATGAGTTCATTTGCTGGGGAATGAGAAACTATGCAAGGTTTCTCTGCAGGGATTTGACATGATCCAGGCAATATGATAGTAATGTGAATTTGGTGCCAATACTGAGGCTACAAAAATTCTGGTCCTTTAATTGGAGGACAATTGCAATAGTCTCCTTGAGAAGTACTGAGGGATAAACTGGAATGAAAATTGATATTTTTGGCTCTGAGGTCACGAACAAGCAAAATAAAATAAAGAAGCAATGCTTTAAAGTAACCTATGGAAAATTCTTGCATGCATCAATTTACTCCCATTTACTCTTTGAGCAATTTTTATGCCCGACCTTGTGACTGCCAGAGTTTGGAGATGAACGAGATGGTGTTGGTGTTTTTGCCTTCAAGGAGTTCATGATCTAAGAAGAGAGACAGAAAAATAAACCAACCGTTACAAATATTTAGAAGATTTTTTTCCCCTCCTGGTAGTGACATCAATTTTCTCTAACAATCCTCATTTTTTTTCCTTGGGGTTGTGCTTAATAGTGTTCAGTTCTAAGCTGACTGCCCAGGGTCAGGGTGAAGCCTGTGATGTGCCATCTATGTAAAGGAGTTGGCCTCTGGTCAACTTAACTGGTATTTTTCAGATCTTATTTACTGCCTCAGGCTCATCTGCTGCTGTTTAGCTAAGGATAAAAGAATCTGGACAGCTGAGGATAAAAGAAAGGGAAAGAGCAGGGTAAAGCACAAACCCCGTCAGACACACCTCATTGGCTACCTTCCAGAACATCCTCAGGCTTCCTCAAGCTTTGATGAAGCCTTAAGATCTTGTTTTCAGAGACTGAATGTCTTTCAAATGGATGATAGATCCTCTTTCCAGAATTAAAAAGAGAGAGAGAGAGAGAACAGAATGAGCCCCCTTAGCCTACTATTGTCATCATTTTCACTTTATTTGAACAGTGATCAGTTGAGATAAAGAGCTTCAGCTTTTAGAAAAGAGGAAAAAAAATGCTTCTTTATTACTCACCAGTCTTTGGGTTCTGTCAACAACACCAAGAGCACTTGGCAAATAAAATGATGTAGCAGGTAGAATGTAGTTTATAGGCAATATCCACACCTTTAACCTCCAAAGCAAATGATGAGTCAGAGAGCAGCAGCATCTCTGACTAGAAAAGGGTGTCTTTGGGAATTTCTTTCCAGTGTGTTCATTGCCACAAGATGGACCTAAGTGTTGCATTGGCTGAGATGCCCTGAAGTGCATAAAGAGTGTGAAGGTGTAGATGTGGATAAATGCAAGGCACACAGTAGGTGCTCATTTAGCACTGATGGTAGGCATACTGTGTAGTCTTCATTCATATTCCTTTAAGCTCTCTGACTGCCTTCTCAACCATTGCGAGGATACTAACAAACCGAGAGTTTAGAATAACAACAACAACAACAACAAAATATTGTAAAAGAGAGCAAAAGTATTTTTGTGAGTTCACAGTTTTAAAGAGTGCAACGTTATAAAATAACCCATACAATATCTATCTACATATATATATATATATTAGATGTGATCAATATACCCTTATAAAAATGTTTTACATTGAAAGAAAATACCAAATCACCATTTTCCAAATTCAAGTTCATTCTCCATGTAATAGTCACTGAAGAAAACCAATTTTATGAATTAAGTGAATTTACCTCCCCCCCTATGTTACCAGATATGGGTTAAGATTAGTGAGTTATTTTTAGATGTTTTAACATTACACTTGATTTTAGCCAAAAGGCTGAGAAAGGATATAACTTTTTAACGTGTTAATTCAAGTGATACATCTATTTTCTTTTTTTTTTTTTAAGGTTTTCTTTCTTTTTTTTTTTTTATTAAATCATAGCAGTGTACATTAATACTATCATGGGGTACAGTGTACTATTTCTGTATACAATTTGAAATACTTTCATCCAACTGGTTAACATAGCCTTCATGTCTTTTTCTTAGTTATTGTGTTAAGACATTTATATTCTACAAATGGGGGGGGAAGGGTGAGTAGAAGGAGGATGATTGGTGGGTTCTTTTTCTTTTTGAACAACTGACTAGTGTTTTCAAAATTTAATGCTTTTTCTAGTTGCTAGTATTTTACTTATGGTTTTGTCATCACTTTTAGGAAACAAAATTCAAATATTTGAAAACAATGTTGCACAATTTTTTAAGCCTTGGACTGTGGTGTTTCTAATATTAACATTTCTCATCTCCTGTTTTTAACAAATCTTGGTTTTTCTTGATTTGCTGCTGAGATTTCCATTTTCTTGGACTCTTCTTCCTTTTTTCCTTTTCTGCATATTCAAATTCTATGATAATGTCTAAGGCCTACTTTAGGATTGTCTCTGAGTTCAGGGTGAACTATCACTGTGCTAGATTTTCAGTGCTTTGCTTTGCATAGCAAGATACACAGCTATTTACTTGAGTAGAGGGTCCCTGCTTTACTGATATATTTTATATATTTTTAAATTCTTATTTTTCTCATTGCTGAGCATCTGGTATCTAGTAGGCACTCCAAAAACTCTTCATTAGTAAAAAATGTAATAGCCTTGATTCTTTGGATCCTAATTTCTTTGATGGTTACTCCTTCTCACGTTTCTTCAGATACCCAGTGTTCATCAACATTTACTACATGTAAGACTCTGTGATTATTAACCTTTGCTGCACTTGGGCTGTACACAAAGGTGCAGTCACATTGTGTTTCCTTTCTGCTGGATCCACTGGTGGAACAACCATTTGAGCATAGAAAGCATTTGAGTGATTGTACCATGTTATTTAATAAGGATCTGAACTCAGCTGCTCTTGTGTGAAAGTGGGTAATTTCCATAGTTGGATTTGTATTGAAATCATTTGGTCTCTTGAATATATTATTCTTAAAATATTCTTTTGATTATTCTTTCTAGAAAGAAGATATATAATAAGTTAATTCAGGAAGTCCTAAATCAGTTTAGAAAGTCAGAATTTTTAATGTCACTTTCAGAAAAGCTGAGTTTAGTCTAGTAAAATTTGATTCTATTTTACTTGCAAATGACCATTTTGGCTTCACCAATACATACAAAAGATCTTTAAGCTAATGTCCTAAAAATTTAATAAAAGAAATACTGAGGGACACATGGAGTAGTAGTGTCCTTTTATTTATTATTATGATGTGGGTTTTTTTAATTTGACTTATATACATTTCTTTTTTGAGACAAAGTCTTACTATGTCCCCCTCGATAGAGTGCTGTGACATCATAGCTCACAGCAACCTCTAACTCTTGGGCTTAAGTGGTTCTCTTGCCTCAGCATCCCCAGGGACTGGGACTATAGGCACCCACCACAATGCCTAGCTATTTTTTTATTTTTTGTTATAGTTGTCATTGTTGTTTGGCAGGCCTTAGCTGGGTTCGAACCGCCAGTTCTGGTATATGTGGCTGGTGCCCTCGCCACTGAGCTACAGGTGCCGAGCCTATATACATTTCTGAAAATAAGAGTTGCAAGTGGGAATGAAGGCAAGCTTAAGTGATAATGGTCCCTCAGCCTGTAGATTCTGTATGTTGAAAGGCATATGGGAATTTCCCCAGGAAATAAGATAAGACAGGAATTTGGAAACCATAAAAAAGAAGGGCCAAACTTCGTCTTCCTGTATAGTTTACATGTAAGATAACAAAAATCATGGTACATAAGGACATAGAAACATCTGCTTGAGATTCTGTGATTTGGTGTATAACTAAAAAAAATCTGTGAGGTGAATCCCTGCCCAACTATACCCTCTACACCCTCAACAGGGGAAGCAGGGTTTAGGTTTCCATGGACTTAGCTGGATGTATTATTCATTTCTATCTTTAGCGTCACACTGGGTCATCAAGACACAAGAGCTTTCTGAGGGCTTCCAGTTTAATTATCTTATTTAACAGATGGGAGTAAGGAGGCCCAGAGGAATTAAGATCTGGGACAAACCAGATGTTTCTCAGCTCACTTCCCAGGGTTCTTAGTGCCATTTAGACAATGTCAGTGATTACTACTCGTTTGAACTGAGCTACTGTTACATGATAAGTAAGAAACTGTTCTATAAATATCTAGGTATATTCCTCTTGGGATCATAGGAAATACATATTTAGAAATAATAAAAAGTGTGGGGGGTCAGCCAATAAAAGAGTTAATAGAAACAAACAAGTGAAATTTAATCGGGGAAATGTTAAATTCTGCAACTGTCTGTATAAAAATTCAACTTTATAATCGAAACTTATGAAGATCGCACAGAATAGTGTGGTCATTAAGAGCAAGGTGTAGTGTGGTGCAACTGAGTTCAGATTTTGGCTAAACCATGAGTGGTTTGTGAAATTGGTCAAAGTTATTAACCTTATGTGTCTTAAAATAGGGAAAAAAGGTCATTCTTACAGGACTATATTAATACTACATGAAATATGGTTAGGAGAATGTCACGGGAAACCTTTAAGATGGATCCAGGCCAGACATAGTCATGTTTGTAATCCTTGCTCTTTGGGAGGCCTAGTGGGAGGATTGCTTAAGGTCAAGAGTTCAAGACCAGCCTGGGCAATGTAGTGAGACTCCCATCTCTAATAAAATGGAAAGTTAGTGGGGCATGGTAGCATGTGCTTGTGATTCTAGCTACTCAGAAGGCTAAGGCAGGTGGATCTCTTAAGCCCAGGAGTTTGAGGTATAGTGAACTATGATCATCATGTCACTGCACTCTAGCAGCCCGGGTGACAGAGAAAGACTCTGTCTCAAAAGAAAAGAAAAGAAAAGAAAAGAAAACAAACAAAAAACAACAAAAAAAAGATGGATCCAATGATCTTTCTTTATAACAAATGGAATATGGAAAAGGTGATGGATGTTGAAATATTGTGACTTCCACCTTGCTAACAGACCATCTTCTTTGCTGATTTTGATGAAACAAGCAGCCATGTTGCATAGGTCCATGTGGCAGGGAACAGGGGCCCACAGCCCAGTAGCCCTGTAGGAAATGAAGTTCACGAACAACCACTGAGTGAGTTTGGAAGTGGATCCTTCCCCACGGAAAGCTGATTGTGAGAGACCCTGAAGCAGAGGATCCACTTCAGCAAGCCCAGACTCTTGACCCACAGAAACTGAAATAACACATGTCTATCCTTTTAAGTCACAGAGTTTTGGGATAATTTGTTATGTGGCAATAGATATACATATAGTGTCAAAACAAAGTCAGTGGATGGGAAGGTTAGGTGATATTTTAGAAATTGTGGGAGAGGTGGTCAAGAAGAGGGTGGTGAGGGATTTTTCTAGGAGCCATGAGAAGAATTATAAACAGAGGGTATGATATAAATGCAGGTCCTTAGGTGAAAATCTGAGGGTTTGAGAAAAGCACAGACTGATCTTCGACAAAGAAGACGACAATACACCCTGGAAAGGGGGCCCTCTTCAATAAATGGTGCCGGGAAAATGGGAGAGCCACATGCAGAAGTTGAATAGAATCCCTGTGTCTCACCATATACAAAAATTAATTCAAGATGGATAAAAGACTTCAGTGTAAGACATAAAACCATAAAAATTCTCTGAAAAAACATGGGAAAAATTCTTCTAGACATTTGCTGAAGCAAAGAATTTAAGACCATAGAGGAAAATCCAGCAATAACAAAAATAAATAAATAAAAATTAAATTAAAAAGATTCTGTACAGTAAGAGAAATAATCAAAGAGTAAAAAGACAACCTACAGAATCCATTTAACAAAGGGCTAACATCTAGATTCTAAAAAGAACTCAAATCAGCAAGAAAAAACCCTCAAAATAACAACCCCATTAAAAAGCGGGCAAAAGACATGAATGAAAGATTTTTAAGAGAAGATAAACAAAAGGCTAATAAACATATGAAAAAATGCTCAACATCACTAATTATAAGGGAAATGAAAATTAAAAGCACAATGATATACCACCTTATCCCTGTCAAAATGGACATTACTAAAAAGTCAAAAAACAATAGATGCTGGCTGGTGTGGGTGCAAGCAGAAAGGAAGATTTTATACACTGTTGGTGGGATTACAAATTAGTACAACTCTAAGGAAACAGTAAAATAAATTTACACTTACCATTCAAGCCATCAGTCCTAGTACTGGGTATCTGTCCAAAAGAAAATTAGTCATTTTATCTAGAAGGATCCTGCACTCAAAATGTTTATGGCAGCACAATTCACAAATGCAAAGATGTGGAGTCAACCTAAATGCCCATCAGTTCATGAGTGGATTAAGGAAAATCTGGTATGAGGGCAGCACCTGTGGCTCAGAGGACACTGGCTCCATATACTGGAAGTGGTGGGTTCAAACCTGGCCCTGGTCAAAAACTGCAAAAAAAAAAAAAAAAAAAAATCTGGTATGATGGAGTAAAAAGGAATGAAATGTTTTTTTTTTGTTTTTTTTTTTTTTTTGCAACTTGGATGGAACTGGAGACCATTTCTCTACTGAAAAATTTCAGGAATGGAAAAATAAACACCACATTTACTCAACAATAATTGAGAGCTAAACATTGGGCAAAGATAGGGAAGTGGTGGGGGATAAAAATTACCTGTTAGGGACAAGGAACACTCTATAGTGATGGGCAAACTAAGAGCCCAGACAAGCATTATACAAGGTATCCATTTAACAAAAGCATTTGTACCATCTTAATATTTTGAAAGAAAAAATGGGGGAAGGAAATTGAAACTAATAAAATACTTAAAGTGTTTGATTACCTTTAAAGATTTGTTAGAAAACTTGAAGAGAGTTTAGAAATAAATTTATAATAAATAAATATAAAACTAAAACAAACAAGAAGAAAAGGAAGGATACCAGTATGGCTGGGGAAGGGTGGTCATGAGTTTTGGGGACAGGATTATGCAGTGTCTTAGAGGTATGGAAGGAATTTGAAATTTTTAAAAGGAATGTGTGATAGGAAATAGGATAATCTGTTAAGTATTTTGACTGCTATGTGGAGAACCGAACATATGTGTGTCTGTGGTGATGGGGCAGGAATCTCAGCAGAGCGACTTGTCTAGGGCAGTAATCTAGACAAAAGATGAGGGTGGTTTGATCAGTGTGGTGGCAGTTACAATGAGTGTCAGTTGAGACTCTCTTTTGAAGGTAGCAGCAACAAATGTGCTGTTGGACTGGATGTGAGGTCTCATAAAAAGAGAGGAGTTAAGGATGACTCCAAGGTATTCCTTTGGAAACCTGGTAAACATTTTTTACTTATTGAGAATGGAAAAGGCTGGAGCCATAGGTTTATGGGGAAGAATGAGGGTTCAATAGATAACCTAGTAGACATCCAAGTATTAAAACTGAGAAGACAGATTGGCATGAGACAAGCTCAGAGAGGAAGGTGTTAGAGACATAGATTAGAATGCCATTAGCAGAGTCTATGCGGGTATAGACTAAGTGTAGACAGAGGCAGAAAGCTTAGAGGTATCCAGGACTTAGAGAAGGTGGGCAAGTGGAGGAGGATCCATCAGAAGATAGTTGGAATGAGCAGCCTCTGTTCACAGCAAATTCAGAGGTATGTTTTTTCCAGAGGCCAAATTAAGACAGCTGTTCATTGTTCTCAATTTTCTAGTTTAATGCTTTTTGAACTTGAGTGTGTATCATGATCATCTGGAGGGCTTGTTAAAACACAGGTTGCTGGGAGCCCACCCACAGAGTTTCTGATTCAGTAGGTCTTGAGTTTGGCCCACGGATTCGCATTTTGCTCAAGCTCTCAGGTCATTCATGCTGGTGCTTATGCTGCTTGTTGAGGGAGCACAATGTGAGAATCACGATTATCAATTGAAAGTTGCCTAACTGTGATCATTCTTTCATTTTTATTCAACAATTTATTGGCTTTTTTTGAAAGTGACAGGCATTGTGCTAGGCAGTAGGAATACAGACGTATTCAGGATCCGATAGAAGACTTACGTATAAACATGTTACTTACGGTGTGACCTGGTAAGTAAAATGAACACGGACAAGGCAGAGTGGTAACATGGGGTTGGAGGAGAGGTCTGGGGGTTTGAATGAAGCAGTTAAAGAGCAAGTGGTGTTTAACTTAGTCAGGGCTCATTAGGTGGTTTGGAGGGGCGACTGCATTCCTGGGATGAGTGTGTGTAAACACCCGGAGGGCCAACAGGCATGGTATATGCATGGGATACAGGGCCCTGTAAGGAATCTGATTTAGGGGGTTGTAGGATGCGGCTAGACTTAGAAGTCTATCATTTGTATTTGCCTCCTTGTTTAGAGTCTTTCCAATACCTCAATTAAGGTTGGAGTTTATAGATGTGAACAATGATATCTATTTTAAAATCAATATAGTTTAAGTCATTGTGGGTGTCCTAATCAGAAATTTTAATGAATAAATCTGAATGAATAATGATTTCCTTTAGAAGGGATATAAAAAGTAACATAAAAATATATTGCATAATTCCACCTATATGAAACGTTCAGAGTAATTAAATCCGTGAGACAGAAAACAGATTCGTGGTTGCCGAGGGCTGGGAGCAGGAGAATAGGAGTGACGGACTGACTGAGCGATGCTATGGGACCTGTTCTTGGGGTCGTGAAGATATTTTAGAACTAAACAGGTGGTGCTTGCTCATTCTTATGAATGAACTACCTGCCACGCAGCTCTCCATGTTAAAGTGGTTAATTTTATGTTACATGAATTTCATCTCAATGAAAAATATGTTACCGTGAAAGACAAATTTTAACTATCCTACTGAAAATTGTTGATTAAATGACCTTTTTCCTACCCTGTAATGCCTTAAAATAAAAACATTGTATGTGCTGTTGAGAGTGAAGATTAGGGCTATCCTCATGTTCATATATGTCTAGAAAGAAATACTAAGCACTTTAATCTTCTAATATAAAAGTTGTTCATTTTTAACCTCGTTGAAGACTACAATAAGAATTTTTAATGCATAAAACACAGCAACAGACTTAGTGTTAACTTCCCCAAATTCAGATAATTTAACTGAAGACAAACTTTCCTTTTTTATGACATTTACTGACTAGAAGGTTTGTCCTGTTATTTCAAGGATTAATGTCTTGAAATGGCATTGCCTTGTTGAATGTGCTGTTTATTATGTGACTCATAACTGAGAAAACCGTTCTATATTGTGAATGTATAAACCGATCAGTGTCAGGTTATCTCAGGACATAAGGTACTTCCAGCTTGAACAAAAGCATTCAGTTTTTGCTTAAAAATTACTATAAAAACAAATTTACAGTAAATTTTAAAATTATCAAGATATATACCTATAAATTTGTTCAATGCCAATACAACTTTTGTGTTATTTTGGGTATTCCCTTCCTTGAAGTTTTTGTAAGTAGCTAAATTCTTTGAATCTAGTTTTGGTTCTGTGAGGCAGAGGATTGAGTTTATCACACTCTTTCTCATAGAAGAGAACATCAGTGGTTGTGCAAGGTCTTTCTCATTTTCTTTGACGTTTTTGCCCTTCATTTTAACTTCACTATAATTTCACAACTTTTTTAGTTACTCTGTCCTTTATTCTCTGTTGAGAAGTAAACATAGGCATATTCTGGAAAGATACACAGTGTTGCTGATACAGGACAGGTGGTGCCCCAGCCAGCTCAGCCCAGCTGGGCTGGAGGACCTGCAGCCTCCCCTTGGCGGTATTGGTGCGGGGAAGCCGGCAGAGGATCCAGCGGGCTGGAGTGTAGCCTACCACCCCCACCAGAGCCAGTAGCCAAAGGGACCAGACAACTGCTGGAAAGACACTGGTGCCTTGGTGTGTCCTTCCCTTTGCACTTGTGACTGAATAGGAACCCCCATTTCCTATACTTAGGTCAATTTCATGTAAGTTTCCTAAGCCTCTATTTTGTGAATGGACTGTGTCCATTCATTAATACATTCATTCACCTTGCCC
>NW_003852399.1:18186288-18188009 GCF_000181295.1 Otolemur garnettii | reverse complement strand
AGCAGAAGGGACTGTGTCCATTCATTAATACATTCATTCACCTTGCCCCAGTGGAAGGGACTGTGTCCATTCATTTCCTGGCCTCATATAGAAGGAACCAATGTACCTATATATACCCCTAAACAGAGACAGTCGGGGTGAGAAAACAGAGAGAGCTTTTCTCTCCCAACTTGGGTTTTCTCTTCCTACTGGGAACTTTAGTATTTTTCATTATTTTCTGTAAATAAATTCTATCTTACCACTGATCTGTAGTCCACGAATTTATTCTTCAAATCACCGAGACCAAGAACCTAAAACTCTGGTATCATTACTTTGTTAATTTGTGCCTTTAATTTGTAGAAATGATACCACACCGATCTCATTTATTCTACTCTCCACTTTTCAAAGTACCCTCTTCATCCACTGTCCTTTCTGCTCTGCAGCTACCACTTTGAGTTTTTAATTTCAACTGTTATATTTTTCTTGCCCAGTTATTACCTCCACACAGTACGTCCTGATAACGCTGTTCCTGCTTCCTGTTTCTGAACTGTTTCTTCCTTGTTTCTTTGAGGATATTTATTTTATTTTAAAGATTGTACATACAATTCTCAATCTAATCCATTAATTTGGCTCCTTCACTATGGAGCGTTGAGTCTGTGGTCTTCCTTCCTCAGGCCTGGTGTTCCTGCTGTTGAAGAGCCTAACATGTGACCACGGGGACACTGGAATTTCCTCTTCAAGGGTTCTTGGTCTCGGGGATTCCAAGAGGACCACAGATCAGTGGTAAGACAGGATTTATTTACAAAGGAATAACAAAAACTCAAAAGCTCCTGCAGAGAGAACCCAGGTCGGGAACAAGCTCTCTCGCTCCCTCTATCTATCTGTCCTTGGGGTCTTTGTTCAGGGGTATACATAGTCGCATGGGGTTATTTAGCCAGAGCTCAGTTGTTACATTGAGCAGGTGTGGGTCCTCTGAAGTTACATTCAGCTCAAACTCAGTTGTTACATTTAGCAGCCTGGCCAGGAACTCAGTTAATGAAGGGCTACAATCCCTTTCCTTCAGGCCTAGAAAACTTACATGAAATTGACCAGGACTAGAAAAGGTGGGGTTTCCTGTTCAGCCAGAAGTGCAAGGGTAGGGAGACCTACGGTGCTGGTGTCTCCCCAGCAGTTGTCTGGCCCCTCTGGCTACCGGAGCTTCCTACGCACCCCCTCCCTCCAGGCCTCTGGTTCCGCCAGCTGCCACTACACCAACACCACCAGGGCTAAGGCAGCAGGGCCTCTGGCTCAGCTCAGCTGACTGGGGCGCTGCCTGTCCTGTATCAAGGGCTAGATCACTTCCTCTTCCAGTCCTTTCCTCCCTAACACTTGATGCACTTGGTCCTACCTCCCAGACACCCACTCGATATTTTTCCCTCAGAGCATGGTTCTTTTCAAAGAGCTGCCTCTGTTGGATTAAACCACCTCTTCTAGTGGTTTTATGACTTTACCAGCAGCAGAATCATCATGCATGCTCTTTAAAGCACAGAAGGCTGGATCCCTCCCCTGAGAGTTTCTGACGCAGCAAGTTGAGGCAGGACAAGAATATTTGAATTTCTAACAAGTTACCAGATGTTGTTGATATTGCTGATCCAGACCCACACTTTGAGAGCTCCTGACGTAGACCATGGGATCAAAGAGAGGCAGGAAACAAATAGGTGGTGGCCCACCCCCCTGCACCTCTGTGCTTCCAGGATCTGATA
>NW_003852399.1:18060538-18185732 GCF_000181295.1 Otolemur garnettii | reverse complement strand
CCTGCACCTCTGTGCTTCCAGGATCTGATAGGTGGTGGCCCACCCCCCTGCACCTCTGTGCTTCCAGGATCTGTCCCTGCTTGGATGTTGCCCCGAGTGTCTGGCTAGCTGTTTCTCCTGCTGTTAGGCTACCTGGAGTTTGTAACTGGGTGACTATGATCCTGGACCATGTGAGCCGGAAGGAAAGGCCCACCAAGGAAATTCTCAGACTATTCCCAGGATTGTGGTTTTGGGCTCCCTTCTGTTCTAAGCAGACATTTTCCCCTTTTCCTCGTTACCCCTACCTGACTTGGACCTAACTAACTTCTATTTCCTCAGATCTTTTTACAGTTTTATGTTCTAAAATCACCAGCCTCCCTCTCATTTGCACAGATTGTTTTTCAAGAACAGGGCAGAGCCAGCATCCCATGGTAGATTACTATCTAACCTCTAAGCGCCCTAAAATGTCTACGTTGTATTTTTTTTTTTTTTTTTTTTTAACAAGGCACTGGTAACTTCCCAATTTGTTATCTTGTTTACCTACCACCTCTCATTTTACCTTACGGTTTATAATTGTGATGGAAAAAAAGCATAATGATTAGAGACTACAGTAATCATATATTACTTGGAAAAACTACAATTCATTGAATTATCCCCTCTGTTGGGCATTTCGGATTCTTTCCATTGTCCCAACATTATTAATAACATTAAATGGGTTCATTTTTTTTTTTAAAGCTATGAAAGTATTATTGGATACTTTCCTTGTTTTGTTTTTTTCCTGGTATTCTGAAAGAGTTAAAGGCAGCTTCCAAAAGTGCTTTAAGTTCTGGGAGAATCTGGTTCTTTGTGTCTGATTCATTTTCTGTGTGGGTGGTGTTCTGCTCTAACCTTGTCACTGACAGAAAAGTTCAGATTTCTTTCTCATACTGTACAGAGAAAAGACGTCTGTCCTTGCAGTTCTCTGTGACTGAAGCATTTGCCTTCAAAAGAGGATTGTATACACACTTCCATCAGCACACCGGTGCTTGCTGGTGTCAGTTCTTCTTTGAGTTGAAACTGCAATTTCCTTTGTTCATCTGGGCTATTTTTAAACTATGCCAGATCTTATTTAAAAGGCACAGGTTGTGTTCCAGATTAATCCTATCCAGATTTGGTGGTGATCCTAACCATTCAGTATAACTGAAGCAATCAAAATGAAGCAAAAAATACTTCTTTTCTAACTTGTTTGGCCAAAATGAATGTTCAAGGAACATAATTTTAGTTTTTATATAAACCCGTAGCATTTTGGTAAGCGGCATCTGAAAATAGGTTAATGAATCATCCTGGGAGGAAATTTGAGAATCTCTGATTTAAGAAAAAATGTTAGCAGTCATTTAAGTCAATCTCCTACCCCCAAAGGGAGACTCATCCATTGTGTGCTGGCGGTTTATCAGTTTCTGATCAGACCACTTCCATGGCTAAAAGACCCCTGTCTCATCAGCAAGCCCATTTATCCTGGACAGCTATAATTCAAAGTTCTCTTTTTATTTTTCAAGTTGATACCTGTTCTTTTAACATCTACTTAAAGACATGCTAGTTTCCTTTGGGAGAAATTCAGAAAAAAGGGTATATTTCTCCTTGTCATAATCCTTCAGATATCTGAAGACAGCTATCTGGCCTACTTTTAGTATTTTCTTTTTTCTTTAAAATAAACATATTTAGGCCATCAGCATCTTTTTTTTAAAAGCTTGATGATGTTTGTATCCCAATCATGTCAAACATTTCCCTGGACATTTTCCAATTTGTCTATATCCTTAAAATAAGTGTTTTGGAACAGAATATAGTGGCTCAGAGACACAGTGGAAGCATTTCGCGTCCTGTGATCTTGACTGGAGCTATGCTGCTTTCTAGATATCTTAGAGACTCTCCCAAGTTAATCATCATGCACTGTTTTCTGTGTTATACCTGGGAGTATGTATTATCATCAATTACCTTGTAGAACATAGTTGCTGAGAGATGACATCTTCTTTACGAAAGTTCCATTTAAATCAATCTTCATTACATATTTTATAAGCATTTTGTCATAAAGCCACAGTGTTTTTAATAGGAACACTGTTTATAATAAAAGATGAGAAGATTATCATTTACACCTGAGAGCTAATTTTTAATTACAGCTTATAGTTCATTGTCCACTGTGGAAGAAAAATAAAATGAAAATAAAAAATATTAAATATGCTATAAGCAGTGATGTGTTTCCAGATGATTTATAAGGAATATCAGACTTGGCTCGGCGCCTATGGCTCAACCGGCTAAGGCGCCAGCCATGTATACCTAAGGTGGCGGGTTCGAATCCCCAGCCCGGACCTGCCAAACAACAATGACGGCTGCAACCAAAAAATGGCCGGGTGTTGTGGCGGGCTCCTGTGGTCCCAGCTGCTTGGGAGGCGGAGGCAGGAGACTTGCTTGAGCCCAGGAGTTGGAGAGTGCTGTGAGCAGTGAAGCCATAGCACTCTACCTAGGGGGACAGCTTGAGGCTCTGTCTCAAAAAAAAAGAAGAAAAGGAATATCAGACTTCATCTAGGGGAGGTCTTAAACAGCATACCCCTCCTAATTATGCAGGTGAATGACCACTCCTGATTCATCTCAAAGACCTGGGAATCATTTATACTTTTAAAAGATTGGTGATTCTATTTTTACAAAACGTTTTTTTAAATTTCTTTGTTTTCTAGTTCCTATTGTCTAAAGATAATAGTTTGGGAAATTCTGAACTTCTAGATTAGATTCAATTTGTTTACTTAATGGAAACGAAATCAGTACATGATTAATAACATTTATTATTCACGTGAACCACAAGGGTCCATCTAGCAGTTTTCTAAAGATAGAAAAATAAAAGTCTGTGGTGTACTTAGAGATACTTGTTTATTAGTTGTTTATTTTTTGATATGAATTATGATATTATTTTAATATTTTTAGTTAAATTTACATAAAAAAGTTTATAACTTCATTATGTTTTTAAAATGATTTTACTAGGTATGTAGCCATAAATAATACATTACTCAATTGTGCCTATTTTGGGTCTTGGCATAAAGACCATCGTATTTTTGCATATTTTTCTATGGCTTGTTACTTTTGCTCAATGTCATGTTTTTGTGATCTATTCACATGGATGTGTTTAGCACGATTCATTACTGTTTAGTGCTGTAGTGACATAATTTACTTATTCAACTTACTGTTGATACACAATTAGGTTATTTCTAGTTTCTAGTTTTTTGTTTGCTAGTTTGGTTTTTATCTATTACAGTCGGTACTGCTAGATACAACAATCATATGTCAGATGGTGCACAGATGAAATGGTGCACAGACTTCCACCATGCAAGGTCAAAGCCAGAGGTGCTGTCCTGTAAAGTCTGTGAAGGTTCAGCCCTAGGAGATTAGGCCAAACCGTTCTCATTGTATCAACAATATGTGAAAGTTCTTCTTACTTCATGTACTTTCAAATACTTAGTCTTTTCAGACTTTCAACATTTTTGCCAAGTGGAGGCTATGGGATTTTAATTTGCAAGTTTCTGATTAGTAATGAGACTAAGTGTGTTTTCAAATGTTTATTGGCCATTCGATTTCTCTGTTTTTTGAAGTGTCTGATTAATCGTTTCCTTCATAGATTTAACAACTATATTTTGATACTAGTCATTTATTGCATTTATTTAACAACTTTTCTTCATAGATTTAACAACTATATTTTGATACTAGTCATTTATTGCTGCAAATATCCTTTGCTGATAGCATTTTTACTACAGTAAAGATTGTTTTTAATTAAGGATTTTAAATTTGGTATCATTGACTATCAAGCTTCTCCTTTTTGATTAGAGCATGTTAAATAGAGTCCTGTTGGAAAGTCTCTTTACCTTGCAGACATGAAAATAATCTTTCGTATTATGTTCTAGAAGCTTTTTCATTCTTTTCCCTCACCTACTATATGTTTTTGAATACCAGGACTGATATCCAGTTATGTTATGCTATGTATATAGACAAATGAAAACAAAGAATTATTCTCATTTCCTTGTCCTAAAGATAGGGCATTTGGTATTTATGAAAAATACCTACTGGTCTTTATAGTGTTTAAAAACCAGTGTTCAAAATAACTTATTTTTGTGGTGTTTTTAATTCTTTCTCTTGATATTTTAACTGCTTAGAAGCAAACTAAAACAAACGTTTGATTTTTCTAACATGTATTCTCATTATATTTCACAGCATCAAATAATTTCTGGAGAACGCTAGCACATAGTATCTCCCAATTATACAGAAAATCTTCTTCCCTGAAGATTGCGGCCCATAAAGACATCACTGAGTCAGGTATACACAAGCATTTTCTGAAGTCACATGGACAGTCAGAACATCTGACAACTGGTGTCATGATCAGAGGAGAACTTATTGTTTTAATCTTTCTATTCAGGTGATGATGAATGATATTCCCTTAATGTAACAAAGTAGAATTGCCATTTAAGTTCATGAAAACATCCCTCATGAGAGGCAAACAGTAGGTTTAGTGTGGTCTCTTATGTTTGGGCGATATGTCTAAGAATACTTCATCTAACCCAAGAACATTTTCTGCTAGGTTTTCTTCTTACTATTTTATAGTTTTAACTCTTCTATTTAATCTGTGATCCATTTCGAGTTAATTTTTTTTGTGTGCATTTAAGGAGGGGGTCTGACTTCATTCTTTTGCATCTGGGTAGTCTGTGATTCCTGCATCACTTGCTGAAGACTACTCTTTCCCCATTAAAATGTTTTGGCCACCTCTATGAAAATCAGTTAACTATAAATGTAAGCATTTATTCCAGAACTCTTATATTTCATTGATCTATGTGTCTGTTTCTACTGTGCTATCTTGATCAGTTTTGTGGTAAGTTTGAAATCAGTTAATGTGAACCCTCCAATTTTGTTCTACTTTTTCAAGATTTGTTTTATTATTCTTGATCCCTTATATTTCCATATTAATTTTAGGATAAGATTGTGAATTCTCTCAAGAAAATTAGCTGGCATTTTG
Organism: Otolemur garnettii; assembly: GCF_000181295.1. Classification (NCBI taxonomy): domain Eukaryota; kingdom Metazoa; phylum Chordata; class Mammalia; order Primates; family Galagidae; genus Otolemur; species Otolemur garnettii. The sequence goes on along the minus strand of NW_003852399.1, from coordinate 18,180,727 downwards.
ATAAGGATTATATAAAATCTCTAGATCAATTTGGGGAGTATTACCATCTTCTAACAGTAAGTCTTCTGATGGATGTCTTTCTATTTATTTAAGTCTTTAATTTATTTCCACAATGGTTGTAGTTTTCAGACTACCAGTTTGCGCTTGTGTTAAAGTCAAATATTTTTTTCTTTCGATGCTACTGTAAATGGAACTTTCTTATTAATTTCATTTTCAGATTGTTCATTGAGAGTGTGTAAGTACAATTAACTTTTTATCCTGAAACTTTGCCTAATTTATTTCTTAGTTCTAGTTATTTTTCTGGGTTCCTTGTGGTTTTCTACATAGGAAATCATTCAGTCTGCAAAGAGGTGGTTTTAATCTTTCTTTATCTTTCTGGGCACCTTTTTTTTTTTTTCTTGTGTTATTGTCTAGTACAATGTTGAATAGAAGTGGCAAAAGTAGACATTTTATATTGTTCTTGCTCTTGGAAAACTTTCTGAATTTCACTGTTTAGTATGGCGTTAAATGTGGGCTTTTTGTGGATACCCTTTATCAAATTGAGGAAGTTTACATCTATTCCTACTTTGCTGAGTATTTTCATCCCAAAAGGTGTTGGATTTTGCCAAGTGCTTTGTCTGGACTATTGAGATGAAAATTCCTTTTTCCTCTTTGTTATATTGATGTGATGTGATACATAACTGATTTTAAGATGTTAAGGCAAGTTTGAGTTCTTGGGATATACCCCACTTAGTTATGGTATAATTATCCTTTTGATATTTTGTTAGATTCAGTTTGCTAGTAATTTGTTGAATAAGTTTACAGATTTATATAAGAGATATTGATAGGTTGTTTTCTTGTGATGACTTCTTCTGGTTTTGGTATCTGGGTAATACTAACCTCATGGAATAATTTAGGAAATATTCTCACCTCTTCTACTTTCTAGAAGAGCTTGTGAAGAATTGGCATTAATTCTTCTTTAAGTGCTTAATAGAACTAAAAGTGAAGTCATCTGGGCCTTTGATATTCCTTGTGATAATTTTTAAAATTAATTAAACATCTTTTTTGGGGGAAGGGGTTAGAGGTCTATTCAGATGTTAAACATTTTCTCGAGGAAATCTTTGTGGTGTGTGTCTTTCTAGAACTTTATCCATGTCATCAAGTTATCCAGTTTGTCCATGGATTAACTCATGGGATATTTTCTTCATGGTATTTTAAAGTTAAATAAAGATTGTCATCAAATCCATTCTAAAAGCTAAGCTTAACTGGTATAATTCCATCTGTGTCTGTGTGTCACCCTTTTTCTTTAGAAAGTACAGTCTTTACTGTTCCAGGCTATACAGAGGGTGACCCAGGAGCAAGAAAAAATATTTACATTCAGTCTCTGCCCAGGTGTTTTATTGTTTGTTTTATTTGTTTGTTTTCTGAGACTTATGTATCAAAGATTTCCTGATTCTCATAGTTGTACAAGGCTAAAGAGCAAGTTTTATGACTTGATTAGGCTGGGTGAAGACAGAACCATAGCTACAATGCTATCTTTACAGAAGAAGGCATCTTTTCATACATCTCATGAAAGGCACAGATAACTATTAACCACAATTAAGGCTGTGGTGGCAGAAGTAATTTGATAAAAGTTTACTGAAAGCCAGATGTGAGGGTCAACCCCGGAAGACACATCAACAAAGGTGAAAATGTTCCACAGCCTGTCACAAGTTGGATGGATAGTAAAAGAAAGTTAGGAGAAAGCAGGGGCATGACTCAGATTGGAGTCACCCTTTTTCATTGAAGGGTACAGTGCAGAGATTATAATCATTAGTTACAGATCATAACCTACAGGCCAATGTTGTCTATGTTTAAGACAATTTGTAATACTTCCTGGTTCAGAAAGAAGTCAGCAAAACATTATGATTCAGAAAAAAAAAAATCAGTATACTTTTTAGTATCATTGGATTACAGAACTCAAGATAAAATTTGAGGAACTCAAGGTAAGATTTGTTACTCAAGGACAGGATGTAAACCATGAATCAAAAGATGTTCCTCACAGTTAATTTGGAAGCCTGCCAAATGTGACCTATAGGCTATTATAGCTCTTTGGGTCACAGAAGTGCATTTTACCCAAGATTAATCTCAAGTATGGCTTGGGGATATGGGGTCTCCAGATCAATCTCATTACCATGGACACTTAGTGGGGTCAGAACAGGTGCTTTTTATTATGCATTTAATCTCCTCTTAGTTTGACTTTTCTAAGATTGGCTCTAACATTAATAATCTGAAAGTTGGCCTTAGTTCTTAAGAACCAAGTCTGAAATAAAATTTAGACAAGGAATCATCATGGACTGAGTTAAAAGTAGGCCTAACACAGGAATTAGAAATGTTATTTACTAGCTCCATGGCAAAGATGGTGTCCTGTGAGCAGCTACTACGTTCTTTAAAATAGACAGCCTAGCCACTCAGAGACTGCTCAGCAGCCCTGGCAAAATTTGGAAGTTAGAACTATACCGTGGGCATTGCCTGAGACTCTATGAATAAGAATCTGCATTTTAAGGTGCCCAACTGATTTTTAGGTACATTGATGTTCAGATTCCTAGGAGTCAGTAACTTTGACTGCCATGACCAGAATTCATGGCTTTTTGTTGTTACTGTTGTTCATGGAACTTAGTAGAAAAATAAATAAATATTCATAAATATTTCTTTTGATTTTTTAAACTGAGAAAATAGATTTAAGATGATTAGTGTTCTACTTTGTTAAATGTTAAAGTAGGAATCTCTGTATCTGGTCTTGGAATCCCTTTATTGAACTTAAGCCGTAAACACTAAGAAAGAGTTGCAAACACACCTGTGTGGGAAGCCAGTGTGGAGACTCCAACAGATAGTCCTTCCAAGGTAAGCGTGGTCTCTTACACGACTAATTGGGATCTAGGATTGGAAGCAGGGATGACCGTTTTGGATTGATGGGAAATGCTGACCCCTCTGGGCTAAGTCCTGATGACCGCAGATCATTATAAGGCAATCCCTGTACCTTCTCACCTAATCAAGTTATAAGGAAATAGCTAACTTTATTTCTCAGGAAAACAATATGTATATACACACACATGTATTTATGTACGTTAGGGTGGTTTTAATTTTCTTATTTCTGGGGTCCTTTTCTCATTTATCTCGGCTTCTGCGTTTTACCTCTTCTCCTGCCTCTGCATTGTCTGGGTCACCTGCCTGAGGAAGCAGCCCGAGTCATCTGGCCTGGCCACAGTGTACTCCACTGTTGCCAATTATGCAAAGCCAATCGAGGTGCCCACAAAAAGTAACAGATTCCATCTGAGAGCCTACCATGTGGGATTCAAGCCTGGGGAGCCAGAAGGCTGAGCAGGAGTAAACTCCAGGGGCTCTGGCTTACTGGTGAGTTCAAAGGCAGGCAACAGAGAAACTCTTTTGGATCCATTTCAATGAAAGGATTGAATTTTATTCCTTTTATAAACAAGGTTCTGGGCTTCTAGGAGCTTTAGTTCAGAGAACATCAAGCTTCAGAGAATTGTATGTGATTGGTACACGGCTTCATTAGAGATAGCTGTGCTGAGTTGCCTACTATCAGGAAGCCTGCTGGAAAATTTGTCCTAATGTCCTCAAAAGAAGAAAGAAGTCTTAGAAGATAGTGATTAAGTGGGCATAGAATAAGGTGGGGGCAATGAGCCATGTCACGTTTATGGTCATTCAGAGAGTGTGAACAATTCCTAAAAATAATTCAGTTTGGAAATGTTTAACTGTGAGGAAATCATTGCACTGTAACTTCATAGATTTATGTCCAGACAGGCAGGGCACTAGGGTGTTTTGCGTGCCAGATAGACTATATGATCTTTGACTGCCATCACCAGAATTCATGGCTTTTTATTGTTATTCATAGAACTTAGTAGAAAAATCAATTAAATATTCATAAATGCTTATTTTGATTTTATAAACTAGGAAAATAGATTTAAGATGATTAGTGTTCTACTTTGTTAAATGAAAGATAGTTTCCTAAATTAAACAAGCCTAAGAGGTAAGATAATGTTTAGAAAAATTTTCTTCATTTTGTCACATTTATAAGTGAATTAATTTATCTAAGCATTCACAATGGTTCTCAGAGAAAGACTTAGGCAGACCTTTGAAAACAACTTAGAACTGGTTTTCTTTCTGGTATTCCTTGTGCCCATGAGTTCAATGTAATCTAAGCGTATTCATATCCATCCTTCACCCCAGCTCAGGGTTAAGAGGATTACAAAAGTGTTCTAATATTTAAGATCCTGTCCTTGTATCAGAGTTGGCAAATATGGGGTGGGTATGGGGGAGGAGGTTTCTATGACTATTGAGAACCTAGTTTAAATCTGGATGCCCCAAAGCCTATGCTCTCTGCAAATAGGTTTCCCATAGCCACTCAGGTAGGGTTGAAGAAGGGCATTGTCATCCAGAGTCACCCGGAGTGGTTGCAGGTTAAGGAAAAAGGAGAAGAATGAAAAAAAAGAAAAAAGGAATAGATGATTTCAGTCACTTCCTACTCCTACTTAGCTTTCAGGTGGAATCCATTCCTCTTAAAATGTTCTGCACTGAAAGGGCAGTCCCTGAGTTACAAATATCTAACTGATGTACAACTCACACTTACACACAGAGGGATTACAGGTAATAGGTAAATGCACCTGTTCCAACTTACATGCAAATTCAACGTAAGAACAAACCTAGAGAACTTATCTGGTTCATAACCAGGGGAGTGCCTGTAATAGATTTTGAGACTTAAACATTTTTTTCTAGCTTCCAATTCCTAGGCTTGATAGGGGAATACATTTCCTTTTAGAAAAAATTGTGTGCATGTGGCTTTTGATCTGACATAGTCTATCTTCACCAGATCCCACTTCACCAGGCACTGTGCCCTCATTCAGTCGGTGTTCTCAGAACTGAGACTGGGGAATAAGCAAATTGCCCTTCATTTACTTGTCCAGGAAAGTTCTCTGTGCTGCTTTGATTTCGAAAGCTCTGGCACTACTGCTTCAACTTTTGTGTTCTAGCTGCTTGCTTGCCCTCCTGCCCAAATCCTTTCTCCTGCTCTGCCCCCAACCCTCTTTCTTCTCAACTTTTCACACCCTAGAAATAGTTTCTGGGTGTTTCTATAGGCTGTTCCAGCTCTCCTGATGGACCACATGGGTACTGGGCATACTCACTGAGTCTTATGTAGACATTTAAGGCTATTTATACTAGTTAAGGAGTTAAAGGCTTATAGTATGTGCTTAATGACTATTTTTATCTTATTTTATGCCAGTTATTAAAAAATGTAGATTCATGAAGTATAGTTACTAAGAAGTAGCACACCACACAACAGTACCAAGGATCTTTGGGGGGAGGCAGCCACTATTACACCAACCTCTTTTGATCCTTACAGATTATATTTTAATTTTTGAGGATGCAGTTTTTTGGTGTATTTTTTCTGTGTTATTTTCTATTCTAGTCTTTCCCCAAGTAACCATTATTTCTTATGTCTATATAATTATTATAGCTAATAGAATTAATGATTTTTCTATCTTGTACATATATATATACACATATATAAGCAATTCATTCATTATCAAATATTTAGGTCAACTTTAATTTCATTTCTTCCTACTTCCTTCTCTTTTTTGGAAGTACACTTGGAATCGACTTCTGATTAATGTAAGTTTGGCTTTATTAAGTGCATTTCCTTAGGAATCATTCCTATAGGTTGGGTTGCTGGGTAAAAGGAACATAAACATTTATGTTTTTACAAATGAAAGAATACTTTCAAAACTTTTAATGCTGCCAGATGTATAAGTTTCAAAATGTTCATCACAGCCTTGAGTATCTAATATTATAAACTAAAATAATAATAATATAGTGTCAGCATCAGTGTGATTAGATTATCACCTCCACTTTGCTTTAATGATTTTTATCATTAGGAAAAGCAGGACATTTTCTATTTTGTGTTACTCTTTGCATCTTCTTTTATATAAATTCCATTTATATTATAAGGTATTCATTCCTCTTCTCTTTCTATCCTAAGAGTCTAAAATTCTACTCAAAGACAAATTTTATAATTTTTGTATTAAAATATTATTTTTACCAAAGTTGTATTATAAAGACATTTTTTTCTAGCATCTGGGTTGAATTCTCTGAAGTGCCCAGGACCTTGCATAAATTTAAATTTTGGTCTGGGAGGTTTTTTCTTCCCCCTTTCTTTCATATTGCAGTTCACAGAATTTACATAAAATTTTACTTAGCTCTTAAGCCTGTATCTCAAGTAGTAAAATGGAGAGCTTTGAAGTGTTAAAATTGTGGCAGGCAACTACAGTGAAGTGACCACACTTGGAATGACTCACCAATTTGCTGTTTTTTATTAACCAAGCACTTGAAACAGGTATTGTTAAGCACTGGGCTTCCATGCTGAGCTGACTTAAACTGTGTCCTCAGGGAACACTGTGGTCTGGTCTGGGAGAAAGAATGAGACGTGATTATAACAGATGTGCTACGGCAGGAAAACAATTTCAAGGAAAAATTCACAACCGATTGAGTCCCAGTGATCCTGAAGGAAGCCTGTGCAGCATGAAGAGAGAGCAGTTAATCCAACTTGGGGAATTAGATTTGTTTTTCTATAAGAAAGGATGCTTTGACTTAGATTTGAAGAAGGAGTGGGAGTTACTGGCTCTAAGGGGGCCTTATATACTCCCACTCGGTTGTTCTGACTGTAATGATTATATTTTGGCCTGTGGTCCAGCACTAACAGGTAGTTTTTGCCTTTTCTCAGAAGGCACACACACACACACACACACACACACACACACACACATCTGGGGGAGAGTCTAATACCTCAGAGAGAAGCCAGGGGGAAGCCCTGAGTGTCAAACTCCTCTACCAAGAGGAGTTGACTTTTTCCTTCCAAAAGGCCATGCCTTCAACCCTACCTGAGTGGCTGTCGAAAGCCTATTTGCAGAGAGCATAGGCTTTGGGCATTCAGATTTAGACTAGGTTCACCACAGCCATAGAGCTCTCCTCCCCCATGCCCACCCTGTATTTGCCAGCTCTGATACAAGGACAGGATCTCAGATATTACAATTTTGTCATCCTCTTAGCCCTGAGCAAAGAGGTGTTCAAGCCTCACGTCCGGTTCTTGGGAACAGGGTTGAGTAAGTCTGCCCCAAACTAATGTTCCTTCACCCATCTGTTTGTCAGAGGAAGGCAGAAGAGCTGTTATGGAGGAAAATGTGACACTGTCCTGCTGATAATGAGACCTACAGGAAATACACGGACACTTCCAGACTCTGGGGTGACTCCGTGCAAGCTCATCTGAGGGGCCGTCTCAAGTTCCATGAACATCGCTTCCTGTTTCTTCATGATCACTATGAGCCGAGGTGGTAGAGCTGCCCAGACTGGCCTCACAGTGCGATCCCCCTAATTGGTTATAGGAACGTAGGGCCCACATCAGAGGCAGAGGCTATCTGGGCTCAGATGGCCTGCCATCACTGTCTGCTGTTCCTGGGACACTCGTTCCTCTGTCAGAACAAGTTCCTGCCCCTGGCCACCATGGACTTCACAAAGAGATGTTACTACAGAGGGCTATCAGTGGCCCTGCACATAGGAGTGCCCTTCAACCAGCCGGGAGCATGCACAGGGAGCGAGCCCTGCGCTGCTGAGGCCACACCTATCAGCACTGTCTCCACTCGGAGTGCCTTTTAGAGGAGGCACCTTGGAACCTCAAACAACTCTTTGATCATGCAGGGAAAAGTTCCGATGTCTGAGAAGGTAGCAGGGAAAGAAACTGTGTCCCAGGCAGAGGAGCTGTTGGGATATCACAGGCCCGCTGGTCACCTTCCCCTACCTCCAGAGGAAATTCCCCTACCCTTCTGCAGCCTCAGAGGAAATTCACACGTCCAGGTTGACAGCTGTGTGTGCCAGTTGGTTCTGGAAGTCTTTTGTTTCCACCTGTACTATCGGCTGTGCCCATCTGACCCGGCCCCGGCCCCGGCCCCGGCTTCCACAGAGGAAAGAGCCCAATAGGCTGGTGTTCCTCCAGGCATCCTCACCTTCTACCGGGAGGTGAACGTGCACAGCCTGAGGAAAATACGCTCAAAACAGCACAGGACCGTGCTCTTGTTCACCTTGACCTTTTATTCCTCATCTCATTGAACACATGAACACACAAATCTAGGTCAAACCCCAGAGAGGGAAGATGATTCCACAGGTGGTTGTCCCCAGTGATGGAAGCCAGGAGAAACCAACCAGGGAGGGAAGGCAAGGCTTTCCAGTACCCGGTCCTGGGTCCCACCATGGCAAATCCCAGAAAAGCCAGGGGATGTTTTGTGTTTCTAGTGAGAATTACATCTCAGAAGCTGGTTTTCATTCCTGTTGTGACTCAGATGAGACAGATGAAGGGGAAAAAGCATCCTTAAGTTCACCGGTCCTCTCAGAAGTGAGGCTTCTCGTTTGGATACAACTGATGAAGATAGAATCGGCTCCCCAAATCTAGAAGCAGTACAGGGAAATGGGGCCATATCCAGATATAAAGCCATTCATCCCAGGAATAAGCTGAAGGCATGTAAAGCTCCCGTCATCTCCTAGATCTCCTGGAAACAACCATTTCTGCTGACCTGCCAGCCTGGTTGAGCCAAAAGCTCCAAGTAAATCATGGCTAGAGCTTGACTTGTGCCTGCAGTCACAGTATTCTGTGCCTCAGTCTGAGCTGAGCTCAGCCTCCAGCAGTACATCTGGCACCAAGGAGGACATGAACAGCTTTCCTGTGATAGCCTCCCACTGGCTCGCACTTGGAACAAAACGCCTCCTCTGGCCAGACTCATAACCACCCCTAGATGGTGCAAAAGAAACTGGAGGTCCTCTCTGCAGAGGGGCTGCTGCCCTCCCACCATCGAGGTAACCCTGGGCCAGGTCAGCATCAACCACAGCTGCCACACATTCACAGAGCGCACACAACCTGTGGGACCCCCCCGTCTGTGCTGCTACAATTGCTATGTGTAGTGGGATATCTGCAGGAACCAGGTCCGGCCTGTCCGCTATCTTGGTGAGCTGCTGCAGAGCTGTAAAGCCCAGACCCCCCAGGTTCCTGTGTCTCCTCAAGAACATTGACCTGCATCTGCACACTCCCCTTCCGGCTGCCCAGGACCCCCTCCACTCAGCAGGCAGGGTGGGGCTGCACTGTGAATCCTTTCCTCAGAAGCTTCAGCCACTTTGCAACTAGACTCCCTGGAGAGTTCCTGAGTTTGACTCTGAGTTGGGTGTCTTTGTGAGCACTATGCTTGAAGGACTGGAAAATTCATCTCAGCAGCTTGCAGAGTGAACTATGGGGGTCAGGTTTTACAAGGACATAGTCCAGCTCTGGCTTCAGTGTGAAGCAGTGCAGCTGGAGAAGACCCTCGGGGACCCCCAGACTCAGGCAGTTTTGACCCCTGACCTGTCCCTGACCCCTGCCACCTCTATGAGCATCTTCCAGCAACTTGCCACCTGTGCTAAGTTTTTCCCCATCCTGTATGTCCTGAAGAGGGAAGACCACAGGGCCTGGGCAGCTATCACCTTCCTAGAGGGAGAAATGAAGAGTGGGAAGCAGTGCGTTCCCTGCCAGTCCTTTGTGTCTGAGAGATTTGTAAGGCCCAGGATGACCAGGCCAGATGGGGATGCCCGGGACCTCTATAACATTCTTGGCTTCTGCAAAGGTCTGCTGGACTCATCCCCGCCAGGAAGAATGCTCAATCCAAGTAGCATGGTCACTGTCATCACCCATGTCTGTTTGGACAATCCTGGGAATTTCTCATGCCCTTTGCAGCTGGTGCTGGGGATGACAGCAGAAGCCAGTGTGGAAATCAGGAACATCTCAGAGAACACGGGGATCTGTTGGCTTGGTCGTGTCTCTCTTCTTCCTCCTCTTTCAGCACTGCTGGATGGAACTCTGTTTATCTCTCTTGTAAATACCTAATGCTAAAGGCAGATATTGTGTAAATAAGTATTTGTATCTATTTGTGTATAGATATTTACTGTAACCGGCTTCCAGAGACCTTGATGTTTTCTTCCTTATCATCTCGGTTTGAATCTATTAATATATTCTCTATTGGAGAAATATCAAGATTAAACTGACTCAGTGCTTAGTGTTCTTATGGTAAAGCAGCAAGTTTGAGAGGCACTTCCAAGTCCAGGTCCAGCTCAGTGGACCTTAGCTTAGCTCTGCTTTGTGGCATGAGGCTTTTAGTGTTTTATTGTGATGGGACCATGCCTACTATCTAAGGTAGGTCTCTGCCATCTGTAGACACTCAATACAAATAAAGTGACAAGTCATGACTGGGGCGAAGGAATCTATTGCATCTCTGGGTCATGTTTTCACCTTCTATCTTTAGTTGAGTTTTCACTCTTGGCTAGAATTGAGTCAATAGCCCAGGCTACTAGGGTGTCATTTTTTTCCTCCATTAACCAAACATGATAGCAATTGCCAAAAGGATTGGCAGACACAGTTCCAAACATCTGCTCAAATTGTTCAGTTTTGGTTAACATGAAATTGTCTCTTTGTTTTATTTTCTTTTTGGTCACCAGACATTTTGGGGGGTCTTTCCTTAATCTCCTCTTTGCTGTTAGCTTCGGAAAATAACTCTTTTACTGAAATTAGCAAAACTCAGACGTGCATCCTATCAATAATAGATAAAAATTAAAATCCACAACCTCATGCTAAAATGTGTTTGCTTAAGGCTTCAACTTTTCTAATACTTTTAACCTTAAACTATCAATAATTATGTGGTAAAGATCTGTGTTAGAATTAATTTCTTAAAGTACATGACCAGAAGTTGACTTATTGCATTGAAAGGCATATAAATGTATGTACAATACATTGCTATCACATTTATCACATGTATGTGCACATATTGAAGTTGGACCATTAAGTTTGTGAATTCATCCTAGGAAACGTGCTACATGCCCCACTGTTGAGTATCACGACGGTCCCCTTCAAGGTAGTTCCCTTGGGAAGCTATGCACTTACCAGTGCCTAGTCCTTCCTTGAAAGCAATTTTGGATCTCTTTTCTGGAATGGTCATCCGTGCTGTTGGCATACAAGGTCTGACGATTAAATTCACAAACTCATCCTAGAAAAAGTGTTAGAAGAGTGGACTGGGCACTGGCCTCAATGCATAGCTTCCCCAGGGGAGTACTTCAAAGGCGACCATAGGGGCCGTCAGCAAGGAGGCATGTAGCATTTTTTGTAGAATCAATTTGTGACCTTAATTGTCTGACCTTCCATGTATCTATACATATAAATAAAACATTTTGGAGCTATTTTGAAGAAATAATTTATTTATAAAAGGGACATAAACATTCTATATAATATTGTAGCCTACATTTTTCCTCGAATATATTATAACCACTTTCTTACATATTTATTCTTTTAAAGATGATTTTTTAAGAATTACCATCATATGTTGGCATATTATAATTTGCAGTTTTCCTATTTTATATTTCTTCATTTTTTCCTATTACAAATGGTGAAAATAAATTTTTGTGTGTCTTTGATTGTTAGAATAAATGCCTAGAAGTAGAATTATTAAGATAGAGGGTAAGAGTGCATTAAGGCCATAAATAATAAATGATAGTGATACTAGATTCGCCTCCAGAAAAGTAAAAATTCTTATTCCCACGAGTATAAGTTGTACATATGTCACTGAGCTCAATTCAGTGAATTTTTCTGGCCAATTTTATCAGGGAAATTATCCTGGTATTTTTGACTATGAGGGACTAAACTTAATAGCTTAATGACCATGTTAATTGTAATTTTTTCCCATGTTCCTTTTCTTTTAAAACTGGAGTTTTGTGTTTTTCTTATTTCTTCTTAGAATCCGCAACTGCCCCGGGAGCATGTGAGAATGCAAATGTAATTGGACCATAAATCCAGTTGCCTACGTCAGGTAACTGACTGCCCCTGTCTTCTCTGCTTTGTTGACTTCACCCTGTCAGGTGCAATGCTGTATGATTATGAGGGAGCTGATGAAACTGATGGCTTGATAAGGAGGGAAACAGCTCAAAACTCATAGTGGAGCAGAAGAGAATAAGAGAATAAGAATAAATTATTTTAAGAAATGCAAACAGAATTGCCTTTGATGGAAGATAGTTGATGTTTTCACACAGGAAATAATAATCACTCATCACTATGGAAGATCCTGCCTTCTAAAAGCTTGGGGGGTAAGGGTGAGGGGAGGGGAGGGGAAGGCCGGGTGGAGGGAGGGCAATTGGTGACACCTCCTCAGTTGTGCATGGTGCAAGGGTACATGTCGAATCCATTAAGAGCAGAGTATAGATGTCTTAACGCAACTGTTAAGTAAGAGAGATGAAGGCTATGTTAACCAGTTTGATGTAAGCATTCCAAATTATATATAAAAAAAATATATATATATATATATAAATATATATATTTGTATATGAAAATCAGCACACTATACCCCATAAATGCATTAATGTACACAGTTATGATTTAATAAAAAAGATAAAGTTTCATGAGTGTAAAAGGGCAGGTTCTAATTTGCATTTGGGAGGTGCTAGTCTAATAATAAGAAAGAGCTGAGAGCAAGAAAATCCAGGTTTATGTTCACTAATTGTTAACATAGTCCATGTTGTAATTGTATCTCACAGTGGATTTTGGTCCTTTCAAGCCTGGGATCCAGTTTCATTCTTATCCTCACCACTAACAATGGGTCATTTCAAAATGTCATAGCAGCTACAAGCAGATGCAGGCAGGTCATGCTCTGTTTCAGAAAGCAGCAGTGATAGCTGGAACTAAGCACCATAGTTCTGCTAATTTATAAAAATTTTGCTTTTTACATGGCAGAATCACGTTATCTGAGAGAGGCCCTCCCCATTGTATTCTGTGATATTTCCTTTCTTTCCCTTGTAGGTATTTTGTTGTTCTTTTTTCATTTTTTTTTTTTTCCTCTCTTGTAGGTGTTTTGAAACCACAGGTGTTGGGAGGGCCAGCAGCAGATACCAATAATCAGGACATGAGGAAACAATACGAAGAGGTAGGGGCTGCCTTGAAAATGTCATTGCTGTGACTTCACAACACAGTCACAGATGTCTCTCGGATGGTTTGCTGATTGCTGGTTGCCATAAAAAGAATCTCGCTTCATCAGTAGAAGAGCTACTAAGCAGAGAGTGAACATTTTGTTGTTAAACAGTTGGGCTTCACTGGGATTCCTCGGAGGAGGAGCACTGTTGAAATCAGCCCCTGCCCAGTTGAACCAGCAAGGCAAAGTCCTTTCAGGAAACATGTTAGATTACTTATTGTTTCCACTCCTCCTATAAGGTTTTCTCTACTAAAAATAGTCTTTTTGCCTAGGCCCATGGGATTGTGGACAAAAGGTTCCCTACTCAGAGATTGAGTCTTCTCATAGTTTTCTCCACAGATATCTGAGAAGTGATGTATTAATACAAAACCACAGGTAAAACTTTAAGCAGCTCAATGCTTAAATCTTAGAACTTCTATAGAGGCCCAGCTGAGGAAATAACTTAGAAGTTTCTTTATTACCACATGGTTTTCTGATCAGGAAAGCACCCTCTGTTTGATGCCTGAGAGTTTCTCACTAGGCGTGGCTATTACTTGGCGGTAGTAGGAAGGCCGTTTTTTATGAGTCCATTGGTTTCTCTCTTTCATTTTACTCCACCAAGTAGGAAAAACTTACCTTATTTTACAAATGAGGAAGGTGAAATTGGTAAAGTTGAGCCACTTTTCCAAAGACCTATAACTACTAAATAATTTACCAGATCATTTAATTCCAGATTTCTGGCTCCCAAGTAGATCTGGTTTGCTTATAAGCTCACAGAACCACAGAATATATGGTAACTAGGCAGGAAGGAGATGTCTCATTGAAAGGCAACTCGAATGCAGGGGACAGCTTGGGGGCCTCAGAAATAACCCTCACTCTTTTTCTTTCTTATTGCCATGTTGATATGTAAACTTTCACCTTTATGCAGATGCTCTAGGGAAAAAGAAGTCAGTGGTGGAGGAATAAGACAGTTCTGGCAAGAAGTTTCATTTCTGACTTGACAGGATATTTACCCAAGAGGAAACAGCTTTAAGTGGGAAGACACTGAATTATCTTTACTAGACAAATGTTACACTTTTGGTGAAATAGGTTTGAAAGTAAATCATGTTCAAACAATAACTAGAGCGAGATATTTCCTTTGTACATATGCTGTAATGTGACAATTTCTGCCTCGTTATAAATGTGTGTTATAGGTGATCTTTATGCAGCCAGAAACTACATTTATTGTGGTCGAATAATATATTTTGACTGTAATAATTTCTCTTTTGAACATAAGGTTCATATTTCCATCTGTCTTCTCTGTATATCTGCTGGAATTTTCCACACACACTCATGCACCACATAAGGCCATTTTAATCAAGGAGGTACTACATATACAATGATGGTCTCATAAATGCTTGTTTGGGCAATGCGTGTACTAATATTGTACCGATACAGAGATCAGCATGGCCCCTGAACAAAAATGACATGCAAATTCGTGAAACAATGACGTTTCCATAAAATTATAATGGAGTTGCAATTCCTTTTATTTAATAATGTCTTGATGATCCTGACTGTGTTTTTGTGTCTTAGTTTTTAACAGAAAGGTGTAGCACATAGAGTTACGTACAGTACATAATACTTGATAGTAAATGGCTATGTTTACTGCTTGACACAGTATACTTTTTATCATCGTTGTAGAGTGTACTTATTCTGTGTATGAAGGAAAGTTAAATTAACTGTAAAAAAAATCAGGCAGATCTTTTAGAATGTGCTCTAGAAGAAAGCGTTGTTACCATACGAGATAGAAGTTCAATGTTACTGCCCCTGAAGACCTTCCAGTGGGACAAAACGTAGAGGTGGAAGGCAGACACTGTATTTGATGATTCTGACGATTCTACCTTGTATAAGCCTAGGCTACTATTTGGGTTTGTGTTTTATTTTTTAATGAAAAAGTTTAAAAAGTAAAAAAAAAATAAAAATAGAGAAAACATGTAGAATAGAATATAAAGAATGTATCCCCATGAAGGCCAGTATATAACATCTAGAAGTAAAAGGATTATTTTTTACCTGAGATAGCCTTTTCCTTTATTCTCTTCATTGACAAATGGCATTTTGTTGACTAAGTTTGAAATGGTAGAACACTAGTTGCATTCTTATCTTCTAACTCTCCCTCAACAAAAACAATTTATAAATAAACACATGTATAGTTACACACGTGTATATAAACATGTGTGTGTGTGTGTACTCACTTGTAGGAATTAGCTTACAGATGGCAAAGCAGAAATCTGTAGGGCAGCCTGGAAACTCCTGGGCAGGAGCTGATGCTGCAGTCTTGAGGCAGAATTTCTTTTTGCTCAGAGGTACCACAGTTTTGCTTTTAAGGTCTTTATGGTCTTTCAGTTGATTGCACCAATTATTGAGTTAATTTCCTTTACCTAAAGTTGACTGTAGACATTAACTGTGTCTGCGAAATACTTTCACAGCAAAATTAGTGTTCAATTCAAAACTGGGTATTATAGCTTGAGACAATTGATCCCTAAAAGTAACAATTACACGTCTATGATCATTTCTCAAAATTTTCTGTGTATATCAGTGCATATTTATTAACAACTGACTGAATTCTTAATAGTTGCAAATGTGTTTGCTGCTATGGATATTTGAAGAGCCATATATTCTGTCCTGAAGTCACGGTTCTAGAAATAGAAATTGACACTTAAATCAGGTATATTGCGATCATTGTCGTATGAGCTATAAGTACAAGGGGACTGGAGAGGGAATAGTGACAAAGCTCTAAGGGAGTTGGCACAAGAACTATTCCTATTTAAAGTATCTCTCAATCTCCAGTTTCCATCCATTGTCACTAGTTGGAAAACTGGAACACCTTCCTAAAGGATCTTTCCACCTGCACTCTCAGTCCTGACCTACTTCTGCCTTGCCACCAGAATTATTGTGCTCTTATATAAATGATCACGTCTCTCTGGGTTAAAATGCAGTGGCACCTCCCTGAACAGAGAATCCAAATTTCTTAGTATGGTGTAAAAATCCAGGGTTAAATGGCCAGAATTGATTATTATTTTTAGGTTCATTCAACACTTCCTCTTCCTTAAACATCCACTCTGTTCTCCAAACACAATAAACAGCTCAATATTCTCTGAACCTACATTTCTTGTCTTTTTACGTACAAGCATTTTCACACACTGTTCCCTTTGTCTAGCATGCCTCTTTTTCTGTTTTATCTAGAAAGAATTTATTTGTTTCTTCTAGAGTCAATCTAAACATCTCTGCATCTGAGATGATTTCTGCATTTCTAAGTACAGCTAATCGCTCCCTCCTTCCTACTTCCATTGTATGTTACTCAGACGTCGTTATAACTCATATTGTACTGAAATTGCCTTCCCCTCCTACCAAACCATGAGGTCCATATTATTAATTTTGTATCCTCTCCCTTATGCTGAGAATCAAGCCTGGCACATGTTAGATATTTAACATATGTTTGACAATTGCTTTTAATATATATTTTGATAATTGCTTTTATAGAAGTGCTTTAGTATTACTTCAAGGTAACTTAATACATGTTAAAAATTAAGCCTAATACTGATCAGCACCATTACTGCAAATTGGGTATTGTTTCTTAGTTATAAGATTAAGACTTCACAGAAATTATGAAGATTTGTGTCCAAGTCATGGTGTTGTCACTTACTATGTAATTTTTTAAAAAAAATAGTCTCACTTTGCTGCCCTTAATAGTAGGGTAGAGTACCCTGACATCATAACTCACAGCAACCTCAAACTCTTGGGCTGAAGCCCTTCTCTCATCTCAGGCTCCCAAGTAGCTGGGACCATAGGCATCCACCACAACATCCAGCTATTTTTAGAGATGGGGTCCTTGCTCTTGCTTAGGCTGGTCTCAAACCTGAGCTTAGGCAATCTACCCACCTCAGCCTCTCAGAGTGCTAGGATTACAGGAGTGAGCCACCATGCCTAGCTCTATGTAATCTTTTTTTTTTTTAAAATAAGCTTTTATTTTAAAATTTTCTCTGACTTTATTAAGGTGAAATTGACCAATAAAAATCATGTATGTTTGCTGTGCAAAATATGGTATTTCAACATATGTATACATTGCAGAATAGTGAAATCAAGCTAATTTCTTACTATATAATCAAGCTTGTTTATATTCTTGCTGAATTTGGTTTCCTCAAATATTATCTACTCCATACCATTAAGGGAATAAAATTCAATAATCTGAAAGTTTGGTCAATGAAGGCACTATACAAACATAACTGCTGCTCACAAACCTTCTTCCTGCCCAGTGATCTTATAGGCCCTGTGTCAGTGGAAGATGAGTCATTCCATTATCAGATCATGGCTTTTTCTTTTCTTTCTTTTTTTTTAATTAAGATAAAGGTCCATATAATTAGGGTACATTGTGTTTGTAAGATGAAGTGCCAGTTGTAGTTGAGTTCTTCACTCAGGAGAAGTGGTCCATAGCCCTACACCGTACCCTGTAGAACTTTCTTTTCTCTTCTTTTTGTCTTCGTTTAAGAAATACACTCCGAGAGACTTAGGAAAACTTGTATATTCCTCTTTGCATTTGCTGAATCAAGACCAAAGGCAATAACATCCTGATGATTTCCTATTAGGCATCTTATCATACGGTTATTTATCATCTTTTTTCTTTTTCCTGTATATGTGAAGGCTTAAATGACAATAAAAATTGCATTAGGAACAAACACGGAGTTTTCTTCCTTAAGTGCACATAAAATATGTGCCTTAAAACATTTAATGAGCTTCTATCTAATATTATAATATACAAAAGAATAGAAAATAGGGCACCTAATTACAAAAAGCTTATAGAGAATTGATGCATTGAAACATTCTAATTGAGCACAACAGTGCAATCTATCAAGAAATGTCAAAAGCAGATATGGACTTTATTTTATGAGTTAGATATGTTTATATAGAAAACTTTATAAAGAAAATTGACATTCATGACATTTGAAGTGTCTTCACACAGGAAAAAGATATTATTAATGTTAGCCTATTATAATTTTAAAGGTAAGTAATATAACTGTGATTCTCAAAACAAATTATATCTACAGCAATAAAACAACCCTGCCAGAAATTCTAGTTCCTTGCTGAAAGTTTTACAGAAAATATTTCTGCTATTTTTTGCCTCATCTCCTAAACTCAACCTATGCTTTTATTAGTCTTGAGAAAAAAATGAGATAATTTAATTCAGGTGTGTATTTCTGAAGTTATTATGAAATCAAACCAAATCTTACTGTACCAGGTAAAGCTGTTTGTCTTGTTCAAACAGGGCATATCTAAAATGATTATTTTAAATGAGTCATTGGAATTTGCCCTTGGATCTCACTCTTTGTGAACTGGAAGAACACTAAACAGTAGTTCATTTTAAGGATGTCTCTCGTGATTTTACTACACATGTACTTCTTGGATCACCAGGAAATGCCAATATGCACTTTTATAAACAAGCTTCTGGATTTTCCTACTTAAAGGCTCTGTCCAGTGTAAGTGCTTTGTTTTGTCCTCAATTTAATTCACTATAACGCAGCTCTAAAGACTAGGTGCTTTGGAGCCAGCCATTCTGGCCCCGAGTCATTTTCTAAAGCCAAGAAAAGGGGTGAACTTTTTCTTCTAAGTTGATATCCTCACAGAATTGTCATGTAAATCAGGTGGCCAGTATGTGCAAAACACTTTGCATGGGGTCAGGCACCTAGTGGCACAAATAGGGCTATGAGTTGTCTCCCTTGAATTATAAATCTATTGGAAAATCTTAATGGTTTGCTCTGTCTCAAAACTAAATGGAGATAACCCAGGACAGAGTATTTCTGGATGAATATTTAATTCTATGTTCTCAGTTTTATAAACTTCTGCCTCTGGCTTCAAATGAAATAAAAATAACCTGAAATCTGATGTCAAAATAGATGATTTGTAGTCACTGGCTCATCACAGAATGTTAGAGCTGAAAGAGTCTGTACATATGACCCCGGACAATCTTCTCTCATTGAAAATAAGGCATCTGAGTCTTCAAGAGATGACATAACTTGTCCATGGTTGTGTGGCAGGAGAGTAGCAAAGTAGGCAGAGGCACTTTGACTCACACAACTTTTTTCCTCCTTAGCTCATTTCTGTAGCAGATTTGTCTAATAATTAGGGGAAACTATTGTTCAAATGGGTTTAAAAATTTGTAACATTAGACATATTAAAGACTTATGTGGGTGAATAACGTAAGAACTGAGACTGAGTACCGCTAATTAATTTTCGTTCTTTATTTTCTAATAAAATGGAGGTATTGGGTGAGTTTATTTGTGACGAGATGACTTCAATTAATTTATATGGTACCCAATTTAAGCACTCCCACTCTGCTCTCTGAGGACTTAGTACCAGGAGCAAAAGCTGGCATTAACATCAGAGCAGATGTGCAGTCTCTTCCTCCTCTCTAGCTTGGCTCGAGCTGTTGGTATAATCACTAGTCTGTGCTAACACTGAGTTTTGGATCACTGCCTTAAAAAAATAATAACATTCAGAATCAGAGTCTGGCTCAGAAATCCCACTTCAAAGGGAATGGTCTTTCTTCTATTTGGTTGATTAGAGACATTGGAAGGAGCAGACAGGTTGAGTAGGCATGTGGTCAATACAATCTCCTTTTTCTGTGTGGGGGGATTGTGAGTGCTCCCCATGTTAGGAAGTCTCCCCAGACATGGCATGCAACTTATATATGTATATGGAGCTCTTGTCCTACAGATCTGACTCTGTTTCATTTTCTTCTCTGGGTGAATAATGCCTATTTCCCAACTGGGATGGCTTTTCAGTGTGTGTGTGTTTTGATTCTGAGTCTCCTAGCAAAGCTTAAGCAAGCAACAAATGCTGAAATGGATTTTCCCAAGGTTTAAACATACTAAACTGTCCAACTCAGTGGAGCAACGTTTCTGTTTCCTTTGAGCAGATTCTGAGGAGTCTTTTTACAGTTTTCAGTTTGATTTCTCTGTTGTCATTTGGCTTAGCTATTTCTATTTATTATGCTTTAAAAGAAGAAGGGGTGCCAGTCTGGGCACAGAATTCAATAGTAAAGACTGTGGGTAGTATTCTGGAGGAGCTGCAGAAAGTTAATTTTTTTAAAAGTAAAAATGATGATTTGCAAACAGGGCATCACCAACCCAAGAGGAAGTCTATTTTAAGTAGAGATAGAAAGAAGATATTTTCACGTTAGCCCATTTTATTTATACAATGAAGTGTAAATAAAAGTATTCCCACTTTAACATCAGGAGGTGGTTCAAATAATCCAGAAATCAATGAAAGAAAGACTTACTTAAAATACGAGAAGAACACATTTCATGTTTGGAGAGAAAAATTCTATTTAAGCATTTTTACAATGTTCTGTTTCAGCAGGAACCAGCTTCCTTCCAACCTGGTGAGGTGCCTTCCACCTCTCTGTAGACTTTTCCTGTAGCAGGAACTCTGGGTCTGAAATGAGATCAGATTTTTAAGTTTCCACTAAGTGAGTATCATTTAGCATTTCCATTCTCCTAAAAGAGTATATCCAATAATTGCCCTCTAATAGCAGGCAAGCAGGATGATAAGCAGGATGAGGCGTGCTGAAGCTAATGAAAATTTAAAGTGGTCTCCGTCTTCTGTTGGCTTGGGGAAGGCCCATCAGAGCAGCACCACTCCACGTAGCCTGACGTGCCTCCTGAAATGATTGAAACCAAGACATGCAGAAAGCAAGATATGGTTTTTTGTTTTTTGTTTTTACTTTCTTCTTCTTCTTCTTTTTTTTTTTTTTTTGCCTCTCTAAAGCATTATCTTCTCACATTCATGATAATAGTTGCTGGAATGCTTTTCAATTTTCTTTATGCTACATGGTGATTTAAATTTTACAATTTCAAAGGCAAAATGTCAGAGATTCAGAACCCTGTATCTATAGAACAGATCTTGTAGATACTTGATACAAAGACAGTCTGTGACATTTTTGTTAAAGCTACCTGCTTTAGGGACTGAATGGGGCCTGTATATTTCTGAACCTGTCCTGGGAGATTTTCCTTGGCTCTGATTCCTAGTCATTAAAAAATACTTAAGTTGTGTTAAGGAAGGAAGGACATTTTCTTAGTTTGGGTTTACATAAAATCAGACGCTGAGACAGGGACATAACTATGTGCATTTTATTTAGGAAGTGAAACCAGAAAGCAGAGAGGTGTGGGGAGATTGAGGGAGAAAAAGGAAAGAAGCCAATACAAAAAGCAAGACTGCGGGGGGTCACCAGTGTGGACAACTGGAACTCAGTTCCTTTGGGCACCTTTTAAGAAACTATGAAGAATGTACTTCAGGAATGTCTCACCAGTAGAAGAAGAAGCTGAACTATTCACCATCAGCTCTCATCACTCATTGGTTTAGATACTTCTGGTTTTCAGTGCCACCCTGTGTGTACGCAAAGAAAACGCTTGTGACACTGGGGAAAGCCTTTGGGGTGAAGCAGAAAGAACCAGCACTTGAGGTAAGAAGTTGTCCTGTTTGGGGAGTCTTCTCCACTAAAGCCAAAAGTAGTCTCCGAGTAGACTGAGAAGTTGTGGGACGTGGCATCGACACCCCACCATCCATCTTTGCACCACTCAGATTCACTCACGCCTCTCCGTAAGTCCACTATGTTACTGCTTCTTCCAGATATTAACCAGTCATCGTGTCTAACAAAGGCTTTTAACTGGATATTTTATAGAGTGAAACAGTCTTAGTTGCTGCAGTGGGTCCTGAACCATAATTGATATTTATCATCTTCCTCCTCTTCTACTCATTCTAGATTCCTTTTACTCTTGGCCAGTACTTCTGCTGATCTTATGCAGCAGAAGCAGGTGGTAAGAGGATCTGTCCTGTGTCTTTATTTTACATTTGTCCTCTGGGTCCACTCAGGTCTAATCCTGACTATGTCATTGTTATCATGTGATGGATTGTTGCTACGCCTCCCTGATGTCCTGACTGATGGTTTTGACAATGCCCACTTTATGATGGGCAGTCGTTTTGGAAGGCTCACTTAATGGACTATGGTTAGACCGTCTCTTTTAGGGCTTGGTAGGATGTCCAATAGTCCTTTCTAAGTGGCGAGCAGTCAATGCTACAGAATGAATGGCCTTGCTCCAGAATCTTAGGGAATCTAAGGGCTTGACAGAGACTCCACTCCATGTCCATAGGTACCATGGGTGTCTCTGGCACAATTGGATCCACTGGGTCTATGGTTTGAAAGAATGCGAACTTTTTGTCATAGCCCACCGCTGCCACTGCTTGTCAGGGCTCTGGACTGTCCAGGTCTCAGCCTGGCTTGTCTAGATTCTGGATGTGGACCGCTATGCTACCTTCCTCAGGAACAATTGCTCTTAGGTGCCTGAGGGCTATTTACTTTAGCCGAAGGGAGAGAGAAAGAAAGATAGTCTTTGAGGGAGTAAAGCAATCTTCTTAGAAAGATAGATCTTAGCAGTCTTTAGCAGAGCTTAGTAAGCTTCAGCAGAGAGATGCTGTGCTGGCGTTGGACTATATCATAAATAAAGAGGAAGCAAGAGAGTTAACATAGTTCTGTAGAAAGACCATAAATGTCTATCTCAGATGAATGCCAATGGCTTCTGATTCTTCAGATCAACAACTTCATATTGCCTGTACAACGGTGTCAATATGTTCTAGTCGAGATCTCACATTTGGCATAGGAGCCATGTTTAAGACAATAGCTGGTTCATACGGTCTGTCACCATCTGTCATGATTTATCTGGATTTTTCAATGACCATATCAGTAAATTAAACTTTTAAGTCACTGAGGTTGATATTAATTTCTATAACTTTACCTCAGAAAATTAGATCTTTAAAATTTACTATTTTATGGGTCAATTTCAGGGTTTCCATTTGACTTTTTTTCATTGTAATGGCTCATAGATCAAGGGACCAATATGAGTGTTTGGGAAATGCCACCGAGGAGTCCAGGGAGCAGCTAGGTTCACAGCAAGGAGGACCTTTCCCTCTTACGTTCTGGCTTCAGTAGGAGTTTATCATGGTGCTTTGAGTCTCCTGGTAGTAATGTAAGCTCAGACTCTGTATCAAACAGCCTGCCAAACTCCTGGAGGTATGGAATTACTGTCTTAAATGGACACAGTTGTCATTGGAAAGGGACTGGGAGAACAGTTTTGCTTATACTTGCTGTGGCATTCCAGGGATATTATCTAAATGAACCTCCTCTTAAGTGATGGGCTCAAGAACTCGCTCAGATTTGGAAACTGGCAAGGAATGATTGCTTGTCATTGCTGCAGACCTTTCTTTAGAACCTTTAACTTTTTGTTATTGCCATCCTTGTGGTCATGCACATAAAAGAAAAGAAATAGCCTTATTAACTGCCTTTGTCTTGTGGCAAGAAATGCCCTGGCTTGTCTGCCAGGGCTGCAAATCCCCATGGTCAAGGTCTCCTGATTGCTACTTTGACCTCACTGCCTCATTTTCCCTGGGAGTTAAACACTGCCATTGGAATCCTATTGTTTTCACTGACACACAGGAGCCTATTTCTGTGGATTATCTCCTACCATCACACTGGCCTGCAGGAAGAAGACCCTGGACCTTCTCACTGATGCTGGCCTCTTCCTCACTCGTGTATTCCTCATTCCTTGTTGTTTTAGTGAAGGGAGGGTCATTCAGACCCTCTCAGAAAACACAGTTTTCTGGAGGATTTCTGATTTCATTCTTACTTGGTCACCTTTCTGATCTTTTCCTTGTTACTCTGCCCAGGGAGTTCTACATGTCATCCTTGTTACCATAGGCCATCATCAGATCCAAGCTCTATGGCTACCATGATCCCAAAGGAGAATCCCTATATCTATAAATTCTCAGCCCCCAATCTGACATTTGAACTGTTCAAACTCATTCCCCAGCTCCTTGCTATTATATTTAGCCAGGTGCTAAAGCTGTTTGAAGAACAAGCTGTTTCTTCACATAGGACTTTCTTGCTCAGACTATGCTAAAATTTGATTCTAGTTATTGGTCTAGACTATGCATTCTAAACTGTGGTAAAAACTGGTTTGGGGAGAACAAAATATTTTTAGATATTACAATGGTTTGTGACCCTCTACAAGGACCACAGAACATAAATATATATGTACACTGTATATCTGTTGTATTAAAATTTTTATGGAGGGTGGTTGATTAGGGGAAAAATGCCTAAGAAGATTCCTTAGGTACATGATGAGGAAAAAAAGTTGAGATACCTTGATGTAGATACTAGGCTGAGGCCTTACTGATATTTTGAGCCAGATCATCTTTGTTAGAAGATTTGAATCCTGTGTTAGAAGGTTTGTTCTGCCCACTGAATTGGAAGCAAGAGAAAAGCAAGAAAATTAGTTATGAGGTTATTGCAACTCAGGAAGGGATGTCCAGAGTTTGGATTAGTGTGTAACTGGGGAAAAGTGGTCAATTATAGTCATATTTCCAAATAAAGGTTGGCAAGATATGGTGATGAATTGGATGAAAAGAGAGAAGTCCAGGTTTGGAGATGACCCCAACAATTCTAGTCTGAACTGTGATATGGAGTCACCATTTATTGAATCAAAGCATAATAAAGAAAGAAGAGGTTTTAGTAAACTGATGAGGAGTTTAGTTTTGAACACATTAAGTTCTGGGTATTTCAAATAGAGATGAAAAGTAGGTGACTGGATATGTAAATCTGGAGTTCAGAAGAGGGTCTGGGCTGGAAATGTAAATGCTCAGTAATACTCCCACAGATGATGGTTAAAATTCTGACACTGGAAAAGGTTGTGGAAGAATGAACACTGATGAGATCTGAGAGCCGCACCCTGGTGCACCCCAACTCTGAGTGGAATTGGGAACTAAGGTTGTTGTTAGCAAAGTGGATTATCAAGAATTATTTAGCAAAATATTTCAAGTAGGATGATTGAAAAATAGCCTATTTAAATGTTCCCTGGTGGGATAATTTGGCCAAAAGAAGAAAAAAGAAGTTATTATCCTTCATCTTTGGAATTCATAGGGCTGGTAGGAGAGGTTTATTGAAAAACCAAATTCATGTGTATACCCATGGGCTATAATAACTACCGTGTGAAGCCAATTATAGGTATTAGAGGTAGTCTAAAACAGTTATTATTTTATTTGAAAAGGAGTATTGAAATTTGTTTTATGCTGCACAAAGAACTTGTTTGATGTATATTTCATGAGCCCTGGTTGAGAGGGAACATTTCATATTGGAATATATGAAAGCTTCTAATCAAACATTTATGGGAGCAAGAGTTTTCTTTTGTGAAAGAAAGTTAATGTGATAAAAGAAGTAAAAGAAGAAGGCATAATAATGCCCTGAAGATGCTTATTCATTCTGGACAAGACAGAGGGCAGGGAGAAGTCCCAATAACAGGCACATCTTGACACCTGGGTTGAAGTCAGGAGCCTGGGTCAGAGGCATGGATGGCTTCTGACCTTGACTTTTGTGAAGAGCCTCTTTACCTTCGAAATTCTCTCAGCCAAATCTAGGCCTGTTCTGTTATACCTCCTTAGTAACCCGGCAGTTATGAACCATTGCCTTTAAGTCTCTTCATTTTTTTTTTTTTTTTTTTGAATGGGAGAAAACTATGAAGTTTAGTTTAAATGAATACAATGTCTAGTGTGGGCAATTTCTAAAGGGATAAAAAGTGCTTTTAAGTAGATTCATTTATACTGTTATTAATAAATTGTTGTCAGCCTCAGTCTCTTCCAGCTATTCCAAACTGAGACCCATGACAGCTCTTGGTTATGAATCCATTTTCTGGATGGAGCCTGAATGGGTTTTCCCAGGGCCTGTGCACCTTAGTAGCCTTTATCAAACCCCTCCTTTATCCTCCTCCATCTTCCCTATGGCTCCATGAGGACTGAAATAAATCTGGTTTTCTACAAATGACTACTGGGCTCTTCATTTTAGCTTCTTCATCTCTGTGCTATCTCTTCTGCCCACCCCTGGTGCCCCATGCTCCCTCTCCCACAGTGTTCTTTTCACACTTAGACATGGCATATGGTGTACAAGGAATGAACTCTGGGTGTCTGAGCAGCTCAGAACACTGAACATTCCCATATGTTATCCTCTTCCTACTTTGTGGGCTCAGAACCCAGTCTGGGTATTGATCCAGGTTCCCTTCTCATTCAGTCTAAGTAGTGTCTCTGTATGTGTCCCCTTCTTTAGAACTAGAGTCCTGATCTTAAGTATATATCTGACAGGCTATATCAGTCCCCGTGAGATTGAATCACTTTCCCAGAGTCTTAGCTTTTATTTATAGATTTCAGGTAAGTAAGCTATTTCTTCCTTGACAACCTCATGTATAGAAATCTTCTAGTTGCTATAGGTACTTTCCTGATTGGAGATCATGGTATTATCTAGTTTCCAAAGCTCAGTTGTGAAAGTTGAGTCCTAAAACACTATATCTGCACCATATGGGCATCAGCTCCAACAATTTTGATGGAATTTCATTCATTCAACTAAATGATTCTCTCCTTCTTTAGTCTTGTCCCGATTCGGCCATCTCCTCTCTCCCCCCATCTCCCTTCTGGACCTGTGTTTCTGAGAATCTCTTACATCTGAGACCAGCCAGAGAGATGATATTCTGGATATGCCTTAACAGCATACTTACTGTTTTAACAACATCTCATATATAGGAGATAATAAAAAATGCTTTCTGTGGATGAGCCATGTTGTTTTAATTCTATCTTGAATGACCCAATTTGTTAAAATACTTAGTGTATCTGTTCTTTCAGATATTAGGAACTTCACTGATGTAAGAGAGAAATTGGGCCCAACTGAAGATCAGAAGATTTCTTATCTGAGAGCAGAGAATGGGTTTGGAGAAAAGGGAATATTTCTCTCAGTATTTCTTTCTTCTTCTTCTTCTTTTTCTTTTTCTTTTGTTATTCACAGCTTGTTTTTAAATCACAATCTTTGATGAGTTATTTTCAGCACTTTTTTGAATCTTAATACGCATGTTCAAGTTTTTAATTTTTTTATACATTAATGTATTTATGAGGTACAATGTGCTGACTTTATATACAATTTGGAATGCTTACATCAAATTGGTTAACATAACCTTCACCTCACTTAATTATTGTGTTAAGACATTTGTATTCTACTCTTAATAGATTTGGCGTGTACCCTTGCAATATGCACCATAGGTGAGGTCCCTCCAATTACCTTCCCTCCACCTGGCCTCTCCCCTCCCCTCCCCTCCCCCTCCTCTTTCCTCCTTCATTCTGGGCTATAGTTGTGTTTTATTTTTTATATGAAAGTGTAGGTGATTATATATTGGTTTCATAATAGTACTGAGTACATTGGATAGTTTTTCTTCCATTCTTGATTTACTTTTAAGAAGAATATGTTCCAGCTCCATCTATGTAAACATCAAAGAGGTAAAGTCTCCATCTTTCAATATATACATGTTTATGAAATTCTTTCAATATTCCAGGTGATGTTCTAAGTTCTGAAGCTTGACTAATGGCAAGTTGTAATCCCCATGTAATTCACTCATATCAGTGAAATTGATATTAGCCCAGCTTGGCATGCTGTAGGTTTTCAGTCATCTGGTAACTACATTGATAAGAAAATACAGTGTAAAAACATACTACTTATTTATTATTAAAAACATGCTTTTAATAACACCAAATTTTACCTCTAAATTTGAGTAAAACACAATTACGCTTACTTTCCCTGAAGTCCTGCCAATTTCATGAGCCTCTCTGAGGTTAAAATCTTCTCTTTGGTATTGAATCTAGAAGAACAATGATAGCTAGTGCATGTAACCCCTACACTGATCAGCATAGCTCCCCCTGAACTTTCTTCCAAACAGAAAAGAGTCATCTCATTTTTTTTTAGCTTAGACTAAAAAATAGTTTTTGTTAATGTTAATTTCATATAACCTTGGCTCTGTTATTGACTCTGATATGATCACTTTAAAAAGAAAATTGAAACTTATTTAATGACAACCTGTTTGAATAGATAACTTTATAAATCCACATAGGACCATTACATGATAATATTTTAAGGCAAAATATAAGTTCTTTATACTCTACTGCCAAAGTTCTGTACATCAAAGTGCAAGCACCTGTCTCCTGAAAGTGAACAAAAGCTCTACAGATCCTTGGTCCTGCATTTTCTGACCCTCAGAGCCTTTAACATGATGATGATCTTTGCATTTGATGCTCAGTTTTATGTATTTTAAAAAATTTCACGTACGTGTGTGTGAGTTTTTTTTTGTAGCAGTCTAGTGAAATAAAATTTCACCCCTGCATGAATTTCAGTTAGACAGCCTTACACTTAAGTCTGAACTGGCATCCCGCCATCTGTATGAGTTTTTTACTCCCTCTGTGTCCATTTCCTCAATTCACAAATGAAGGTGATGCTTCTTATTTTGGGGAGTTGGAAGGATTAGATGACATAACATATATACTACTCCTGGAACATCAAAGCCATTCAGTACAACCTTGGAAAATAGAGAAGGAGTGAGGACCAACAGAAATAACTTACAAGAGCTTTTTAATAGAGTATTTCCTCCTTCCCCATCATAAAAGAAATAGTGTTATTTTGGTTTATTTTTTAATCAAAGAAAATACATGTGTCCTTACTCTCTAAGGAAATAAGAAATTAAACATCAGTCATGGGTTTTCATATCCTCTTACTTCATAGATTCCAAATTTGGATGTGTACGTGGATATAGAAAGATGTGGGAGGCAGAGTGGGCCTCCCTATTCTTATATCTCCCTTTATGGAAAAATCTACCTTTTATTTTTCCTCCCTCCACTTACCAAGCACTGGTGTTCTCTGCTAGTGAAGAAGTGCATCCTCCAGAGGTCCCACCCCTAAAATACAGACTTTGTTGTTGAAGATCTTTGCTGATCAACTCAGATTACAGTTCATCTCTAAGGACAGTTTGTCAGTGCCACTGGGGTTGACTTGAGGCAAAATCCCCCATCAGAGGAGTCTTGTACCTCCTGAAATGCACCTGCCTTAGTATCCCTGCTGCACTCAGGGATAACTTCTCATTAACTGTGAGAAGCCCAGAAGATGTATGGCTTTTGTATAATATAGTGATGAATTTCAGTGCATAGTAGCTGGCTGATTAGTTAAGTATGGTCCCTGCTGTTGGAGATCTGAGGAATACCTTTGTACGGCTGTTACACTTTACTCTCAATTTCCTAACCTCCTCATGTCCAATAATCTTTTCTCCTAATATTTGCTAGATGCCAAGTTATGTGTTTATTTTTATCACTTGACCTTGTTTTTGATGGGAACTGCAACTCCTCTAAAAGTGGTAAAAATAACTCAGTCCATTCTTCGACCTCCCTGAAATGTCTCATTCACTGTTCTTACGCTCATTTCTATCTCAATTTTTATGTCTTTATTTCCCCCCGACCCAGATTGAATGTCCACAGTGCATGGCCATAATCTGAATCTGTTTCTTACAGTGTCCAATTCTCTTGTCCATGTATAGTTCACTTTATGTTTCTGTAACAGAATACCAGAGACTGAGAAATTTATAAAGAAAAGAAACTTATTGTTCACACTTCTTAAGGAGGGGAAGTCCAAGACTGTGGTCTAAGATCTGTTAAGCACCTTCCTGCGGCATTATCCCATTTGCAGGACAGGTGAGTACACAAGACAGAGAAAGAGAATATGGGTCAAATTCATCATTTTCTCTGGAGCCTGCTCCTGTGATAACTAACCCAGTCTTGTGATAATGACATTAATCTGTACTTGAGGGTGGAGACATTATGGCCTAGTTAACTTTTAAAGGCCTCACCTCTCAAGAATGTTATGATGACGACTGCATTTCCACATGACTTTTGAAGGGGTCGTTAAAAACCGTATCACCCTTCCTCATGGATATCGGTTTGTGCAGGGTGGTGTCACTCACATAACTCAAATGATTTCTCAATATGGCCAGCTATTATACTATAGTTTACTTTTACACGTTCCAAAACGAATGTTTCACAAGTTCATTTCTCTTTTAATCTTTTCTTATGTTCTGTTTCCCATACTTTATTCTCAACTTACCTCATACTTCAATGAGAAAGTAGAAGCAGTTAGGTAGAAATCCCATAAGCTTCCTAAAGCCCAGTTGACCAGCCATTCCACATCTCTGTGTATACTTTCTAGTGTTTTCCTGTTTATTTCTGATCAATGACCTAAGATCTATGTCAAAAAGATTGTTTTTGTTGCACAATAACATATCTGCAAAGATGTCAGTAACAGTTTCTTAACAAATACTTTTTAAATACATGGTCACTACAGAAGTTTGAGACAGACTGTGTTATGGGCCATGATTTCTCTTCCTCAAAACACAGTCAAGAGCATCCTTTCTGATTCACCTCTGCAAGTTTCAACTTACTCAGCTTATTGGTTTTGCAGGGAAGGCTTCATCGGTTTCTGCTTGTGTGGATTTTAAGTTTTTGATTTTTGTGTATCTCAAAACGTTCATAATGACCCATAGAAAAATTGATTCATTGAATAGTGATTATTATTCTTATACATATTTTTATATAAAAAGTGACTGATTTAATTTTCCCAGATGATTTAATTTAGAAAAATTTCCTAAATTTTTCAAATGAGACTACTCAGGACTAAAAAGGTTATTTGAGAGAGAGAGAGAGAGGGAGAGAGAGAGAGAGAGATACTGTGATAGAATCTGTCAAATGCTCTTTTCACTATCACATAGGTTTTTGTCATAAAATATTATTTCATTTCATCCTTGAGCTAGTTTAATTTATAAGATCATAAACAATCATATTCTTCCAGCTTTTAATGTTCTGAATCAGTCAATTCCTAATATTTGAGGGTGATGGAATCTTTGAAAATCTGAAGAAGTCTATGGTATCTCAAGTCAGAAAAACACATATTCACATACACAAAAATGTACTTGCAAGTCAAAAGATTTGTGTATCTAATCGGGCCAATATATGACTATCCTGACTATCCTCAGCATATAAATTAAGCAGAAAATGAAAAGAGATGACTTACATATTAATTCAGTTTGAACCCAAGGATGGGGGCTTTGTTAAAGGTGGGGTGGTTATGATCCAGGTCTTCTGATAAAAGCCTGCTTAGGGAAGAGACTTGGAACTGGTGAGTAGATGTATGGATGGCAGGCTGCCATACAGATGGATCAAAGTTGCATTTAACTGTGCCAGACAGGAATGAGCAAAGGCTACCAGTTACCTCAACTATAAAATTAAATAGTTGGATATCTTAAGATTCCATCATGCCCTAAAGAGCTAAGTCTAAGCCTGCAGTGATTTTAATAGGTAAGACTGAGGCATAACACTTGATCAAGTGAAAATATTCCAAGATGCAATCGAGAAGAAAATGCAGGTCAATGGTGAGCTTTAAGTCACGTGGAAGGCTGAGCAAATAGCTGGTAAGATAAATGTTTGAATTAAATGCTTCTCTTCTGTCTTTAGCTGCTTGTCTTCACCCGAAGGGGAGTGATGTTTCCCAAAGCCTCAAGCTGTAGCTCTTGCTGTATTGTACAGAAGCTTTCTGTTTATGTCAGTCTCTTTCCTATAATATGAACATTTCAAGGACAAAAACTGTGTTCCCTAGGGTCTAATGCAGTCTTGTTTTATCCAGAATTCAGCCCCGTACTTGGGGCATGATGAATGGTCTGTATGTGTATGTTGAGCCAAAATAAAATGAACATGCACACACACACACACATGAACAAAAGAGAATCCATTTAAAAGGCATATTTGTCAAATTGGTGAAGAAATAGTGTAAGCGATGTCATCCAGTTTTAAGTCATCATTCTAGTCCAGGGGCCACAGGAACAATGACACTGCTGTGTACCAAGTGCTCAGCATTTATCTCAGTGGCAGGAGAAGAAAAGGTATTTGTTCTCAGGTTGTCATAGGAGCACAGTCTGCATTTAGACCAAGAAGTTGCACCATCTGTCAAAATGGTATTTGGTAACCAAAATGATTTGTGCGTAAAAAAATGAACCAAGTGTGTTTCTGGAAGCTTTTCCCTCATCATTGGAGCCCGCCTCATGAGCATTTAGATAAAAATATTAAATTTTCCATAAATTTACTCTTTGTTATTTATATAACCATGTTCATAGATGAAAAAGGGACAGCGCCAAGAAGGTAACAAGCAAAGGAAACAAACGATGTCCCATATGTCTCCTGTTAAATATAGGACCCTGGGGAGGTTTGATACTTCAGGGTATATTATCATGAGTAATTTCTATACAATGAGCATATATCTTGCTAAGTGTTGCTTAAGGAAAAACTCAGCACATTCCTTTAAAAAGCTGTGTATAACCTGAATGGCAAAACAATAACTTCCAAAATGCAAGGTCTGTTTTCTTACTTGAAAATTAAATAATAAAAAATAATATTTTTTGGTTATTGTTTGGTGTT
Source organism: Otolemur garnettii (assembly GCF_000181295.1). NCBI lineage: Eukaryota > Metazoa > Chordata > Mammalia > Primates > Galagidae > Otolemur > Otolemur garnettii. The sequence goes on along the minus strand of NW_003852399.1, from coordinate 18,148,298 downwards.
TCGACTTACCAAAAGAGATTGTTTACCTTGTCTTGTCTGAGTGACTGTGGTTTTGGCGTGTTGACGGACCTTCAGACAGATCTTGGCACACGAGCTCAGCTTGCACGAGATGAACGAACAGCGCACTTTGCTGTTCCAGATGGAAGCCTGCGGTGATCAGGAAAGTCAGATTCCCATCCTCAGGGGCAAACCACCCAGATAATGAACGTCCCTTTTGTACACTGTGCACCATTTCCAGAAAGTATGAGTTAAAATTGCCTAATTTCTTCTCTGCGTGTGTACTCTCCACCTGATTATGTTATTTTCTTGGTGGAAGATGAGGTGCTAGGATCAAAATGTTAGACACAAACGGTATGTTTTCTGTATTAATAATCCTTCGGTCATTGCCACACTCAGCACTGTATTAGATAATAATATTTAAAAGGCCCATTTTCATTCTGAGCTGCTCAGTTTTAGTAACCATTGAATTTCATACCACCGCCTCTTATTCCTATACTAATTGCCTACAGGAAGCACAGAAACTTAATTATTGACAGGCTAACTATTTGCATCTTACGGAAACCAGAATATTCCATAATTTAAGAACTTAGCAATCATTTCCCTAAACTGGATTTTGCACTTCTTTGTAGGTTGCATTTAAAACTGTCAGTATACAAATTTCAAACCACAATTGGGATCCTTTATCCTTTTTGAGGTCTGAATCTTGATCTTTTAAAATGTTTACTCTCTGCCTACTTTTGCCATTTCTTCTTACTTGTGTAACACATAAAATATCAGCTTGAAAACTGGTGAGCTGCTACCTACTATTTCCTTTCAATGTACGAGTAATTCCCATGCCATGTGGATGTATTCGTAAAAGGCGACCAACTAAGGTTATTCCTTGTGGGAGGATCTTGTTTATGAGTGTCTGTGATCAGATTTTACCTTCTTTTGTTTACCTGAAGTTCTCTGCAAAGAGTGTATTTGATTAGCATCTCATTTGGTGTAAACAAATTACTTTGCAGGAACAGACATCTCTAGGGATCGGCCATTTTTATATATACAAATCTTTTGAGAAATATAAAGTATCCTGAAAAAAATTATTGTTATTATTTTCTTATCGCTTTACAGGGGACCTCCATTTTCAGAAGCACCTTTGGGAAGTCTTCCAAGTTATTAGATATCAGGGAAACAACAATTCTTCTAGGTCAAGATTTTCAAATCTGATTTTTGTACATTAAGACAAAACTACTGGAAATGGTTTCTATCCCTGAGAGTGATAGAGGCTGGAGTTCTCTTTGTGCTTCTCCGAAGGTCTGTCATTCACTAGCAGGGCTGTGAAAAAGGCACGAAACAGAAGACAGAGTTCTAGACTCTGCTGTGCTAATTCTCTCCTACGTAACTTTGGGCAGATCACTGAGACTGTTGGCTCCTGTTTCCACGTTTGTAAAATGAGGAGGATTATCTTGCTGGATTTAGCTGTTGAAATGAAAAATAATCTTGGATTTAAAGGGTTAAAACAAAGTTGGTTATTACTGAGATTTATTTATTGGTGTGCTGTTTTTCACCAGATCATTATATACCCCACCCGCACTGTTTTAAGATAACTTTTACTGAACTGCATTTTGGTATTATTCCATTAGCCAAATTTGAGGAACATTAAAAGAAAACTAAAAATATTTTTAATTGGCTTTACTGCTGAAAATTGCAGAAATTGTTTACACCTCTCATAGCGTCCTTTTAAAAGAGTATCTAGTGATGTGAACATTTTTCTAAAAGTATCTGGATTCCTTTTTTATTTTTATTTTTTAAATTTTTTGAGACAGACTCTCACTTTGTCATCCTTGGTAGAGTGCTGTGGCATCATAGCTCATAACAACATTAAACTCTTGAGCTCAAGCTATCCTCCTGCCTCAGCCTCCCAAGTAACTAGGATTACAGGTGCCTGCCCACAATGCCTGGCTGTTTGGTTTTTTTTTTTGAGACAGTGTCTCACTCTCCCTCAGGTTGTTTTTGAACTTCTGAGCTCAAGAAATCCATCTGAATCAGCAGCACAGGGTGCTAGGATTAAAGGCATGAGCCACCATACCAGGCCTTTTATTTTTTAGAATAATAAAAAAGTTTACTGAAACTTCAGATTTATAGATATTTCCAGACAGTCAAGCTTGTCCATCTACAGAATCTAAGAAAAGTTAGGCTTGACTAGAGAGTGTATTCTAAAGAACTAGGTAGCTGCTTTTAACCAATGCAATTACATCACCATAAAAAGAGAAAGGAGCCCATGAAATAAAAATAAAACTACCTCCCTCCTCGATGTAAAATAAAATAAAATGAAACAAAGAAAAACATCCACACCTCTGGCGCTAATGCTGACAGCTATTTCAATTCACAGAACTTTATATTTAAAACCATGATGGGGAAAATGAATACAAGCAGTGAGGGCCGCCTGCTTTTAAACATTTTGCAACGATCCAGATGGTACTTCTAGCCTCTGGCCCTATTTTACCACGGTGTAGCAGGACAAGATATAGATTTTCCAAGGTACATTTAATCAACAAATGACTGAAGATGTCTGGGTTTATATTCTGTGATATTCTTAAGGCTATGTCCATTAAATGCAAACAACAAAGGGAGAAATCTTAGTAGAACAGAAATGATGCACACTTGATGATCAGACCAATATAAATGTTTGTGATTCCTGACTGTGGCCCCCAGTCCGTGATCCAGCTGTTTCTACAGCTTGGTATTTGCGGCTCATCCCCTGCTCTGATGCATCATTTGCTAATGGATCATCGGGGGTGGGAGCACTTCATGAAGCCTGCATCAGTAGCAGAGAGGTGTGGCCTTGCAGTGCTGGGGACCACTTATCTTTCAAAATATCTAAACATATTCTTCTCAACTTGTCTCCATTAAAATGATAAATATTGTTCATGAAATATATTTTAGGAGCTGCCATTGGATATTCTTTTGGAAGGACTGGTTCAAAAATTTTTTTGTAATTTTTGATTTCAGAGTATTATAGGGGTACACACATTTTGGTTACATGATTTGCATTGGTGCATTTTAAGTCATTGTTTTAAGTGTGCCCCTCACCCAGAATATGAGCATTGCATTGTTATGTGTGAGTTCACCTCCCCCTCTGCCCCACAGATTTTTATGGAGTTTTACTTCTGCATGTGCACGTAAATGGTGATTGGCTGGTTCCCATTTAGTATTGAGTACATGTGATGTTGTTTTTCCATTCTTGTGATAACTTCCCTCAGAAGAATGGTGTCCAGATCCATCTAGTTTGTTACAAAAAATATTAGATCACCAATTTTTTTTTTAATGGCTGAGAATGTCTTCATGGTATACATATTCCACATTTAATTAATCCATTCATGTATGTATGAGCTCTTAGGTTTTTAAAGTCCCTCCCTTAAAGGGGGAACTCTGGGGGCCAGCAATGACCACACGAAAATAATGAGCGTAGCTCTCATTTGGTTCTGCTCTGATGCCAGGAGCTGATTCTGGTTTCTTTATGATCTGACAGGACATCCTGGCCATCTAGTTAGATCCTGAGTTTGGCCTCTGCTCTCAGCTCAGAATATATAGATTTCTTTTCAATATATTTTTTGAAACATATATGCCTTGTTGTGTTTTCTCTTCACATTGCCTTGTAGGCAGTTCTGAGTTAAATTCATGGTTTATATTTAGTAAGGTATGGCCGACTTTATGTTATGTCTGTAACTGCACCACTGTCTTCAACTTATTATTTTTGGTGATATTCTCCCTTTCTTCACAATTGCCTCACTTTTCTTTCCTCACAGGCTACATGCATTTTGGAGAGTACATAAGTTTTGGATTGCAGTGAGGCTGTATGTAAATATAAAAATAATTTCTTCTGGGAGATATTTGAGGTAGATCAGAACGTGCTGGGGTCTAAGACAAGCACTATTGATTACCTCCTTTGTTTTTTCCCTAAAAGGTGTTATTTCCTATATTTTGTAAACAAAGACACCGAGGTACAGAAAGAAAGATTAAGCAACTTGTCTGCTGGCTCTCCTCTAGCAAGTGGAGGGGACTGAATTAAAATGTAAATTTGTTTGACTCTCAAATTCATACATTCATTACATAAAGCTGTTTCTTAATACTAACTAAAATAACAGAACAGATGACTGCTTTTGTTGTTGCTGTAGAATCAAAGGTTTTTGGTGTAATAGAATATATAATCTTTAACAAAGAGGATATGCTATTAAAAATTAGATGTCTTAAGCCTCCATTATTTACATCTTTTCTTGAAAATTTGATAGAGCAAGTGTTTTGCCACATCTCGTCTTTACTGCCAAGAATGATTTCAAGGTCTGCTCCATATGTGACTCGGTGTAACACCCAGGAGAAATGCATGTCTCTTAATGACATACGGGGAAACACAGCCAACAATCCTTTCATAGACTGTAGCAAATGCTTCCTGGCCCTTTCTAGCAATCTTCCACCATGCTTTATTCTTTCAAGTTACACTCCCAATGCCTTTGCTACTCTCTTTCTTTCCCTAGTCTTCAACTGTTACTATCCATGGCTGAATCTTTCTGTTTAGACTTGTTTAAATGGGAAAGCTCTGCTTAGTTCCAGTTCCTTTTGGAATATGGTGACTGCCTTAAAGGGGTCTCTTCTTTTAATTTTTCTAGTTTCATAGTCATGGTTAAAAAAAGAAAGGTTGAGGTAGGTCATACAGAAATGACAAAAAATTTAATAATTTAGATCGTGAGTGGCTTAGTGGAAGAAGGTTGTTTGCGGTAGTGTCAAGGAAAGCTTTGTGGCCTTGTTAACTTCTGAAATGGGCAAATAGTGAAGGGATGCCCAGAACCATGGAAGAGTTTTCTTCTCTAACGAAGCCATATAAAAACCCTTCTACTGACGCAGAACAAGTTCTTCTCAGAAGACAGAAGCAGCAATCAGAAAGCCTGAAAGATGCAGCCCAATTAGAGAAGTCATTTCCTAGAAAACTAGTACCCGAGACAGTCATTTTTCAGAGAATTGAAGAAGATAAGATTTCTATCACTTCAGCTTTTCAACATATCCATGAAGTAACTAATAAGAGCAGAAATGTCTGGAACTATAAGCAGGTAATTCATAAAAATTCTGCTTAGAGTGATCATTGTGAACAGTACATTCAGAAAGAATGAAAAGCCTTTGCAACTGTGCTATCATTCTGGCACAGACTCACCTAGGCTGAGGATCAGGAACACAAAAGATGGTCTGTTGAGGATACTAATCAGACTATGGAAGAACAAGAGGATAAGAAGAGAACCAGGAGTAAAATTGGTTTTTCTCAACCAAACTGCTAAAAGTTTCACCACAGTCTTATTAAAGTAGAATTAGAACTCAATATTTCAACTTTGTTTTTTATTTCTTACAAATTATTTCTGTGCAGGGCCAATTTATCCATTATGGAATACAGGCATGGTTCCTAGGACTATAAACTTTCAAAATATCTACAGATATATATGCAACCTGAAGAATGATATATTGGCTCTCCAGTATGAAAACAGCAAAATCAAAAAGAATGAATACTTAATAAAATATTCACAAAGCATAATAGTATATTACTTGTTTATAATGTAACTGTTATATCTTAAGATAGACAATAAATAACAAGGAAAATATAAAATATTTTATTCTTATATGAAAAACAGTATAAAAATCCTCTTTTATGACACAAATATTTTTAATGTGTGATACAGGCATTTGAAAATATGATATGCACTGAGACCTTTAAAATTAAGAGAGCTTCTTGTCTATGATGGTGGTTGTGAAACAACTCAAAATAGGTTTATATATGTATATGTTTATGTTAGTTTTTTTTGGTATGAAATAAATTAAATAATTATGTAATCAAGGTGTTGTTTGGGGCTGTGTTGTCACGTGGAGGCTTGATTCATCTGGAGAAGATGAAGTCATCATGGGAATGATATCCCATCATCTTTGTCATATTATGTAATCTAGAAAACATCCCATTAACTTACTATATTCTTTTGGTAAGTAGTCTCAGCTCTGTCTGATTACATAATTGGCCAGGGGATCACACATCCTTAGGTGATTTACCGGGGCTTATATTAGGATGTGTCTGCCATAACGTTTAAAATTATCTTTTTTTTTTTTAAAGGTTTTATTCTATGGTATGGGCTCAGTTATTGTCAATTATTTCTTTAGCTGTCTTTATAAAGTTCTGAGATAAAAGTACAATTTCAGCATATAGTAGGTACAGGATAAATGAACTTAGGGAAGATTGTTTTGTTTTATTTTCTTTTTAAAAATTAAATCATATCTTTATTAAATCATGCAATCATGGGGTACAACATGCTGGTTTTACATTCAATTTGAAATGCTTTCGTCAAACTGGTTAACATAGCCTTCATGACATTTTCTCAGTTATTGTGTTAAGACATTTATATTCTACATGTAGTAAATTTCACATGTACCCTTGTAAGATGCACTGTAGGTGTGGTCCCACCAATTACCCTCCCTCCACCCAACCTCCTCCTTCCCATCCCCTCTCTCTCCTATTTCCCCTTCTTATTGGGCTGTATTTCATTCTTATGTCATAAGAATGCTATAAATTGGTTTCATAGTAGGGCTGAGTACATTGGATACTTTTTCTTCCATTCTTGAGATACTTTGCTAAGAAGAATATGTTCTAGCTTTATCCATGTAAACATGTAAGAGGTAAAGTCTCCATCTTTCTTTAAGGCTGCATAGTATTCCATGGTGTACATATACCACAATTTATTGATCCATTCATGGGTCTATGGGCACTTGGGCTTCTTCCATGACTTAGCAATTATGAATTGGGCTGCAATAAACATTCTGGTACATATATTTTTGTTATAATGTGATTTTTGGTCTTCTGGATATATACCTAGTAGAGGAATTGTAGGATAGAAGACAGAGGAGATATACAAGGGAAAGTTCAGAGAAAGGCTTGTTCTAATCTGGGTGTGTCTCATGTTCCCCAAGCCCTTTGGCTTCAAGTATTCCAAGACATTCCTCGGTAAACTTTGGTTGGGAGTTTTATCTGAGGCCAGTTCATGGCATTCTACAGGGTATCCAAGGCTATGAACAAGACATCTGTTAGGACTTAAAGTAACATTACTTACTTTTAGTAAGTGTATTCTGATAACCTTGCTGACCACCAGTGTGTATTTTCCTACTACTCACGTTATTCTCTGTTCCTGTTTCTCTCATTTTTTCAATTCTCCATCTCTTCTACTTTTTGTCTTTTTATTCACAATCTCTTACAACCTATCTCCACAGTTTGGCTTTTTCTTTCATTTTAACACATTAACTTTTTTTCAGTATTGGTTCTTAGGCCTTATTCTTCCATTCTTTTAGTGTAATTAATTTCTTTTATTAACTATTGTGTGTGTGTGTGTATGCATGCGCACATGTCTATATAAATGCATGTTTATCTGTCAGCCTATAACCTTGGTGTGTTACAATTAGATGACTTTCCACTTGTTTGGTGGGTAAACATGTATTCTTTCATGCTAAGGTGCAGGAGTCAGGGCCACCTGAGTCATAGCTGGAATAAGTGCTGCCTGGGACATATGTATCCTTGGAGAGAGTCTGGGAACTGTATGGGAATCCAGGCCCTTATGGGTGAGGCCTCACCTGTAGGATTTAATGTATGGAAAAGAATTTTTAAGGATAAAGTGAAACGTTGTGTATCTCAGAAACAAAGGGGGGATTATGTTTTCCTGAGTGAGATTCCATGATTCTTAAAAGCACATAGTTTTTAGGGGCAGAACTACACATCTAATGGTGGTAGGAAATTTTTAAGATAGCAGTGTAGACAGTTACAAGGGTAAGTCTGTTGGTGACATCATTAGTTTTATACCTGTCAATCACTTTGAGACCCAACCTATGAAGAATCCCATGCTGTGGGTAGCTCTATAGGCTGGCAATAGAAAACATTAAGATGGCTATATGAATTCATGATTTTTGGTTCAAATTCCTGTTCTGAAGAAATAAGTAGTATATATTTAGAAAACAGTCACTTTTCTGTAGGAGTGCTTTATACCACAACCATATGAATTTCAATTCAGTACATTTTGCAAATAAAACCACATCTGCAATGAGTGAAAATGTCCAGTCTTCTCCATTTCTTTTTGTTCTCCACCAGTGATTGCAGATGCTTGAGCTAGCCTCCCCAGCTGGAGGAGGGAGGCAGAGCTAGCCACATGGTGTGCTCCTGTGATTTTTGCCATTGTAAACATCCTAGCATGTGTCTGTAAGTAACATAACAAGGAAATTTCCACCTGGAATCACCAATCAAGCTTGAAGTCCATGATTTCTAAACATAGTGGTTAGGGAACATTAAGAACTAACTAGGGAAGAAGATAATTTATATGAGTAAAAGGTTCGAAGAGTCTAAAAAATGAAAAGTAAAAGCAGGTAGGAAATTAATTGAACAGCAGGAAGAAAATGGACAATTTCCAGGAACAATATTTTCCTCCCACTTTAAAGCTGGTGAACTTAATTTTCTCTTTCTATGACAATTACTGAAAGATCTTCTTCAGAGCTAATAGATTTTATTGTTTCATTATATTGGAACAACTTACATCTGGCTATAACTGTTTTAATTCTTTTGTTAAAATTTTATATTCTTAGCTACTACATGTATTATACTGTATTTTAAATAGTTCTAACCATAAACAGGTTAGAATTTCTTAGCTGTTTGCAGTTAAATTTGGGATCAACAAGCAGAGCTTTAGAATACATTACAATTATGTTGATGCATAATAAAATCACCTTTTAAATATATTTTTAAAATAAACTGATATATCTATATTCAAGCTAAAGGAGATGACATGACAATGATATGACAAAAGCATTCACATCCTGGATTATCATAAAAAGATCCGAATTAATGTTTTACTTTTACTTCTAAAGAGATTTCTAATGAAAAATTTCTTCTTGTAGAACATAATATTGTGCTATCAAACTCTAGTCTCTTCTTTATATGTCCTGGGTATAGAACTTCAATTAAGGAAGCCCATATCCAAAATCTCCAATTCAGAGAATAAATTTGTACTGGCTAACTCTCAAACTAAGTGGGATTTTGGAAACTCACCAATGCAGTTTCAGTTCTTAGGGGAACATAATAATTAGTCAATATCCAGTCCAGGTCATTTGAACTTTGTGAAGGTGATTAGTATAAAGGAAGCACTTTTCTGTGCTTTATGAAGAAAGTGCTTCCTTTATACTAATACTTTATTTTTTAAGATGCATTCGAGGCCGTAGATGGTAAATCTACATACTTCCTAGCAGAAGTTAGTAGTCTTGTTTAAATGGGAAAGCTCTGCTTAGTTCCAGTTCCTTTTGGAATATGGTGACTGCCTTAAAGGGGTCTCTTCTTTTAATTTTTCTAGTTTCATAGTCATGGTTAAAAAAAGAAAGGTTGAGGTAGGTCATACAGAAATGACAAAAAATTTAATAATTTAGATCGTGAGTGGCTTAGTGGAAAGAAGAAAAGAACCTGGATCTTTGATAGAGTTGATTAAACCTGAAATAGACTATCTAGAAAGAGGCCCATCTCCATCTTTCTTAAAATATGAGATAAATATTGTAGTTAAGCCATTTTAAGTTTCATTCTTTCCCTGCTGAATGCAGCATAATGAATTTGAAGCAAATCTTCTGCCCCTGAACTGAATAGGATATGTAAAATTATTCCCATCCTAGCTTTAACCTATATTTCTAGTGAAATTTTCTATCTCTCCTTACCATATTCACTCTCTCTAAGCATCATCCAACTGACTTGTTTTTTAACCTTCCACTGAATTACCTTATGTTATCTTTTTCCACCTGGCAATATTCTTCTTAAGGTTAAGCTCAAAACTCAGATATCATCTTCTCTGCGCAGCCTTGCTCAACACCTTCAGGAAGAACTTTTCCCCTCGTCTTGCTGCAGTGAATATTATTTTCTTCTTTACTACAGGAGTTTTTTACTCATACGGCATTTCTGTATTTGCATTTTATCTACTTGTATTTTATCTACCTAAGCCTGAGGTTCTTAAGGGCAGAGAAATTATTTTATTTATGACTATATTTTCCCCCACCACCGTATTTATATAAATAATGACTATAAATGGTGCAAATATGAAAAATGAAGTGTTGGATGGGGTGCTGGTTGCGTTTTGGTGTTAGTAGTTTTTTTGTGCAACAGACTCTTTGGCCAGGGAATACATGATAGTCAAATACCTCAAGACTGTGTGGGTTCAAGTTTCCCTGAATGCCAATAAGAAGAGTAATAATTAGTCATGAGTCAGACAGAAGGAAAACAGACTGAGACTGGTTGGGTTTTTTAAACAAATTTTAGTCATCTTTTTCTGCTAATCCATCACAGGAGAGACATATCAGAGTAGTCTTGTTTATTGCGTCAGTCCTTATTGTGTACCATCTCTTCCATGATATTTTTGTAGACTATTAGGAAAAATCCAAAAGTGCCTAATTATATAAGTTGATTTCTCCTTTAACTCCATTTGTGCTGTCAGCAATAGCACAATCAGCACCTCTTTACGTGCTGGAACTGTTCACAGTTAATTTTAAAAACAAACATTACAGCTCTGTGTTTTATGTAGATTTTGAGGAAATGGGTCTGTCTATCACAATTTGCTGAAACAGAATTAAGGATGTCCTGTCATCTTTGCAGATAACTTCTCCTAGTGGAGATAGGTCCAATTTGTTAATAAAGCATAAGGAAATGAAAATTCATAAGCTTTGAAACCACATTGAGGAAAGAATGCAAGGATAGGAACAGTTCGTTGGTGTTCGGATCACTAAATGCTGCTTTAAAGATGTTGATTTTTTAGGAGGAGCGTTAGTTCAAGTTTCAGAATGTCAGATTCTGTTTCCTTATGTCTAAAAGGAGAACGGGGCAGCTCACTTCCAAGACTTTTCAAAATCCGACCTCCTGACTTGGGGAGATTCACATTTTCTCTCTACTAATGAAGAGACATCTTGCATTTGATCTTCTTCATCTTGAACCTAATTAATTATTAATAAACCAAAGAAGAAAAATCCAAACATTTATTTCATCTTTATTGTTAGTGGCACTTAGGTCAAGTTGGGATAGAGATCGCAGAGAATGAAATGTAACAACTTTAACCTTCACTGCATAGTTTTTCGTTTTGTGGTTCTAAGAGACTCCAGAATTGTACATAACACCCCAAAGGTTGAGTATAGTACAGTGACTAGGAATTCCAAATGATGAGTACTACTAAGAAGTACTACTACTTCTCTTGGAAAATTTTCTCATTAAAACAAATGTTTTCCCATAGTGACATATTTTACATTTTTGGAAGAAACTGCACATTCAGAAGTTAGAGAATTTCTAATGGGCTTCTGCTGCCTTTCTTACTGCAATCAAGATGCTGTAAGAGAAAATGTTTTCACAGAGTAATGGAGTGCTATTTGCCTTCGAAAGACAAATTATCTTGGTGTGAGTTCCTCTTCTGGCAGTTCCTCTAGAGTTTAATAATTTCTAACTTTTCTGGGTCAGCTCAGAAAATTGAACACATAGGGAAAGGAATTGAATTATATTTTTCATCTTCCACATTAATAACCTGGGATGAGATTTGCATTTGGGGGGAAAAATCAGAATCGTCTTGGCTATGAAATTGCTCTTCCACAGCCTTGCAGCAAGTGAAAGATTTATATAACATTTCAAACGCCAGCTAGAAAAGAGCAAGACGATTGAAGTATTACTTAAGTTTACAGATGCTCAGAAACCGTAAGTGGCTTTGTTTATTCAGTAGATCGGGTGACTTGCAGAGGAAAGCCCTGTGAGACCACGTGCCTGCATCCCAGAGTCTGGAACTGCCTGTCGACGGGACCCTTACTTTAGCAGCCAAGGAATTTCACGTAGTCTGCACACCTTCCTTGGGCACAGGCATTTCCTGGGTGAAATGAGCTCATGGAATTAGGACACAGTCCGCATCTCTTCCTGCACCCATAATTCACCCTTTGGTTTTAGGGAGTCATTTTCTATTTGACTTAGCGGGAATGGAGATTAATGAAAGATTCTTATTTAAAACTCATTTAAAAATCGGAAAATTAAATCCCTTTAAACAAATATTTCATATCTGCCATGTCCCAGCGACTGTTCTAGGTATTAGGGACACAGCAGTGAATGGGCACTGTCCCTACTTTTATGCTCCCTGCATTCTAAATGCTCTTAATTGGCATTTGGAGAGTAAGGATAACTGCACAGGAAGTTAAAATAGAATTCTCTTCTTTTTTTGGACAGTAAAGTAATGCAAAGTCAGGAAATTAGTAACATGGGGATTAGCTTCAGGATAGGTGTGGTAGGCACTGATATCTTATTCTAGGAGTTGGCAGGGGGCTGAACCATTAGAAATTAAAAGCAAGCAATTCCTGTAGCTGCTTCATGTTTCTGCTCTGGAATTCCTCCTTTTCCTGTGTTGCGTGGTGTCCTTGACCAAAGTTTCCCAAATGTCTGAATGTCTGAATGTCGCAATTCACGTGACTTTGTGTCTACGTAGGTCATGCTTTTCCCTGACCTGAACCACGTGGAGATAGGGACGTGCTTGAATTTTTTTTTTCTATTGGACAGAAAGGAAAAGGAATGGAGAGACAAGGTGGCAGTGATGTCCTCGAACCTCCTGATAGGAGCTGACTGACGCATGACCTAGTGTTACTGAGTTTCTTCTTCAGTAGATCATTGGTCTCCGGGGGTTGGAACAATGAATCCACCCACCACAGACCAGTGATAAGATAGGATTTGTTTTAAAGAAAGAATACAGAAAAAGCACTAGAGCTTCTGGTAGAGGGAAAGATCCAAGTTGGAAAATCTTCCCTGGGTCCTTTGTCTAGAGGCAAAATGCCAGTGCATTGCCTTCTTGAGGCCTAGGAACCTTACATGAAATCAACCAGGCCTAGGAATTAGGTTCCTCCTTTCAGCTCTGAATGGGAGAACAGTGCACTGGGAGCCACTCCAAGCCCCTGAAGCTGTGTGAGCACCCCAGAGGGCATCCTCACACCAGCAGCACTGCACCCTGAAATAAGGGGAAAGTAGATGTGGCTGGGGCAGCAGCATGGGCTATGCAGGGCGGTTCTCCCTCAACTAACCAGGGACCCCAGGGCTTTTGTCATGCTCAACCCTCTCTGCCACACTTGTTCTCCTGCTCTCACCTCCCTGCATTCTGTGCACCAAGACCCCTGGGGCAAGAAGGCAGGTCCTCCCTGGCTGGCCTGCTCAGCCTGAGCTGGGGTGCCACGGCCCTGTATCATTAGTGCTTTGGTCCTTGTAAAACCTACCTAGAGAGCTGCTTTTGACTTTTTGAAGAATTAGAAAGACCAGGAGACAGACTGGATACAAAGAATATTGGCATTGGCAAGATTATGGCAATGTTCATAATACGTTATATGGACTTTTAATTGTCTTGTTGTTGGGAAAAGAGAATATTTTATTAGTTGCTTAGCTGCTGGACTTAGGTGTTTCTTTATTAAGGCTCTTCTGAATCTCTCTCCCATCTTGGTTGATTCCCAAAACCTGAAATCCAAAGACCCCTTTTCACATTCTTCCCAACTTACCAGTTTCAGAGGTAGAAAAGCTGGGGAGGCTGTTACCTCCAACCATGCCGGCCCAGCCCGGGTCTTGCATAACACCTGTGGAGCAGAACTTCAGTGTAGACACAGATAAAACATAAGTGAAGGGGGTAGAGGATGAAAATGTACGACAGAAGCACCTACTATAAGTAGAAAGTGGGAGCCGGATGGGGATAGAATGCTGAACTTCTGCCACGAAGCTCTAGCTGTGATCAACGAGAAGAGCTCCGGCCTGTGCTGAGCTGGAGGCACTAACAGAGAGGTCTCATTTCCAGACTCTGTTTGAAGACACTTTGTCTACGCGAACCTTTACAGTCATTATATAGGCAACTCACTTTGAAATACTGACTCTATTTTCCTATTTCCTCTTCCATTTAAAAAAATAAACTTTTAAATTGGAAAGACATTCACACATATGTACAAACTTTAAACGTATAATGAGTTACTATCATAGTGCAATCGTATCTGTGTACCCAGGTCAAAAAATATATCCTCATAAGCACCCCCAGGCATGTCTATGCCCTCTTCCAACTCCTCTCTCCCCTTCCCCAAATGCAATCACTATTCTGACATCTAACACTTTTGTTGTTTTTCCCAGTTTTGAACTTTGTATAAATGGAAACATACATCACAGGTGCACGGTACTGTTTCTGTTTTTCCCCCCATGGATTTATGAGATTCATCTACGCTGGCATGCACGACAGAAGTATGGCAGAGACTGGCTTTGTAGTGACTATTCCATCTTCCATGTGTTCTCCATATCCGGTCTGCCTGGAGGCTTTCTTTGGCAGCCACAGCCTCATCTCTTGCACCTGGAAGGCGGAAATACAGATCTCAATCAACAACCGACAAAAGTGTGCCAATACCCTAGCTCCCTTACTTCTTGGGTTGGGCAATTCTGAGGCACGTATCTTATCATGATTCTCAGAGTTCCCCAGTGGAATTAAGTTCAACCTACTGACCATGGTAAGTGCTTTGCCAACATAGCCTTTACTGGCTGTGTTCCCTTCCCTGTCTCATTTGCCCACTTTTCTACTAATAGTTCCTAGAGCCAAGTAAATTGGGTGGACTTGAATTCTTCTCTCTTGGTCTATTTCTGGGAACCCCATATTATAACAAATAGTCTGATCATTTTCATTACTCTATGGCATACTGTTACATGAATATTATTTATGTTATTATAAAATTATTTAGGTTATATTATGTCAGTGGATTTGGGGGTTATTTCTGCATGTGGCTATTGCTAGTAATATTGATATAAATTTCTTTATACATCTTATACATCTTTATACATCCTATACACAGGATCATGAAATTCCTGTGTCAGATGTGCATATATTCAACTTTAGTAGGTAACAAACTACTTATCAAAGTGATTGTAACAATTTTTGCAGTCACGAGGAGTGTATGAAAATTCCGGTTGCTGTCCTTTTCATTTTTGTTTTTCTTCCAGGTATATAGTGGTATTTACTGTGTTTTAATTTGAGGATAAATGTTGACAATATTTTTTGATGTTTTTTGTTCATGTTTACTATTTTAGATATTCTCTTTTATGAAGTGTTTTGTTATGGACTAAACGTGTCTTCCCAGAATACACCTGTTGAAGCCCCATTCCCTAATGGTATTGAATGAAGTCATAAAGTGACCTGATTCATAAGATTATTGTCTTTACAAGAAGCATAAAGAGGGAGCTCAGTTGTTGGTAATCCTTGTACTTTGGGCTATGGCAGGTCAGGTGTCCCAGATGCAGAGTCTGAGATGGGGAGGTGATTTATTGAGGAAGTGCTGGAGCGTGAATTGTCCTCCCTTACGGAAAGGAGGCTGAAATTTTGTACTTCTGCATCAGGTGGGCACTGTGGGTTTCCCATGGGGGAAGGAGGTGGGATTTTCCACTGGTTGAGAACAATGCTCCAGAGAAGGAAATAGCAATGAACCATTAAAGACAACACAGCCATGGTGAGATGAGCGAAAGAGATCTGGAGGGGCCTATTTGGAAGAAAATTTCTCCTCAACACTCATAAGTTTGTATCCAACAAAAGACAGATGAACAAGAGAAAAACAAGCAAGTCTGTTAATGCATACATTGCCCGTCCTGTGGGAAAAACGCCAGGGAAAGGCAGCTCAAGGCAGTGGCTTAGAACTCAGGCTTATACGGAAACTTCAACGCAGTGCAATAAATTGGTGGAGGAGGAACTAGACACAAAAAAAGCAGTTTTAGGCTTCCAAAGGTGGGAAACCCGAAAGGTAAATATGTAGGAAGAAATTAATGGAGGAAAATTTGTTAATAGATTCTTCCAATGACATCTTTGAGCTGGTAAGAGTTATCTTCAGTAAAAAAGAATTTCCATCTTGTCTGTAGCTGAAAAAGGGGGGAGAATAGAGAAAAATTCTTCTTCTGTTTGCTGCTTCTTAAAAGGCTTTAGTTCAAAAAGGCTTCATATTTTTGGCAGGCGTATTCTGGTCTCCCTGAGAGCTGACGGTGATTTCCACATGTGTCATTGATCTGAGGGTAAACCCTAGAAAGGATGTAATTTCTCTTTACATTGCTGGTCACTCGACCATCTATAAAGATGCCTTTTCAATTCTGAGTAAGCGAGCATCTTAGGGCACAAAGGACCATGTATTATTTTATTTTTTTTAAAGTATCTGACAAAGCAAAAACCCTTAATAGCTATGCTTCCCATGGCATGAGTTAATTTTAAGTTTAGCAGAAAATAAGTACTAAGCACATACTCTCTGCACTTAGAGGTGTTTATCAAAAATGTAACTTCTTCCAAGAAGTAATATAATATACTAATTACCCACCAGAGTTCCTTTTATGTTCAAATCCCCAACAACCTGAGCTGTAATGGAAGTTGTCAATCTAGGAAAAGAAACCAATTTAAAAAGCATTAATAGGAAAAACAACAGCTGTTATAAATAGGGCTTCATATGCTTTTCAAGAATAGTATAAGCCGCTCCTGAGACTGAAAAGGATTGAGATTATAGGAAGTTTTAGTAACACTTCCACTCAAAATTAAAACACAAATTTTATTCCAATTCAGTTTTGCAGCAACTCAAAGAGCAACATTCTTCCAGGTTTGGTTGAGAACCAACATAATAAAAACATCCTCCGTGGATCTCACAGACTTCTACCATTATTAGAAAATCAATATAACAAATTATCTTTTTATCTTAGAGAGTTTTATTAATAATGTATCCTCACTCCTAACATGCATGATAAATATTCACTTATTTTACAGTTAAACTGTGGGTAACTTCTGCAATCCTGATAAAATGTATTCAGAGGAGAGAAAATTCCCACCACATAACACAGAAATTCTGTTTTTAAGGAGAGAAATGACATTGAATCTTAAGAGTCTAATGACTTTGGATCCTGGCTTAAAATCTGGGTTTGATTAAACAGATTTGGTTATCTATTTTTTCACATGGAATGTTCATATTTTATAGACTACCGTGGAGTAGGATTACAGATGTGGCCGTCATGAAAATTCACTGCTCAGTTCTCCAGCTGCAGAGAGCATGGTTGACTGATGGCTTCATCTAATTGCCCCAATGAATCTGATGCTGTCTTTGTGCCAGGGTATACATTTCTTGCAAGCTGATCTAGCCAGGGACTGAATACAAAGAGGGTACCAAGGCAAGTCCATTATTTTGAGATGCTGAACTCCTCCTGTGTGTCTTTGGATCAAGGACCCCACCTCCATATTGACTTGGA
Source organism: Otolemur garnettii (assembly GCF_000181295.1). Lineage (NCBI taxonomy): Eukaryota > Metazoa > Chordata > Mammalia > Primates > Galagidae > Otolemur > Otolemur garnettii. The sequence goes on along the minus strand of NW_003852399.1, from coordinate 18,130,993 downwards.
TCAACCTTTCTTAGACCTAGGTTGCTATCTGAGATTCTCCCCACCACATCCTCTTCATTTCCCTTCTTCCTCACACATGAAGGTTCCCTCCATATTCTTCTGTTCCCTTCCCAAATAAATCTTGTATTGGTGTATGCTTCTCTGTGGACCTAAATAAACACAAGTGGTTATGAAAGTACTCCAAGAAAACAGGTGATAGGATGAGAATATGGGACTAGCTCACTCAGTATCTAGTGTGCAAAGAAGATGCCATCCTGAGCAGATGGCACAAGTTAGTGGCCCAATTGCTAAATATTTCACCAGTGGTAACTTGTGGAAATGGGCCAGTGAAGGGAATGTCCTTGCAGGTGTGATGATTCAGACATTTGGGAGACATGGGAGGCCATGTTTATGAGGACTGCAGCATTGGCTTGTTAGGGCTAAGTTGTATTTCCATCCTGCAGAGGGATAATGAGAAACTGAGAGCTATTAAAAGATAAGTGTGGGAACCAGGGAGCCTCTTTGGTAGCTTATAATGTGTCTCTTATCTTCTGAGTAGGAGAGCAGACACAGCTGTTCAGTAAAATGAAGATTTGATAGAGGCACAGAGCTCCAAAGACATTTGAACGATCATCATCCAAGGCAAATCTTTTATGCTAAATTAAGGGTTCTGGATTGGAAACCTGGAATCCTAAAATGTAGAAAACATTTGGGTTGCTGCCCTTGAGGAGGTAGAATCTGCAGATCCTCTAGAAAAGTACTCCACGTTTTGTTAGAAGACTCCGCAGAGGCCTCATCCATGTAAGATAACAAGTTTTCCCCTGAGGAATCCTTCCTACTTCCTTTTCTGGTTTCTAAGCTGATTAAGGTTGACTCCCACCATATACCAGCTGCTGAGCCTGATAAGGGGAAGACTAACACACTGAGGACATTGCAAGACTTAGTTATAATGTACTGGCAGGGTCCAGGGGAGTATGCCTGGAATTGGATTTTTAGGGTGCTTTAAAAAGGAGCTGAAATGTAAGTAAGATAGGACAAACAGGAATTTATTAACTTGGTGACACTGTCTCTGGAAAAGGTATATAAATCCTTGGCAAGGACCATGTAGGATGAGACAATATTGCTATTAAGGTGGCTCTTAGAAGCTTGGCAAAATTGAGAGCCAGTGATGAGCCCTCAGTGTGACATGCTTCCTTAGGGAGAACCAACAGGTTACTTGGTGGGAGTCAACTGCTAATACATTAGAGTTGATTTGATCAACTACATTACAGTATACGTAGGGTGGTATCCTCTGTCCCAGAAGGGCCAGCAGTTTGCCTTCACAGAATGTTTATATTCTGGGTATAAGTTTGTCTTTCCTTCCTTTAAAGCTTCCACCAGTGCTACTATCTTGAGACTATGGAATGCCCGATCCACAGGCACTGAATCCCACGCAGTGTAGCATCTGACCAGCACCTACTTCTCAGTGAAAAAGTGGTGGAGTGGGTTCATTGGATCCACTGCTTATATCACATACCATACCACACAGAAGCAGCTGTCACCACAGAATGCTGGAATACCCTGCCAAAAGCACAGTCTCTGAGGTGACACCCAGACAGAACAAGGTATTGTCATTCAGGATCCAATATGTGCATAAATTCAGAGACATCCTTACAGTATATACTGCACTGTGTCCCCCACAAGAAATCAGGAACAAAGGAGTTCAAACAGGGTGTGTCACCATTCCCAATGACTTTGCTCTTCCTGTCCCCACAACTCTACACTTTGCAGGCTTACAGGTCATGGTCCTTTAAAAGACTCTGACATTTGACTTTTTGTGCCCAGGAACTTGTAAACAAGGGATCACCATAATGGCAAAAGGTTAACAACTCAGACTAGGAGGTGGGTGATAGGGAATTTTATACGGTGGGGCAGAGAGGGATATTAGTGACACTCGGGTGATCTTTGTTATGTCCTGGTATTCCACACCCCACTGGAACCATAAAAGGACAGGCAAAGCAACACACCCCAGGAAGGAAAATTTATGTCACAGTAGCAAGTAAGCCACCCAAACCTCTTGAGAATAGATGAAGGTGCAGGAAACTTGGAAAGGCAGATGGAGAAAGGTGCAGATGAGCACCAGCTGTGGCCCTGTGACCAACCATGGTGGCCAGCCTCTAGTGACCCCTACTAGTATCCCCCTTTTAAGTTTCTTCTCAGGAAGAGAGCCCTCAGGAACCATGGAGATCTTGGTGGAGAAGTAGATCTGAACTTCCCAAGAGATTGACTGTGGTAGCTATGAAACTTCCCAGCTGAGATTTCCTGCTGCAGAGGGCATCATGCAATGATGGACTCCACTTGGCTGCTCTCAGAATCTACCACCATGATTGCAGTCAGGCCCACGCCTGCTCCCTGCTCCTGCCTGGTGACTGAGCATGACAGGAAGGTCCACTGCAGTGACATGAGGGACAACCCACATGGGTGAAATATAACATTGAAAGTATTATGTATATATATTATGTATATATGTTATATATATGAAAGAAAAAATATTTCTCTTATTTCTTTAATAAGAGTTTTAAAATATCAGATATGTCACAATTAAAAATGGGAAGACATGAAAACGTAGCACTACTAATAGCCAATAAATATATGAAATATTTTATTCTCTTATAATTAAAGATTTTTAAAGGACTCTCTCATGCTTAAATGAATCATAAACATCATGAGATAGAACTTTCTCACGTTTCAGATTTACAAAAATTAGTTGAGGTATGCCAAGCACTGGAGAGAACGTTGGGATGTGGGGTAAACTCCTAGGACATTTTGTAGAGTGTTAATCATCAAATATTTGGCAAAGGACAATTTCTATTATTTACCCAAATTAGAAATGATATTTCCTTTGACTCAGTGAAACTAGGCTAAGAAGTCTTCATAGTTGCGTAAGTATAAGAATATTGAACTACACCATGTTTTAAACACCTTACATGCTTTAGTTTATGTAATCCTCCAAACAGTCCTATGAAGTAGGTAATTGGTTATTTCCATTTTACAGATGAGAAAATTAAGGCACAGAGAAGTTAAGTCACTTGTCCAAAATCTGGTTGGTGATAGGGATGGAATCGAGCCCAGATAGTCTACTTCCATTGCCCAGGCCTTTAACCACTGTACACTTTACTTCTTGATACACTGTGGCATAGATTTACAATTGTTCACAAATTATTCAGATTTCACAAATCTGAAATTTAATTCTGATAACTGAAAACTTTGCTTATAATCGGACTCATGTGATGGCCAAACTTGAAATGAACAGATGAGAGGCTATTTATAGTTATTATTAATCCCATATAGTGACATTAATAATTTACTGCAGAAATATTAATGTGTTTGATCAGAGGTGATGTCCCAGCCCTATTAGCAATGTTTTGTGATATATGGCACATACACTGTTTACGGATGGACTATGCATATATTTAGGAGATGATATCAATGATGATGGAAAACTGGGTGAGGAGTGAGGGGAAAGGAGGCTAAAGAGGGACTCATGGATTAACAACTGGCATTGAACCATTCACTGAAATAAGCAACTTTGCAATGAGATGGGTTTAGTTGACACATGAGTTGGGTTTGATGAGTCCTTGAGACATCAGCATGTGTACTAAGTAGGCAGTTGGATATATTGATGTGGAAATCAAGGGCAGCTAGCTGCTGGAAAAGGAAATTTGTGTTTCAGAAGCAGGGTGTGTGAAATTCTGCTGAAGTATCAGGTAAGACAGGACTTGAGTTAGCCACTTGTTGGTTGTAGATAATTTTAGTAAAAGCTGTTTCTATAGATGTTACTGCTGGGATCTTGGCCTGATGGGTGAGTGACGGGGTGGAGATGGAGAAAAAAATACAGGCAATGCTTTGAAGACTTCTGGCTCTGAAGAGTGGAAATTATAAAATGGTAGTTGAGTAGCTGTGAAGCTAGATGGAAGGTTATTGAAACTTGAACATGCTTAAGAATACAAGACATAGGGCAGTACCTGTGGTTCAGTGGGTAGGGCACTGGCCCCATATACCAAGGGTGGCAGGTTCGAACCCGACCCCAGCCAAATTGTAACAACAACAAGAAAATAGAATACAAGACATAAAAGTCATAATCACTAGGCAGGTTTTCTGAATAAAGGAATGGTAGGATCTGGGACATTAATACAGGGACAGGCCTTGGACAGAAGGAGGAACAGATATTCACTTGTGCTAGGAGGGAAGGAGATGCGTGTGGATTTCATCTTCTCAGGTCACAAGGTTTTGAATCAAAAAGATAAAAAAAAAATCCCACTAGACGGCTTCAAGTGAAGGCCTCATCTTCTGAGCCATGTGTGTCAGGGGCAGTTGAGGTTTAATGAAAGAGATTTGAAATAATTCGTGTCAGTTGTGGCAAATCACTAAAGAGATCAGCACAGCGTTGTCATGCAGTTTTAAGAATTTCTTGAAATGAGAATTAATGGCTTATTTGGTACCAAAGTGTGGTCCTTTCTCCTTCAAGGTTTTCTCCTGGTAAGACTATTGAGAGACAAGAGTGTACATACCCTCTACTGAGAGGGCTATGTCCTTCCAGCAGACCTATCCCTATTCAATTAAGGAAAATGTGTTGCTTGTCCCCCCAAAAGAATAGTTGCCCATTTCTAAATAATTATTATGACCAAAATATTAAAATTAAAATTATAGTATAGAGTCTTAATAGAGCTTGGGCTCAGGAATCAGATGCCCTGATTAGAATCCCAGGTCTGCATTTACTTGGCTTGGTGTCCTTGGGCAAATTAGTTTGCTTCCCAGTGCCTCACTGGTTTCACCTGAAAATTGGGCTAATTAATGGCAACCCCTTAGGGTAGTACTTGTGCATTTCTCTACTCAGAAGACATGAGAACTTAGACTTACAGAGTAAGTGAAGGTGAGAACTTGCCCAAGGCCTCACAGAGGAGTGAAGGGACCCATAAACAAAGCAGTCTAGAGTCAGAGAACAGGCTCTTAAATTCTATGCAGGACTGCTCAGAGAGCTGTAGTTGTTAAAATTTATGAGTGCTGTCTAAAAAAGTGCGACTTTTTAAAATAAGCTTTCATTTTCTGTTTATTCATTAAAAGTCAATAAATAGTAAGTACTTTATAAAAAAACATGCTCTTGCAAGACTGTCCTTGGGTGATGTAGTGGATTGACATTTTTATAATATGCTGGTCACAGAGAAAGCTTAGTGACGGCATTTAGATTCTGATAAATGTTAGTGTATAATAATGTTTCTGTTAGCCCCAGACAAGTATCTTAGAAAAATAAAATGGCCAACTGCAAAATTGAAGTTTTCTGGCTTTGAAACCAAACCTATATAATAATCCCAGCGTTTCATCACAATTGTACTGTTTCTCCTTGTCAGATAAAAGGATAACACAATTTGTCTATCCCTACCTATACACCTAACTCCCTCTGCCGTATCTTAAAAATTAGAAAAAATATTAATTAGAGAATAAGGAGCACTGTTTTTTCTTTTGTTTCAAGTAGGAGAGTCAAGTAAAAGTGAAAAAAAATTATTTTTATTTATTTATTTTGGAGACAGAGTCTCACTGTGTCACCCTGGGTAGACTGCAGAGAGATCATAGCTCACAGAAACCTCAAACTCTTGGGCTTGAGCAGTCCTCTTGCCTCAGCCTCTGGAGTAGCTGGGGACAGGCGTGCACCACTACGTCCAGCTAGTTTTTCTATTTTTAGTAGAGATGGAGTCTCACTCTTTGTTAAGCTGGTCTTGAACTCCTGAGCTCAAGCAATCCACCTGCCTCAGCCTCCCAGAGTGCTAGGATTATAGGCATTAGCTACCACATCTGCCCTAAAGTGAAAAAATTTAAAAGGAAAAAAAGAAATGAATACCACAGTAGGAAATATCATACCAAAACATCATTCTAGATTATACCAAAGCTAGCAAAGGAGATAAGTGTCCTCCAAACTTTGGTTAAAGTTTACCCCTCTGGAAAAGGTAATATTGGGTCCCACTTAGTCAGATTTCTAGATATCATCAATTTCAGGAAACATATTCTGTCAAGTGATATAAACACAAAAATGGTAATTAACATGGTTTGTAACCAAGTACTGTTCCACATCTTCAACATTCTGTCTGGCTGAATTTTCCCACCTCAGTGTTAAGCATTGGTCACTAACTTAGGTTAAATAAAACTCTACACTTTCCTCATTCCCAACCTACTCTGCTGTGTGGCAACTGGCACTGATATGGTCATTCACCCAAACCCATCCCTAAACTTCTGCTTCATTCTTCCCTCTGCCTCCTTTAATGCTTTATCTGAACACTCTCATTTCCCAAATCTGCCCCGTCTGTCTCTTCTATTCTTATGGTCACTGCCTTAGCTTGACCTTTCAGAGTTTCTTGCCTCAACTATTTCCACAGCTGTGCACTGGGGTTCTTGGTAACTCTCAATCTATACCAATCTCAGGTTGCACCATTTCCCTCTGCTGCTTCATTAGTTTCCCTTATGATAATCAATCCCCCTACCCTTAAAAAGAAACTTCCTTTGAATCCATTAGTCCCAGCCCCCTCAAGGGTAAGGAGAACTCTGAGAAGAGGCCTGAAGATAAGGGAATGCATAGGGAGAGGGAAGAACTTCGAGGAGAAACTTGAGATAGGAAAGTGCGGTAGGGAGGAGAGGCTTGACATACCCTGCCCCCCTTGTACTATGCAATTCCCCCCTCCCAAGGCTAACCGCAATGATTCAGCTTCTGTACCTCTGTCTGCTTGCTGTGATGTAGGAATAGGGTATAAAGACCCATTTGATCTGTCATTCCAGGTTGCTTGCCTCCTAAGGCAATGACTCCCTGCAGGTGTAATAAATTTCTATTTGCATAAAAGTGGGGTCCATGTCTCCTTCTCAGTTGTGTGAGTCATAAGACCCTTTTGCCTACAGAATTACATAGTGCACAGAGTAGATCTCACCCTTTGTGATCTAGACCCTGCCTGTACCTCCACCATCTGGTCTTGTTATTGCTTTTGTACTGTGTGGTCTGTTCAGGTTCAATGTCCAGCAGATCTCTGAAGACAGCACCTCCATATCAGTAAGTTCTCAAAAGTGAGTGCTTTCCCTTCTGGAATGCTGCACTTTCTTTGATCTTTCTGGTATATTGTTAGTTCTTGTACAAAATCCTTCTCAGGTATAATGCCACCTATGAAGCCTTTCTTGCAATTCCCATAACACCCCCCCCACACACACACCCTCTTTATCCTCAATAGATCCAAGCACTTGTGTTTTTATCCTATGTTTGTATTTTGTTTTCAGAGAAGTAGATAGCAAACAGTATTATAATTATCAGGTTGCACTCCTGTTCCCTAAATATTGAATTTCTTTCTTTCCGATTAATATAGGGGTATAAGCCATCAGGTTACATTGTTTGTGTTTGTTAGATGAAAGTCCAAGTTGTGGTTGAGCCCCTTCACCCAGGTATGCCGTAGGCCCCTACTTTGCAAAGAGATGCTGGAGTGGGTGTGGAGAGAAGAGAATATTTATACACTGTTGGTGGGATTGCAAACTAATACAGCCCTGTGGAAAGAAGTATGGAGAATCTTTAAAGAGCTAAATGTAGACCTTCCATTTGATCCCACAATCCCATTACTGGGTATCTACCCAGAAGAATATTGAATTTCTTGATAGTAGAACTTGTGTATGATCACTTTATTTGCTCAGTGCCTTCTACATTAAATTTTTATGTAGTAGATTCCTTTTTTTTTTTTTGCAGTTTTTTTTGGCTGGGGCTGGGTTTGAACCTGTCACCTCCAGTATATGGAGCCAGTGCCCTATGCTTTTGAGCCAGAGGCACTGCCCTATGTAGTAGATTCTTTACATACATTTGTTGAACTGAACATCATATTAGGAGAATGAAGATATTGAAAATATGGCTAGACTTTCTTAAATTCAAAACTATTTTTCATAATATTTTTAAATCATAACATCACTTCATACTCCATAAATATATACAACTATAATTTACCAATGTATAATACAAATAGAAAAAATTAATTTTTAGTATCTAGAGATGTGAATAGCATTTATAAATTTAAAGTATTTGTCAAATAGCTCATTTAGTGGGAAATAGAAGGGACCAAGAATAGTCTTACATCAAGGTCAACTGCCTTCTCTATTCCACATGACCTTGGCATCAGTGCTGACTGAGTGGTTGCCTAGTTTTAGACTCTTTGTATGTCACTATTATTTCAGCTCTTTCTGTTCCTTTGCATCACTCTTTTCCCCAAACAGTGTTTCCTGCCACTTCTTCTGAGTCCACAACTCTCAGTACTTACGTATATTGCTAGTTAATTCTTGGATGTTTTAAAACTGATTTATGAATCTCTGTTTCCCTCTGAGATAATTGCCCACTTTTCAAATGGTGATGCTGAATGATAAAACTGTGGTTCCTGGAATATACAGAGAACGAGTGAGTCACACTTTTTGGCTAAGATTCTTTTACGGGCACCTAGTTAACACTTGGGGTATTCTAAGTTCAGTGTTTTAAACATTTTTGAACAAAACATATCATTTCTTTGCTTGACTTGTAAAAGTGTACTGTTATTTGCCAAATAGTACAATCTCTACCAGTATTATAAAGATTCTGATTATTTCTTGGGATATTGTTGCATTAGTAAAATTTTTGAATTTAAGCATTTAATTTTTGTTTTGAAAGTCACGATATGTTTACCTCAAATGGAAGTCGTTATTTTGTTTGGATAATTGTATGTATCACATTCTTATTTTATTCCATATTTCATATCCCCAGTTATATATCCAGAAATGTGTTTTTACGATGTAGTACTTCATTTTGTTGTGTATCAGACAGAAACAGTTATTTTAAAAATGTATCCTTTGTGCCACAGGGGTAATAGTATTGATTTAATGTGAGTTGTTTGAAACTAATGAAGATACATTCAATTTAAAATCATTTAGCTTTTTGACTTTTTGTTTTGTGTTTAATTTCAGTGATGATTTCCTTCAGGAACTCTCTTTCTCCCATTAAAAAGACCAGGATTAAAGCCACAGTTTGTATTAAAAGCTATTGAGGAACAAAGTTCCGCCTTTGTATTTGGTGCCAGTATGTGGCAAGGCTCTGAAGTTCAGAAAATCCACATTATTATTAATGTCTTAGCACCAATAATTTTAAGGAAGAACAACCCCTAATTTAAAAATAAAAGTGAATTGGCATTAAAGATATTCTTGCTACTGGGATTCTTGTACATAAGAATGCTTTTAAAATAACATTGTAAACCTGTAAATTAATAGATGTTGTCTTCAGGAGAAAAGACAGATTAAAGAAAAGCATTTTTGAAGTTATTATAGGGTAAACATGGATAAAGTTCGAGTATTTCACTATTTCAAATAATTTCTACAGCTATAATAAAAAGGAAATTCATTCATATACCTATATTTACCATTATGAACCAAATTAAGATTGTTGTCTGGTGGTTCTCTTAATCACCGTAAAAGTATATCATTGAGTTTTTCATTACAGGTAGAGATCTCATAAGTGTTATGCTAAGAGAAATACCTGGGGGTTGACTATTATGGAGAGATATTTATATTTTCATTCCATTTCAGGAGTGTATTCCTTTTCTTACACAATAATTTAAGCACCCATTGTTCAGAGGAGTGTAGAATGCATCACTAGCCACCTAGGGTTTCTAATGATTTTAGAAAACTTTATCTCAAGAATGAAGTGTGAGCCTTTGTGGAAACACACGCAGTCTTCTGATTCCACTAAGTCTCCTTTCTGCTTCCCACGGTTTTGACCGACACCACTGAAGACCTTCTCATTCTGACATTCTGAAAGCTTGAAGATTTTATAAGTTTTGTTCCAAGAGCTTTTATATTTCTCTTTTTCTGTCCTTTTAGATGATGTCTCTCTTGTCCTTTAAATGTAGCTCTTCCTAGGGATACATTTTGGTCTTTTTTCTTTTTCTACCCATTTCTTCTCAGTGATTGTTATAGCTTAAATTCCATATCTTTAAGTTCTGCTAAACTACCTAAAGAACATTTTATAAATTCGTGAATTCATTCTCTTTTAAAAATTATTAACAATTTCCTAGTGCCTATGATATGTGATGGGGAGACGAGGGGGAAAAAGATACAGTCCCTCCTTCTTAGTATCTCCGAACCCAGAAAGACAGACATGGAAACAAACACTCCCTTACTGTGTTTACCAAGAGCTAGATTAGGAGGAATTCCAACACATACTTCAGGGGAACAAAGGAGTGGGTCGCCATTTCACTTTGATAGGAAAGCAGCTTCAGTCAATAACACACCCCCAGGTAGCCAGCTTCCTGCCACTTCACGCGCCCAACCACCTGCTGGTTTCCGGAACCCGGAAGTTCCAAACACATGCGTCCTTCACTTTATACCCACTTTCAGCAAACCCCCTCAAGGCTCCAGTCTGAACCAAGAATGATAAATGGTATCAAGTTCAAAAATTATAGTAACTTGAAGAAGATCTTAGATTCTTGGTATTTTTCTTTTTACAATCAAGAGAACCTCTGAACACTCAGAGAACACACGATAAAGACAAATCCGTATGGAGGTGTTTGTTATGGGGGGCGGGGTTGTGCTCATGTGTGTACACACGGGAACCCATGGGGAAGATTGGTGTTTCAACTACAAGTTGGTCAGATGGTAAACTTGCCTGGCATTTAAATAGTAAATTTGGGGATAGGGATGGATTTTGAGTTTCCAAATGAGAAAAAAAAAAAATTGAAACAAAAGAACTGGGGAACCAAATGCTCCAAAGGATGTCCTAAGAGCTTAAGGAATTTCTCCCTTAGGGCAATGTTCAAACTGTCTTCCCTACTTTCTTTTCTATTTTCCCTTTCTACTCTTTCGTTAACTTCTTCTTTAATTTTCATGTTGCTTTGTGTTAAATTTTGGTCTCTTTTTCCAAAAATTTGGGTTTGATAACTCTAGCATTTTTATTTTTTCAAAAGATTAATGATTATTAAGAATCATATTAATCAATGAATTTTAACTTGTTCTTTTCATATCCATTTCTTTTTTCTTTTTCTTTTTTTTTTTGAGAGACTCTCACTTTGTTGCCCTTGGTAAAGTGCCCTGGTGTCATAGCTCACAGCAACCTCAAACTCTGAGGCTCAAGTGATTCTCTTGTCTCAGCCTCCTGAGTAGGACTACAGGTGCCTGCCACAATGCCCAGCTATTTTTAGAGACTGGATCTCACTCTTGCTCAGGTTGGTCTGGAACCTGGGAGCTCAGATAATCCACCTGCCTTGGCCTCCCTGAGTGCTGGGATTACAGATGAGAGCCACAGCACCCTTCTACGTCCACTTCTTATCGCTTTTCTGGACACGTATCTTGTACTTTCTTGCTATGTTATGGATGTTATTCCTTGATGTTCTCTTTGAAAATCAAATCTTAGAGTAAAACATTTTCCTTATTCTTTCACTATTGTTACTTTTATCTGGATTGAATTCTTCTTCTAACTCTTGATTTTGTGGGGTGTCTCCTTAGCATTAGTTTTCTTCACAAATATTGAAACTTAATTTACAGGCTCAACTAGAACTCTTTTTTCCCTTCTCTGTCTCTGTGCACTCTCCGACCTCGGGAAAGACTTTGCAGTTGTCTTTGCTCCAGCCCATCAAGCCCTTGGGCCAGGAGTAGGTTTCATATGGTCCATGATGACACAGCATGTTGCCCATGGTAGGTTATCTCAGGACATGGTCCCAAGACTACTTTCGTCTCCTTCCAGTGCAGTGACAGGCTTGGGTAAATGATAGCAGAGGCTTTATTTCTCTTCCTTTCCTTGGTGTGTGAGTTCCAACCCAGCTTTGGTTTCGGTAAGTGAGTCTAACACCAGTTTTCTACCACACATGAGAAATTCACCATTCCCCTTCAGAGGGAACGTCTCTGCCTGTGTCCAGACTGAGGGGCAGCATGTGTGTGGCTACCGTCGGACCTACTTCTTGGCCCTCAGAGATGGACCACATTTTGTTTTGAATGATTCTTGGTCTTTTATATTTTACCTTTTTAGTTTATTTATCATTTCCATATGTTCTGGCCAGAGGGTGGGGTGTTGTCATATTATAGATTTACAATGTCATCCTGATGGAAGAACTCATATTTCTCTCTCTGTAAGTGTGCTAGTTTTCCACTGCTGCATAATAAATTACCACAAATATGGCAGTTTAAAGTAACCCAATTTGTTATCTGACAGCCTTCATAGATCAGAAGTCTGCATAGGGGTTAGTTGGCAGAGTGTATCTCCAGGCTAAAAGCAAGGTATCTTCCAGGGTATCTTCATGTTATCTCTTGAAATACAGAGTCCTCTTGAGGGCTCACTAGTTGTTGGGAAAATTAATTTCCTGTGGCTGTCTGACTAATGTCCCCTTTTCTTGCTGGCTGTTGGTTAGAGAGTTTTTTTTTTTTAAGCAGCTGAGGTGACTTAGAGTACTTTTATCACATTCTGAGTATCTTATACTCTAAGCTTAACTTGTCTACCTTTGGCAAATTGTCTACTTTTCTGGTGTTTTGCATTGATTTTCGCCACATCTAGTTTCCTTTTCTAGCCTTTATTTCACATTTCATAGCCTTTATTTCCATACGCATAAATTAATATTCCTACTATCCAATTCCATATTTGTCAGCTGAATTCCAGATTATTCCTATCTTTACCCAAATGGGATCTGTCAACCCAGATTGTTTTCATACAGATTCTAAATATCTTATTGGTATGTTTTTTCCTGGAAGTTCCAGGTCTGTCTGAAGAGCAGTTCCTTCTAGTGTACACATCACAGAAGAAAGCAGTCGTTTCTCTAAGCAAATTTCATATTCCAATATTCCAGTGGAGTATGCACATATTATCTATTTTTCCTTTATGAAATCATAACTGTGCACATTAATGCATTTATGGGGTACAATGTGCTGACTTGATACACAATGTGGAATGCTTACATCTGATTAACATAACCATCTCCTCGCTTACTTATTTGTTGTGGTAAGTTGGAGAGAGTTTTTAGCTCCTACAAGCCACCCTCAGATGCTTGCCTTGGGGTCGCATCTTCCCACAACATAGGATTAGTTTCACCTTTGTTCCTCTGATGCTACAGGCTCATGACTACTCATTAGTCATGCCCACTCAGGATAATCTCACTTTTGATGAACTCAAATCAACTCGTTTCCAAAAGGGATGAAGAGGTACATTTTATGAGTCTTTCAACTTTGCTCTAAATGATTAGTGGCTTATCTGAGTATAATATTCCAAGGAGAACTGATAATTACCATATGTGCATTTATAAATAATAGTTATTCACTTTATTTTGCTATCAATGTGTTATTTTCGATTAATGGAGTCATGATGTGAGCTGCACTTTGTTGTAGATAATTGCTTAATACTGTGTTGACCATTATCAGGAAAACTTGCAGAACTCAATAGTTCTAACTGTTCATAGGTGTGATGTTCTATCACATTTACTCTATCACATAGCCCACTTAAGGTAATCACAGCACATCACCTTTGCCATATTTTCCTGGTTAGCTAAACTTTTAAGATGCACCTAGTTTCATAAATGAGTCTATATTTTTCTTTTTTTTTTTTTTTTGTAGAGACAGAGTATCACTTTATTGCCCTTGGTAGAATGCTGTGGCATCACACAGCTCACAGCAACCTCCAACTCCTGGGCTTAGGTGATTCTCTTGCCTCAGCCTCCTGAGTAGCTGGGACTACAGGAGCCTGCCACAACGCCCGGCTATTTTTGGGTGCAGTTTGGCCGGGGCTGGGTTTGTAGCTGCCACCCTCGGTATATGGGGCTGGCTCCCTACTCACTGAGCCACAGACGCTGTCCTGTATTTCCTTTTTTAAAATGATGTATAAAATCCGTAAAAATTCAAAAATACTTTGGGCTTAACCAAGAACATAGGATCTACGTGATGAAAATGAAGATAAGGAAAGACATTCTATGATCTTTAGTAGGATTACTTAATATCATATAAATGTCAATGCTGCATAAATTCTATATGACATACAAAGGCAGCAATATGATACATAAATAAAAATATTCTAAAAGATACAGTAATAAAAGCTACATGAATTAGTACAAGAATAAGATAGACCAGTGTGAAATAGTAGAGAAAAACTGAGACAGATCCCTGTGTATTTAGGTAATTTGTGGACACACACACAAACACACATGAATGGTGGCACTATAAATCAATGGGAAAGAGATATATTATAAAACAAAACAAAACTATCCCACCATATGGAAAAAATAAAAGCTTAATTCCTATTGAGTACAAGATGATTTCTCTTTGGATTAAACTTATTTTTGAAAGGAAAAGTAATAGTTAATAAAAATACTCTCAAACCTAGTAAAGGAATACATCTTATGTTTTTAATGCATAACCCATAAGGCAAACATATTGATGAATTTAATTTCATCCAACAAAATATTTATTTTACCCAAGGAGATTCAAGGACAAAGTTAAGAGAAAGCTGATGTAATGATGGAAGAAATTTTCAGCGTCCTTACCAAGGATTACTTTGAAGATTTTTTTTTTTTTTGTCATTTAAGATATCCTATCTAAAAAAAAAAAAAAAAAAAAAAGGATTATTCTACCAAGTTTTATTTTAGAACTGAAGTTTCCTCTCTTACTATATGTGTATATTATTTTATCATTTTCAAATGGTTGTTGCCAGGTGGGATTGTATGGATGTATACCAGTGGAGAAAATAAAAATTGTGTTTTGTAAAGCCTGGTTTAAGGGCTGTCTGCATTAGAATCTGGAGAACTAGTTGAAAATGTAGATTTTCTAATCCCACACCAGCCCAAGTAGGGCTGAAATTCATCCCGGGATTGGGCAATTACTTCCTGCACTATGGGAAGTGGGATTTTTTTTTTCTCTTATTTATCACTGTAATAAGTAAGTAGATTAGTTTGTTCCCAAGAAACTCCTTCAGGATTCATAATTTCTTACATGGGTTGATTCAAAAATTAGTTCTCCAAAAGTGCTTATCACCTTTTAGCTACTGAAAATTATTTACATGGCAATTTGATTGTATTTTTTCTATAGGGGTACAATTGATTTAATAGAACCGTGTTTCCTTTGGACAGGTTGAACTGTTTAATTTTTGTATGAGTAGCTATATGTTTTAAAATTCACGGTTTGAAGAAATTGCTTCTTTTTTTACACTATGCCTTGCCATAAATGGTATTCTGGTAGCAGGATGAGAGAAAAGTACGTTAAAAAAGAAGGAAAAAATAAAAATATTTGTTGAATAAAGATGCCCATTTTCCTTCAAAGATAGTTCAGGTCTTAGAGGTGCTGGCTGCCCCCCTGTTGAGGATGTATGCTTCTTGTCCATGTTTAAACGTGCAGATTTGAATAGAGCTTTAGGTTTAAGAAGAAGAGCATTTTATGTTTTGTCAAAATCCTGCTACCATCTTGGCTGCCACTTTCATGATAACAAGTGTGGGTAATCCATGTTGGTTTTAAGTGATGAGTAAAGTTCGGGGATAGCGAAACCTCTATAATGGGCCAGAAGATAAATATTTTAGGTTTTGTGGGCTGTATACTCTCTATCACAACTGATCAACTTCACCACTGTGGTGTGAAAATAAACATAGACAGCACAAAACAATGGACATGGCCGTGTTCCAGTAAAACTTTACAAGAACAGATTTGGCCCCAAATAGTAGTTTCCAGACCTCTGGTCCACTTATAAAGATCACTGGCTCATACTGAGTTGTGATGTGTGGGTAAGAACCGGTTATTGTTTATTCTGTAATGATGAAAGTTCAGGAGCTCAGCAGAGGGACTTATATTGGTAACAGAAAAATAAATGTCTCGGGATAGGGACTTATCCACACAAAGTCAGGGTTAATGGAATGAAAATGTGTTTACAGTGACAGATTAATGCCCAAATAGCATTGAAATAAGATAAACTAATGGGTTTCTATTTCCATGGAGATTTTCTGTAACACTATGGCCTTTTCACTATGCCGTTTGATGTAATTACCATCAGCACGAAGACTATTAATTCAGTATAATCAAGAATGGAAAGGTCAGATAATGTTTCAGTGTATCCATCACTAACAATTTTTCTCTATTTTTTCATAGTTTATAATTGAGTTTTCTTGTCAGACGTTGCAACATTATTTTGAGGTTTGGGTGTTACCACCAAAATGAAATGAAATTATTAACAAGACATAGTTGGCACTCATTCACATTAAAAATTCCATTTAATGCTTTTTTTTCTGTTCCATCAAGCAGGAGAAACTTCCAATTTATTTCCAAGCTCCCCTTGCCTCGTGTGAGTGAAGGGAAAGAATATCCCTTATTGATCTTTGTCAGTTCTAATGAGCAGCAGCTCCTTGTAAGCTGTGTTCTTTTGTAATCTTTCTTCTTCCCTTGCCCAGTGACCCAAAGAGCCATTGTAATGGACTTGCTTTGTACATTTATCTTGTCCTTCCCGACCGGCTACATTTGAAAGTTGAACACTGTGAGCTCGTAACCCTGACTCTCTCGTATCAGCAGCATGTAGAGTGTTATGGGTAGCACATGGCCCTGTATTACCCTCCAGTTTCTCCAAAGTGAAATAAAATTGGAAATTACATTCTTCAAATAATGTCTGACACTAACAAAGTAAAAACTTACTTTACAGGGAACTTTAAAAATTGCTAAGAACAGGCAGGGCATGGTGGCTTACACCTCTAATCCTAGCACTTTGAGAGGCCATGGCAGGTAGATTGCTTGAGCTCAGGGGTTTGAGACCAGTTGGAGCAAGAGTGAGACCTCATCTCTATTAAACATAGAAAAACTAGCCTGGTGTCTTGGTGAATACCTGTAGGCCCTGTCATTCAGGAGGCTGTGGCAGGAGGATCGCTTGAGCCCAGGAGAGTGAAACTCTGTCTCCAAAAAAAGAAAAAAATTTTTTGTTTTATTTTGCTATGAACATAGTATTATGTTGAAGTACTAAATTTGAAAGAGTTTTCTAAAGGACTCGGTTCATCTTTATAAGGCGTATGGTTAAAGCATCCCAGAAAAATCTGCACTAATTTTATGAAATTTCTTGGGAATCAGGTTGAATGTCACTGTGTCATTACTTTTTGAGAAGTATATACTCAGTGTACAGCAGTCCTCTGGCAAAAACCAAACAAACAAACAAACCAACAGGAAGTAGGTAATATTTAGCCATTCTAGCCTCTACTGGTCACACGTAACTAGTAACTAATGCTCACCTCTCAGTGCTTACAAATTTTCCCATTCCTTTCCCATTCCCTATTCTCTTTCCTCATTCTCGTTCTTCATTTCCATTTTCTTTTCGCGAATGTAATCACTCCTTGTTATCTAGCTTATTGGGCTTATCTTCTGACTGGCTTTCATAGCATCAGCCTTGACTCTGTAAGGCAACTTCTACACTAGCATCAAAATGATTTTTCTTACTTGCAAACATGATTATATTCCTTTCCTGCTCAAAAATTTTCAAGGATTTAAGTTTGCTTGCAGGAAGAACATTTAGACTCCTATCTAAATATTATGCTATCTAGATATCCTACTATCTGAGCATAGGTTCACTGGAAAGCAGGGACCTTTAGTTGTTTATTTGGAAAGTGATTCAGGGATCATGAACATTTGAGGAATCTTGGCAAAGGTATTGAAGAACTCTCTGATAGAGATGAAGGAGGGAAGCATTTATTGTTTAATTCTTTTTCCTTGCTGGTGAAGGATATGGCCTTACAGATTTCAACTGTCCTGCCCTCCTGGGTTATGCCTGTACAATTGCCAAGTCTGATCCTATAGTTGTCCCCAGCACAGTGTCAGTGAAGGACAAAGTATAAACAGTAAGTGATCTGGAGCAAGGTGATATCCTGTAGGAGTACTCCTGTCCAAAGCTGCTCAAAGCATGCACGCCAGTGGCTCCCATAGCAGTGGCTGGAATTAGAAGTGTGGCCCTTAAGATCTGATATAGTGGGCAAGAATTGTCAAAATCAGATGGCATAAAAATGCTCTTTAGACTATGTGACTGTCCAGTCTGAGATTCAGTCATTTTCTTTCCATGTTTAGACCAAATTTATAGAGGCTATCAGCTAGATTATTAATTTATTAATAAGTGAAATTATCTATCAAGTCTCCTTTTAGACATTGGGGCTGCAGAGAAGGTTCCAAGGTTTGTGGAGGTTGTGCGTGAGCTGGGAGAGGCAGATAAGAAACCTGTAAAGAAATTGGTGGTACGTGAGATAAAGATAATAAAAACAAGGTATGATGATGAAGCAGAGTAGAGGAAGGACTGAGTGAAAACCTTTCCCTGGAAATGACATTTGACCTGCAGTCTCAGGATGACAGAAAAAGCCAAACAACGATCTGGGGAAATTCCATCGCAGGTGAAGAAATTAAAAGCACAAGAGTCCACAGCTGCAAATAAGCTTTGTGGGTTTTAGAAGCAGGGAGAAGACTATAGCTGAAGTATAGTGCTTAGAAAGGAGAGTGGAGGAGAGGAAAACACACGGTAGGACCAGAATTTGTAGGTTCCCTTTCGGACAAGGCACGTAGTTTAGATTTTAGTAAACTTTCCTTGGGAAATCATCGAAGAGATTTAAGATGGACAGGAACAGGATCTGCTTTTCATGGTATAAAAATCCCTCTGGCTGCTATGTGGATTTCCCCGGGATTTAACTCTCCCATCCTCCTCCAAGCGCCGCTGAAGATGCCGCTTTCATAAATGTGTTACCATTTGAATGTGCTTTCCTCAGAGGATTCAACCTTTCCCAGGGCAGGGCAACAAGTCTCTGTATTTTGGTAGCCCCTGAACCTCACATACTATGATTACTAAAAACATGATCATTAATGAATCAATGCTGTAGGACGGTAAGCAAAGGCATGTCCATAAGAGTGTTTCTGGAAGTGGTAGCAGAATAAAAAGGCCACAGAACACAGTGAGGGGTTGTTTATCTTAATTGTGATTCTTTGCCTGAATAGTCTATAAGAGTCTATATCTGAGTCCTGAGATGACATTTCTATATTGCTAGCTTATATTCATCTAGTGACTGACTCTCTCTTCCAGACCCTTTCCTCTTCTTCTGGTGACTAGCTTCGATGTTTTTTTCACTGTGATGTTAATTTTATTTCAGGAAGTACAAGAAAGGCAGTAGAGTGTAGGTTTAAGAGCGCAGACTTTGGAGGCAGAAAAAAGAACTTAGGGGCTGAATTAAAACATGATTTTGAGACAGCAAAAGGAAGATTTAACACTTACCAAGCCATCGGTGAATGCTGAAGGAGAGGGACGGGACAATCTGGCTGTTAGGAGCTGGAGCTTTGTAGTTGGATTTGAGATTTGATCGTCAATAAGCTATTCATTAGCTCATTGACTTGAGTAAAACAATCTTAATATGCTTCAATTTCTTCATGTATTTAATGTGAAGAACAATGTCTACTCCATCAGATCCTGGAGAGATTTAGGCAACATATTCGTATGTATAATGCTTAAGACAATTTTGGACACTTTATCTTCTCAAACCCAGTAGTAGTATTCTAAGCAGCCCAAATATGTCTTGGAAGAGAATGATATAATAACAGTCTTTTCTCATTGTAGCAATTAAATGAATTACCTGTTGCTGATTGTCTAGGATAGTTGATTTGGAAGGTGTTTTTGCTTAAGTTTAGAGATATAGTCCAAGCTCTTTTGATTTCACTGATTTCCAACCGAGGGTCAAAGAAAATCATTAAATTGGGAATCTTGCACGGAATCCATTATCCTCAAAGAGATAGTATTTGCAACACCAATTTTAACAATTTTAAACATCTGTAATCACATTTCTCTATGTAATTTCATATATGTAATTTTTCTAATTGAAAGCAATTCAAGGACTTTTTCAGCTAAGAATAATGTTGGTTGCAAGTGATGGAAAATTCAACTCAAAGTAGGCTAGACAATAGGTGTTTATTTTTCCTCATATAAGAAAAAATGTAACTGTTCATTAAAGCCGTTAGTGCATTGGTTTTCTACCTTCTTGGAAGAATGGTAGAATGGTAGAATTACGCTTCTTTCCCTCTTAAAGTTAGGTGTATCTGTGTGACTTGCTTTGGCCAATGGAACGTGGGAAGACGTGGCCTGTTGCTGTTTCTGGGCAGAGACCCTAAGCGTTGGTGTTTCTGCTGAATCCCTTTTCCCCCCGCCATGATGACTGGTGAAACATCACATGCCAACCTGGTGGAAAAACAGCTGTCCTTGGCCTCTGGGGTTTTGAGGTTATTGGTTACAGTACCATACCCAGCTGATAAATATCCTCACCGATGCAAACACCATGTGAGACATAAGCTTTATCTTTTTCTGCTTTGCCATCCTCTGTTTTCATCTTCATTCTTGTTAACTCGTAATCTCAAGAAGGATGCTGCAACTTCAGGAATCATTTGTTCAGAGCAGGAAGAATTTATCCAGAGGTATAATGCCCAGGTGAATTGCTCATTTTTACCTAGAATACAGAAAGGTAAGATGCTGGTAAGGTTTGCACACTGCCCCTTGCATCTGTTTGACTGGGAGGACAGGGTTCTATGTCCTCCCTGAGTTAGGAAGGGAGAGGTAAAGGCAGGCACAGGATCCTCTCAAAGGAACTTGAGAAGAAGGGAGGGCATGACATGGAACAAGCAACTGAAATCCTGAAAGGGCGAAAGGGCACCAACCATGGGGGATATTCTTTTTGTCCAAATGAAGATGAAAATACTCAATATCATAACTAGGAGTATAGTAACTATAGCAGGACCAAATCAAAATCTCCATTTCAAGGCCATTATGACCTGTAGAAAACTACTTTTGGGTTAATACTTCCCACCACTCTATTAAACCCATCAGTTCTATGAGCTGAACACTATTTCCCAGATTGTTATGGGAACTATATGGATGGCAGTAAAAAGAAAAAAAATCTGGTGGAAGCAAGATATATTAGTGCCATCACAGGTTATCTCATGAAGAGTTGGCTTGACCTGGTCATGATATTTTCCCATAAAACATGTTATAGAGATTCACTTCTTTTTCTTTGAAAACTTAATCAATAATGACTTCAGTTATTTTCCAAACAGTAATGATCTTTCAAATACTTAGAATTGATTGGAGGTTTGTTCCAATATCCTAGAAGATAATTATATTTACTGCATTTTAATATCCAAGTTCTGATACTTTCACTATTTTCTGTATTTTCCATTTTGTGGAATCATCCATACAGCTCTTGTCCTTTTCTTTATTTTAAACAAATGTCTCTAAAATGACATGCCCTTTTTTAGAGGAGTTCCATTTTAAATTTGGACTTCTTGATGTACATTATACAAGATCGATGTTGCTTTTTATATGTTAGAATCCTCTGTTGATGGCATAATGTATTCGGCATATGTATGGGGGTGGTGGCTGAGAAGACCGACATTTAAGCAACAGTTTTTCCTAAACTTGAGGGGCTCTCTTTGATTTGGTTTAAAAATATAGTTACTAGTCATTTTTTCAGTTTCTTGAAGAGCTTAATAATTTGGATATGTGCTGAGCCTGGTAATGTTTATAGGTCTATGTTTTCCCTCTGGGGCTAAACTGATAACACAAACACTCTCCCCTGATTTTGATGAGTGTAAGGTTGGGCTGAGGCTTCTGTTTCTGTGCTCTGTGCGATCAGCAAGGTCATGATTTTGGAAGACACTTTTATGGCTTGCTCTGCAGTAGCTTCACTCCGATGAGGCATCCAGCACAGGCTTCAGTATTCCAAATGTCAGATGTTCTTTCCAGCTTTTTCTTTGCTCTACTGGCTTATCACAAAGAATTTGAAGGCATCGGTCACTTGGAGAATGTAGCCCAAAACTGGGGCTGCCAAGATCTTACCAGGATAAGGCCAATGAGGTTTATCACCAGATCTCAGTCCTACGAATATGTGAAACTCTTTGGAGAAATCATTTAAAACTTTTAAATTTGGAATATAGTTTTGCTTTTGTACCAATTAGATTATAATTGGGATTAAAAGTAACAGAATACCCTTTAAAATACTTACAACTTGAAGCCTGATAAAGTGGCTTAGTGGTATAAACAAAATGAAATTTGACTATTAAAATACCTAAAAGAAAGAATTATAGATTTTGTGAATCTAATGAATTCACTTGCTCAGTGTGCAATTTTGACTTTGATTAGCTTCTGGGAGAGAACCTGTACGACCTTGGAATGTCCTGCCTGGTGAGGTGTCCTTGCTTTCCTGAGGGGCCCTGGGCCAAGCCAGCTATGGTATGCTAGCAATGTGATTTATAGGAGGGGACTTGTGCCATCCAGTTATGTACCATGACAGGCTGGAGGCAGGTCAGCCACGTCCATATGCCTAAGCCCCAGTAAACCCGTGGACACTAAGGCTGGGGTGAGTTTCTCTGTTTGGCAAGATTCCATGTGTGCAGCCACATGATGCTGCCAAGAGGAAGGGTTTGCCTGGTGGCTTGTTCCAATGTCCTAAAAGATATTAGAGTTACTGAGTTTAATACCTAAGATATCCAAGTTAAAATACTATTTTTTGTATTTTCCATTTTGGGGAAATCATATGTATAACTCTCATACTTTTTTTTTTTTCCTCTTATCCTTATGACTCCACTGGGTAAAGAACACTGGAACTTCCACCCTTGGTCTCTCCTGGACCAAGATCTTTGTGCCTCCTCCTTTTTCTGATTGTATTCGGTATCCTTTTACTATAATTAACTGTGAGTAAAGAGGTATTCTGAGTCCTCTTAGCAAATCTTTGAACCAAGGGTTATACTTGGAGATTTCTTGAATTATGCTCAGATTGGCATCCTTTGCTGCAGGATATTGGCTCTAAATCTCAAACAATTATTGCAAATGATCCCCATCTCTTTGTCCCCTATCATCAATCCACAAAAAGTCTCCTTCTTTGGTAGGCTTGGAAATACTTCAATTGGATGTCTCGGATGGTTGTTATACCTACTTTGCTGCACCCCAACAGGAGAGGTGGTGGCTGGTTTCTGATGTAAGTTCTTCCTTTCTTCACAGCTAGTGAAAGTGACCCTCCCCCTCCCACATTCTGTACTTTATTACTACTGTGATCAACCTGGGCAGGATTAGAAAGGACATTCATCTCCTTTCTTCCTTTCAAGATAACATCTCTTTACCCCAGTTTCTGTTTTCCTACACTATTGGGTCAAGTTCTCAGAACACAATCAACAAACCATTCTGACCCTTCTGTATAAGCCAAAATGGCTGAGGACACTCTTTTTTTTAAGCAGCATTTTCTTTATAGTTAAGGATATAGAAGATAGGCTTTCTGAAGGAGACATAGTAGAGGAAGTATTGGGAGACCAAGAATTTTTCAGTCCTTGTTTACAGTGGCCCCATTGGGTAGGGAGTTAAAGACAGTGTCCTCTCTGATATCACCCAGTATTTTTTCTAAAAAGAGAAGAGAGATGAATTGGCTTTGGTATAACCTCTTCACTTGGCCATTTCCAATGGTTCTGTTTCAGCCTGAAATGATAACGTGTTTATGCAGTCTTAATGGCAGTAATAGCTCCCTCTTCATCAGGGCAGAGGTCTATAACACTTTTTAACAAGTTCTTGAGTAGAAAGTCTGGGGCCTCAGGGAATTTCCTCCCTGAGAGTCCGGCAAGACTTCCTGTCAGGGGCCTTTCTCAGGATTTTCCCTCTTTATCCAGGTCTTTTGAATTAACCGTTGTTTTGATTCTCTCTTTGGGAGACTTAACATTCATTCCTCGTGGACTCTGTCTCGACTTCATACACTTCTCTGAAGTTCTCATCATAATTGTCTCCTCACATAGCTTCCCCTTTAGGGGGAAGGAATTGTGTCTCTCGTGTTCACCCTTGTGTTCCCAGCATCTAACATAGTTTCTAAAATATAGTAGTTGCTCAATAATCATTTATGGAATTGGATGAATGAATGAAGACAAGGCTCTCCCCACTTCTATGTCGTAACTGCCTCTACAGATGTCAGTTTAGACTAGAGATGTGGCACCTCCAGTTTCTGGCCTGAGCCTTTTGATAATTTAGGGGGAATAATAAATAGGCATTTTTTCTTGCAGATAGATGAATAAAGCATCAATGAAAGACTTTTCTCTTTGGCAAACAAAAGATGGAAAACTGTCAACAAACCTCACAGGGTATTAACTTAAAATTCATACTTAACAGGACGACCAGCTGTAGAACAGTTGCTATATACAGTATAAATTAAAAATTGGACTTCTGAAGGGGCTGGGAAACAGCCTTCTTACAAGTTGTCATTCTTCAGTTAAAGTTTGAGTTCTATTTCAGTAGTGTCTCTGCTGAGAGCATTCCCACAGTTCATAATAGCTCAGTCTCAGCTGTCAGGAACATTTGTGTTAATTTTTCCTGTTCAGTACACATAGGAATTGCTGGGCCTGTTGTTTGCAGATATGGAAGTCTGCTCCCTAATAATGTGACTGAAAGCGTCCATCAAATAAAGCTGTAAAAATTCCCGTCTGTTTCTTGAAAACCCGAGAATGTTATGAAATTTGTCTACTGGGCTAACAAATCATATTAAAAATTAAATGTAACAGTGGACCTAGTTCCAGATTTTTTTTTTTTTTTTTTGCTATGTTAGTAGATTCTGGTGAAAATGAAGGGCTGATACCGTATGATTATCTTTTTAGCCTCCTTGTCACTTTCATGAAGAGAGAGATTGATGCATCATTCTGACATCAATTACGCTTAGACAATAGGCACAGTAAAAATTAAAGGTTACTCCAGCATTTTTAGTGGATTCAAATGCTTCCTCTTTTCAATAAGCTTTTGAACCTTTTTCCTGGTGTGTGTGCTCATTTGCTAGTGCCACACATTGCTATCACAATTTAGCAGCTTCACACAATACCCATTTGTCATCTTGTATTTCTGCTGGTCAGAAGTCCAAGTGAAATAGGGCTCAGCTGGTTCTCTGATCCAGGTTGTATGAAGCCAAATTCAAGGTGTTGGCAAGGTGTATTTTCTTCTGGAAGCCTTGAAGAATGGATATGCTTTCAGGCCCCCGTGGATGGTTGGAAGTATAATTCCACAGAGTTATAGGACTGAGGTCCCCATTTCTCCATCAGTTGTTGCCTAGGAATTATTAGCTTCTAGAGACTGCCTGCATTCTGTGGTTTGTGTCCTGAATTTTTAATGCCAGCAATGAAGGTTCAAGTCCTGTTTATGTTTCTATTTCTCCTTCTGTCTCACCTCTCCTCTGATTTTCTCTTCTATTTCATTTATTTTCTTATTCCTGCTGGAGAAAATTCTCAGATTTAAAGGGCTCAAGTGATGATAATCTGGATGATCCGTGATCATTTCCTTATCTTAAGGACGACAACCTTAATTATACTTGCAGAGGGAGGCGCCTGTGGCTCAGTGAGTAAGGCGCCGGCCCCATATACCGAGGGTGGCGGGTTCTAACCCAGCCCTGGCCAAACTCCAAACAAAAAATAGCCGGGCGTTGTGGCAGGCGACTGTAGTCTCAGCTACTTGGGAAGCTGAGGCAGAAGAATCGCCTAAGCCCAGGAGTTGGAGGTTGCTGGAGCGACTCCACTGCCCTCTACCGAGGGCGGAAAAAGTGAGAGTCTGTCTCTACAAAAAAAAAAAAAAAATTATACTTGCAGAGCATGCTGCAGTAACTGGATTAATATTTGATTGATTAAGTATTGGGAATCTTAGCGAAAGATCTTCAGAATTCTGCCTAATATAAAGGCAGGAAGAGGAACTCAATATGCTTGGACAGCAGGTGCCAGCTTCCCAGCTGATCACACGTGTGACAGGATGTGAGTTAAATCACTACAGTGACCACTATGCACCCAGGTTGTGCCACGAGGTAGGTACATGTATGAGTAGCTTATTCTCCAAATAACACTAAAACTTGGTGGCTTATCATTTTAGTGATGAGAACCAGAGAAACCAGCGATCTAAAGATTACTTTTCCACAATTACATAATTTTCAAGTTTCAGAACAGTAATTTGAGCCCAGATGTGATCAACTTGGCCTAATTTTATTGTGGATTAGAAAAGACAATCTATGCAAAGCACCCAGCAGAGTACTTGATGCATATTTTATAACCACCAAGTGATATTTAATTGGCTATTTCTTCCACAATCCTAATTTTTTTTATTCCATTATTTGACCCCAGCACTCTCACCCCTCATCTTCTCACTATTATCTATTATAGCAGAATAAAAGAAAGTACTATACTAATCAGCAAAAAAGAGAGATAGGAAATTCATTCCAGGTAACAAGAATGTACTGTGTACTAAGTATTTTCATTATTTTCTCATTTATGTGCATCCCATAGGGGGATGACTATAAGATAACAAAGGTGATATTTTAAAAAGATGGAGTTGTGTGGAGAAGGAAATATTTATTCAATGGCCCTCAAGTACTGTCCAAATAAGTTAATGATCATGTTATTTAATCCTAACAATCATGAATGTTAGTTTTTATTACTTCTATTTTTGAGATGAGAAAATAGACAGTGCTAGGGAAAGCCACTTGATCAGGGAGACTGCAGGAAGGTGTGTCATCCCCCACAGTGACGGAGACAAAGATCTCTCTGCACAGAGGTTTATTAACAGCCCAAACCGGGGAAGCACCCAGGAACACACAAACCACAGATGAAACTGTGGCAGTTTTTCCAAAGGGCAATTTGGAAATTTTAGCATTTAAAGGCATGCAGAAAGAAAAAAAAAGGCAAGAGGGGGTGGGTAGTGAGAAAAACTTATGAGACCCAGGGAAATTTAAATTTTACATTAGATAATATAAATGTTAAGAGAAAAAAAGCGAGTGAAGGAAGCACCACTCTGTAGGTGTCTCTGGGTAGCTGGAAGAACGTCTCATCCTGCCTTGATTTTGGTTTGCACCTGTGGAGATAAACTTGCAAACCACTATTGTTGTGGAACTGAACATTAGTTTTATAAACTAGACAGAGCCTGCATACCTAAAGGCACGATTTTCATGTCTTTGCTTATGGAGAGCCACAAGGAATCTGTATTGTTTTTCACAGGTGTCTGAGGCCTTTCCCTTCTCTTTTGCATAAGGAGTTTCGGGAGGTGCTCCTGAGATTTTTATTTTCTTTTACAGGTAGCGAGGGAATGGACCCAATCTGTCAAATTCTAAACTCCATGCTAGAATCTAAACAACTACAATTTCCGTTCAATATAGTCATTTTGGACTCAAGCAGTCAATACTGCCATTGTTAAATGTTGTATGAAAGTTTTTAAAAAAATACTACAGGGCAAGACCTGGTGATTCAGGCCTGTAATCCCAGTGCTTTGGGAGACTAGAGAAGATTGCTTGAGCTGAGGAGTTTGAGGCTAAGTGAGCTGTGGTTATACCACTGCTTACCAGCCTGTGTGACAGAGAGACTGGTGTGAGAATCTCAAAAACAAACACCCCCCTCAAAAATAAAAGAACTAAAAAACCTTCATAAACTGTATTAAATTAAGTACTTGTTTAATTTAACTATTTTTTATTACTGAAATGCCTACTATACAGGCATATAAATGCCTAGGATATCCCAGGCAGGTCTTGTGTGGGGACACAGGGGTAAATAATGTCTCTTCTGTTTAGGAGGTTGGCTAATTAGGGAAACTACATACATAAATAATTGATAAAGGATGTCTGCAAAACTCCATGTGGAAAAAAATAAAGAAAATTATACCTGAAATAGGATAAACTTCACAGAATAAGAAAGAATTTGAGTTGGGTTTTAAGGATGACTGGGAATTTAAGGAGTAGGTCAGGAGTCTTCCAGGTAATAGGAACAGTGTAACCAAAGAGATAAAGGCAAGAAAGTAAGCATTCTTACGTGGACTCATTGATGTTGAAACATGAGAGTTTTTATTTTAGCCATAAAGATTCCCAACTCTGCTCTGTTAAACATCTATCCTGCCCAGTAGATGATGTTGTTGATATCTCTGATCCAATTCCTTAATTCTTCAATCACTTGTCAAAAGTCAGTCTCAATAACTTTCCCAGTCATAATTGATTCAGTTTCCTCCTCCCCTCCTCTGGGGGGCGGTAAAGAGTAACAGCAGATGCTGTTTTCCGTTATTCTTTCTTTCCATTTATCCCTACTGCTTCTCTTCCCTTCCTGCTGGAAATCTTTGGGTTGGGAAGAGCTTTGTCTTTGGTCTGTTGTTTTGTTTATATTTATCTTTTGAAGGTAAGAATTACCCCAAGATAATTTTATAAATAATTAGTTCCCTGAACCATCATCACTTGGTAGTTAAAACAAAAAACAAAAAAACAAATCTAAAACAACATATTCCTTTAAGAATAGACTTTGCATATGTCTCACCAATTGTCTTTAAGGAAAATTCTAAAGATTATTTTGATCAATGCAAGCATTATTAATATCATTTTATCATGACTGCTTTAAATAAAACATCAGTTTGAATTTTTGCTGAAAACAATTACGTTAATATATTGTTTTAAACCAGTGGCTCTCAACCTGTGGGCGGTGACCCACAGGAATTGTATTAAAGGTCCGCAGCATTAGGAAGGTTGAGAACCACTGTTTTAAACTCTTCTTCCTCTATCTTTCTGTTTCCTACTATCAGGGCCGGCTTCCTGGACATTTGACCTGTGTATCGTGGTCCCTTATCTTTTTGCACCAGGGACTGATTTCATAAAAGAAAATTTTTCCATGAATGGGGGTGGTGGTGAGGGGAAGGAGGGCATAGAGTTGGGAATGGATGCAGAAAATTTGGGGATAAGTCAAGTGCATTACATCTCCACTTCAGATCATCAGGGATTAGATTCTCATGAGTGGTGTGCAACCTAGATCCCTCCCATGCACAGTTTACAGCAGGATTCAGGCTTCTGTAAGAATCTAATGCTGCCAGGTGGGACCGTGGCTCAGTGAATAGGGTGCAGGCCCCATATACTGAGGGTGGTGGGTTCGAACACAGCTCTGGCCGAACTGCAACAACAACAAAACGAATCTAATGCTGCCACTTATCTGGGAGGAGACAGAACTCAGTGGTGATGGGTGTGATGCCGAGTGACTATAAAGACAGGTGAAGGTGTCCCTGGCCCTTGCTTGTCTCCTGCTGGGAACCTGGTGTACCATACACTGACTGGTTGTCTGAAGGACCCCTTCTCTTCCCTGCTCTTCCCAGCATTGTTTAATGTTCTGTGTCTGTCTTAAAACCCATAACAATTTTTATCTTTCAAAGTCTGTTATGCTCCAAAATATGAAATTTTTGAGTGCTGACAAGACCCTCCAAGAAAGTCTTCATCAGAGCATTTCAGATTTTGGATTTTTGTATACTCTGGAGGCTCAACATACTGGAAATATCACAGTTTCAGAAAAAACCCTAATGCAAAACTTTTGTGGTTACAGAATTTCAGATAAGAGATACCACGTCTGTAAATGAATTTGTAGAAAAGTACACTAGAGTAAATGTGTGCACATTCACGATACCATATTAATAAATTATTATTTGTTACATTGCATTAAATTATGACACCAAGAGTATATGTATTTACACTTTTACACATGTATCACTATTACTCTGATTACATTTCATATGTCATCAAATATTTTTAAAGAAACATGATTTATGCTTTAGCACCTTGAGCTGCTCCTTTCCTCTGCTTCTTGAACATGGTGTCTCCACTGAGCCCGGCATGTGAGATCATGGGTCTGTCTTTTCTTTGCCTACTTTTTACATCTTCCTCTCTCTCTCTGTGTCATTCTTATCGCTGTCCTGTCTATGACATTTATGATTTCTTTTTAGATTTGGGTTTTGAAGCCAGATTATAGGATGTTCTTTACATATACAATTTACCTCTTATTGCGGACAGTCTAGTAGGTGGTTGCGACGACTTCTTCAAAGTATGAACAGCTAGCGTTTGGTTATCACATCAGACTTTTAAAAAATACTTTAAATATACTTTTTGAGATATATATTATATTTCATAAAAACTAAAAAAGACTATATATTCAGATGACTTAAAAATACAAATGAAATCTAAAAAGTGAAATATTTAAGGAAAGATATTTGAGTACAGCCTCAGCTCTGGGACTGTATTTAAGGCCTGTCTGTCCAATGTGCTTACTTTACAGCTGAGTAAATTGCAGCCTGCAGAGTTGAAGTGATTTCTTCAAGACAGCTCAGTACTTTTCTTATAAAGCCTGGACTCTTATCAATTAGTAGTTAATGTGATTCTAAATGTTCTAATTGTATTAAACTAACACATAGGCCTCATTTAACCTGAGTTTCGTTTCTTATAATTGGGGTCCTCCTTGATCTCTCCTCTGTTGCTGACAGTAGTCCATGTAACTTGTAAGTTTCTCTTGCCATCATTTTCTTGTCTCTCCACTTTCCCTCCAATTCCCTTATCAAAGACTGTTTGTTTCTGTTTTACCCTGTTTCATAACTTTTGACAGCTATTTGCCTTTTCTTTGGCAAGAGAACAGAGTATAAAAATAAATCATTAGTTTCATAATTCATATTCCTGCTCTCCTGATGAAAATAACACAGCATTAAAAATATTAATTTTTACATGTATCTAGGACTTTATTTTTTATGTGTTCTATTGGTATGTTTTTCTGGAAAACCATCTGGTTTTACCTACATATCTTTATACCTGGTAATGCTGGCACCATTCAGTCTCTTTCTCAGATTCTTAAGATGTTATTTTTTTGTGTTTACTCTGTCTGTATGAAATTCCATAATCTCTAGTTTCAAAAATATTCTTCCACTTTTTTATTGAGATTTAGTTAAATGTAGCTTATTTCAAGCAAAATTGATGTCTTTATAATATTAAATATTTTATTGATAAAATGGCATGATTTACATTTATATTTATAATATGAAATATTTTATTGATAAAATAGCATTTTATCAAAACTTTTTTAATATCTCTCAGTGAGATATTGACTTGGAAGTCTTTGTATCGACTTGGAAGTCTTTGTGTAGATCTTGGAGTCTTTGATCAACTTTATTCTCAGAATTTCATCATTTGTGTTGCTATTATAAATTGTGTCTCTGTTCCTATACACTCTCTTAATGATTGCATCCTTTTTATTTATTGAAGCTTATGAAAGGCTTGAGCACAGCACCTTATGATCTATGAGAAATCATGAATTACTAAAGAAAAATAATGGGCAGTCTTAACATAGCTGTCAAAAATAATCTTCCATTGTGTATCCACAATTTTTTTTTTTTTTTACAAGACTAGAACACATTCCTCAAAGAAAACTTAACACTGCACCTCTTTGTTCTAACTCTATTTGGTCTGAAGCATGTTCCTCAACTGACCCAGATGAGGAGCTTCTGACACACTTCATCACCTGCTTTCATGAACATGTGTTTTCTTTTGTAATTATTTTTATTTTTATTTTTTATTTTTGTAGAGACAGAGTCTCACTTTTTCACCCTCGGTAGAGTGCAGCGGAGTCACTCCAGCAACCTCCAACTCCTGGGCTTAGGCGATTCTTCTACCTCAGCCTCCCAAGTAGCTGGGACTACAGGCTCCCGCCACAACGCCCAGCTGTTTTTTTGTTGCAGTTTGGCCGGGGCTGGGTTTGAACCCGCCACTCTCGGTATATGGGGCCGGCGACCTACTCACTGAGCCACAGGCGCCTCCCTTTTGTAATTTGTTTTAAGACACTAGAGTCAGACAGAAGAAAAAAAAATCACTGAATGATTAATTTTCACTTAGGGCGGAATGTTTATGCTGCTCAAAGCAGATTTACCTCTTAAATATCATTCTACCCTCACCTGTGAAATTATTAGATATTAAAAAAATTATTAAGATCCTAAAGACTAACTTGATGCCAATCAGATCAAATAATTTAGATTGTGATCAAATTTTATGTGATAGATTGTTGTTCTGAGCTAAGTTACTAAAAGGAAGTAATCTGTTTGTGGTTCCATGCTGCTGAAAAGGCCTACGGGAAGCTTTTGAGAAACTACCAAGTCAAAACAAGAGACACAACCAGCAAAACATGGGACATTTACACATATTTTGACTTTCCTATGCGTGTGCATGGAGAGTGATTAGGTGTCTTTTAATCTACCTGTGGAGTACGTGGTCTGAGACACACATGAATGTGGGTACATGTCAAACACCTTCGCATGAAGGCTTGAGCTACGAAACAAACACCAACTTCAGCTCCTACTTAACACAGAATTCTAAAACAAAACTTTTCTCTTTTTATTCTTTTTGTTTTATTCCTTTTATAGAAGTTTATAGAGAAAGGTGAAGTAAAGAAGATACTACAAAGTATGTGGTAATGATACAAACATCACTTATTGAGAATTTCCTGTTTCGTGGACAATTCTATACATCTGGATGTTTTAATTGAAGTGTAAAATACTTTTATAATAGTAAAGTTTTTCATAGCGTAGAGCAGCTGCTTTTGTAACTAAAGAAATTATCAGTGGGATTTCATCTCTTTGTGCCTCTCAGTCTACAAGAAAGCCATTATTACTGCCAGAAGCAAGTGTTATTAGATAAGTAATTTGAGGACAAAAAATACTAGCAGTATTATTATTTCAAGTATGAAAAGTTAAAACTAACTCGGCATCTGTATATTGGCCTTTGCATTTTATGAAGGTGTTATCGTCACTCATTGTAGAAAGATTCTAATCAAGTGTGTCCCTGAGAGGCAGGGGACAATGATTGACAGCCGTGTGTGTAATGATGGAACTGAAAATCTCATCATGGTTTTGCACTATGTTATTCTGTACAAAAACAAGATATGATTTCTTATTTAAAATTCTCTGTAGGTATAAAACTAACATTTGGCCAGTGGATTGGAGATACTTTTCCTTTCTGAAAGGCTACCCTAAGACTGTAGAAACCAGTTGGTTTAATAATGTTTGCTTGAGGCCCATTGGAGTTACTGACACCCTTAGTAAAATTTCAAATTAATTAAGTGTTGATAAGTATTCTCCAAGTATACATCAATTTAATTTAAGCAAAAGTTTGAGATTCTCAACCAGAGTAGAAATCACATTATCTACTCATCTAGGAAAGGGATGGCATACAACTTTGCTTTCTCTTGTGTCTGCACAACAAATAGACATTTTCTTCTTAATGTGGAGGAGCCATGGGAATGAAATGATATTTACCTAAAATCTGACCAGCTGGTTGAGTTGTAAAAAAAAAAAAAAAAAGTCAGATATCTAGTGTTTTAATTACAGAATGGCAATTAACAAGGCACATACTTTTCTACGAATTAACATTAAAACAAACCCTCAACAGACCAAATAGACTATATTTTGGAAATAAGGCACCTCTTAGAACTCATTAAGTTTTATGCAATTGAGGTTTACTCTGGCATGATGAGGTTGAGTGTTTATTATGGGATGTAACTAAAAGTGAACAGAAAATCATTCTCAGGGTTTAAATACACTTTTATCCCTGTGTGTATAGAAGGGAAAGAGAAATAAAGCAGAATGAGGCTGCTGGGCATGAATTAGGGGGGACCTGTGTGTGCCGGGAAGGATGCTTAGGGTCTGCATATGGAGTTGAGAAACACTTAAGGGGGAGGATAAGACAGGGAGAAGACGTATTCAAGAGCAGAACTATATAAATATTATTGAAATGGGCTATTAGAAAATAGCTTCATTCGAAAGCAAACCACAGTTGCAGTAAACACCAGCACCAACAGTAACACTTAAACAATCTCATTAATCGTATTTCTCAAACGTTCCCCCCCTCCCTTATCCTTCCTGCCACTGGCCTGGCTTTTTATAAATGTTTCCCTTTCCCTTCTTGAAGCCGGTTTTTTCTTCTGCTGATCCAAATTTCATACTCAGGCCAGAGCTGCAGTTCAAAACGCAAATGGGACTTGCTTCAGAGCCTTCCGACTTCCTGGGCCCATAACAGAGGAGAGCCCTGACTTCCTTCTGGTCTAATTTGTCATTAGACTCTCTGTTACGTCTCCTCTGCTGGAGGCACACCACACCAGTGGGTGTGAGCTTTTTAATTACTGGTCACGTTCCTTAAAATGCTCTGTTCTTCCTTTGCTGCCTTTGGAAATGTTACTGATCCTTTGAGAACTTGTCCACTATTCGCCATATTCTCTAGGCTGAGCTAGTTACCTCCCCATCAGTGTTGTCATAACATTCTGTTCATATTACTACTAGCCACTAATTATATTTTGTTGCCAGTATTTACTTATGTGCTTCTGTGTTATACAAGATGATGACTTAAAGCAGCATTTTTCAACCTCTTTTATCTCATGGCACAGCTGAACTCATGGTTCAACTTCCACAGCACTTAAATTATGTTGATCAAAAAAAGGGGGGGTTTATAAAAGAATATACTTACTATACTTTGAAGTTCTTTTGAAAATAATTTAGCTCATGATCTTTAAAATTTTTCATAGCACACCTAAGATCGCCTCACAGAACATCAGTTGGAAATTGTTGACTTAAAGGCAGAGAAGGATCCTAGCCTCTCCCCCACCTCTGCAGTGGCTATACCTAGTCTGGTTTTCAGATGATTAAGATCCAGCAGTTCTAAATTTAAAAGAGAGATTTGAAGATATCCAAGGTTATAGTAGATGCTTCAGGAATTATGCCCAGCTGATCAAGATGAAACCTGTAAGAACAACAAAAGCCGTAGGGAGTAGAAAGTGAGCTGATAATCTTTACTGTAGCCATTTAGGTAAAGTGATACCAAAGAAATTGATTTATGATAATTTTTTGATGTTTCTAAAAATTTTCCTACATTGCCAACTTTCTTCTTCACTTTTTATTTCTTGCTGGGAATATTCAGACTGCCTAAAAAATTACTGCATTCAAAATGAATAAAATAGCAGTTTTTTACATTCATATCTCAAAATAACTCCACAGATGGTCTTCAAACTTTCCAAGAAAATAAACTTTGGAAAGAAACCAAACATGAGGTTTTACAACCTAAAAATATACACTTCAACTCCAACAAAGTTATAGATATGTGGTAAGTAGAGATAATTTTACTTTGATTAATTAGTATTTTTTTTTTGGTTACCAATATTGTCATTTACTGGGGAATCATACTGAATTTTTTATTTAAGAATATACTTAAATGTATAAAATAATTCACATGTAGTCAAAATTTAAACTTTTATTTCATTGTTATGGTTAGAACATCATCGTCATGATCATTATTGAAATCGTTAGCAAGGCTCAAAAGAGTTACTGTTTTTCGGTCGCTCTAGTAGGTGTTGACATATTTTTCCTCATTCAGTCTTTTGATGTCCATAAAAGTAGTGGCACAGATATGAAGGGAGCTCCCTCATATCTATTCCAATGTCCTTCTCCCTTACCTTTATGTTTTATGGTGGTTCGAAGTGAGATGCTAGAATTTGCAATCCTCCTGTAGCTAGGCATATGGATTTGATACAATTCTAACCGATGAGGTAGAGGTGAAAATCTCAGGGAGAGAATCTCTGCCCAAAGCCTTTCCTGGAGATTTTTGCCCTTAGCCCTACCTGGTGTTTGCCTAAAACTGGATGTCCGAAAGTGCAACAGACAGTCTGAAAATGTGAGGAAAACATCTTCTTACATGCATCTTCTTACATGCACCACAAGATGATGGGCATGTAAGAAGACCTACCTGGGACATTAAATAATCTATTAGGAGATTGTGTCATCCAAAAGCAAACCACTTCCATGAAAAAAAATTAAACGACTATGTTGATGTAAACAGAATTTTGCAGATGTGATTCCTTGACTATTTCTCAAGGCTGTGTTCTCCTGTCTCCAACACCTGGCCTTTTATCAGCCTTCTGTTTCTCCTCTTGACGCCAGTGTCTTGCCCTCCTGGATGAACTCTTAAAATGACAGCTTCACTTGTGATTTCACGACCTCTGTATTTTATGTTACATAGAGAAAGCCTCTACTTAGTTAGACTGCTGTGGTCGGGATGTTCTTATGTAACTAAACACAATCACCACTAATTAAGGTGCGTTTAGTATTTCTGTTGTATAGGTGATATAATGGAGGATCAGAGAAGTTTTATACCTTGCCCAAATTTGCATAGGTTATAAGCATGGGTTGCAAAATTCAAATTCACCATCTCGGACTCCAAAGCCAATCTTCTCTACATTATTCAATTAAAATTATTTATAGTGGGTGGAACTAGTTAGAATGGTCAATGACAGTGCCACGGGATTCATTCTAATTGGTTGAGTAATGTAAAAATAACCTATACGTTTGATTTTTATATGTATACGCACGTGAGAATTCTAAAATTTCATCTTTATGTTTTGTAGTCAATTCATAAAATTCAGTTTTACTTAATTCTGTTGGTGAATAAGAAAATTCTACAACGACTAGGGTAATTAACATATTTCTACAACTGTTATTTTTTTAATATATAAACATAGTTTTCATGTTTGAGAACCTGACATGCTGCTTAACGCCCCGAAAATACTCTACCAGGTACTCCAAAAATATCCACCAAATAAAAAATATTTTGAATTTAGTAAGCTCCTTAGCAGGTGACACTTTTCTAAATTGCCATTTTGAAGGAGGAAAATTGTTACCTCTAATATAGTAACTGGACTTATGGTCAGTTATGTTATTTTTTGTGAAAAGGAAATTACTGGTTTTACTGGGAATCTTCTTCCCCCTTGGGCTAACATATTCTTGTTCATATTTTAAAACATGGCTTATGTCATCCACATTGTCAAGGTCAAGGTATTGTAGTATCCCTCCACTTGGTACCTATGTCTGTTATTCCATTAATTATACTCTCATGTTTATTTTTCTTATTCATTTTTTTAAGGAAATTAAACCTTAAAAGAAATAAACTTAATTTTTCTTTTATATGCCAAGCTATTGTATGTCTACTGAAAATATTTGATGAACAAAATGTATTCATCTGATCCCAAATTATTTGATGTCTTAGTGTATATTTCATAAAGGCAGATGTATCTGAGGCAATATGCTTTAAACTTTCTAAAGGAGATTTAATGACTTAATTTGAGTAGAACATGGGTAAGGTACTTATCTGAAAGAAAATACAGTGAGTTCAAGTTAAATTTAAAAAAATATTTGAATGTGTGAAGATACAGAACTCAGAAGAGGAGAAGTGGAGAAGTGGGTGTCAGCAGATGTCTGTGGCTATAAAGGACATCCAGGCAGGGTACCTCTACGATTTCGGTGACACCTCATCACTGTTGTGTGAAAGCAACGAGATCTATCCCAAGGCAGCTGAAAGCTGGCACATGAGCAGAAATAAAGGAAAGAGCGTGATGGTTATGAACACGGTCAATTTTTCGTCCGCTTTAGAACGCTCAGTTTTGTTTCAACATGTTTTGGTATGAGGTCATCACAGACGGGATGAGAAGAGAGGTCTAGGATTCGGTAACTCTTTACGTGAGGAACTATGAGATTCGTGATGTTGGGAGAGGCAGTCAGCAATGGGCTCTGGTCATTTCTGAATGTTCTTTCTGAGTATCCCAGACTGACTTCTCCATTTCCTGATACTGAGCCATCTTTGTAGCTAGTCACATAGAAAACAAAATAGGTCACAGTACCTGCATTACAGCTTCCGTGTAATCGGCGGCTCGCGGGCAGAGGGTTGATTGTACGCTGACTGCTAGAACGTTTGTTGCTCACTCAACAGGTGCTGGACCCCTTGGCTTCTTCCTTGTGATGCTAACCACTGAGTGCAGGTGCCATGTGTGCTGATGTTCCTGCTGTTTACCATCCTACGAATGACAGATCTTTTGCCTGTGACCCAGGAATCTACTGGCTTCTGTCTGCCTTCCTGATACTGTGGCAAGCTAAACCATTCAATAGAAAGTGGGGTGAAATCTCAGACCCTTGTCAATTTTTGAAAATTGATAGTTGCTTCATAAATATATGCTTATTGAATAAATAAAATTTTATATCAAGATTGAGTTGTATACAAGACATTATCTGTATCTAAGAACATAGATATTTTCCTAGAAAAATGAAACATGGAAAAGATTGTGACCTATTAAGGCTCCATATTCTGATCAATCTTTAGATTTAGCTTTTGGCTACACTGAATGAGCATCTTCTTACATTTCTGTTCAGTAGATGGTTGGACTGTGTAGGTCATCTAAAGCACTGGGTTTCAGGGTACTACTTTCTGGGTATGATAGATAAAAGGCATAGCTGATACCGCAGAAAACTGAACACTGACAGCTGCTTTGAGGAAAGTTTACTCTTAGGTATACATGTACGTAAGTCAGTAAGCAGCTCTACTGAAAAAGGTATCCTGGTGAAGGATGACCAGGTGAGTAGCACAATAAAAGTAATATGCTTTCACAGACCTTTGGAGACATGGTTATACATATGAAAGAAACAGTAAATAGTTCTGTTCAAGTGGTAACACTGTATTCCAGGGCAGTGAAGTGAATAATGAAATAGCAGTAAGATCCTTTTACAGGCACTGGGAGCCATGGTTAGTTGCAATTGTAATTGCATTGTAATCACTGCTCACTTTTGAATTTTTAAATCCTTCTAAATGCTGCATCAAATATTCTAGTATTAAAAAAACATGCATGAACAAATGCACAGTGTTGGGAATTGCTGATAGAATATCGGCAATCAGGATGCAAAAACTACAAAAGAGTTAATGATTGAAGCTTCTCAGTGTGCCTGGGAGAATGCCATAAAGAAGTATTCATTAATTCAGATGCTTTCATCATCGTAAGCGAAGGGATTCCAAAGTGGGCAGATCTACTTTTAAACAGCTAACAATCTAGAAGCAATAAATTTCCAGCGAGGTAGAATGTTAATTAAATGCCTAGAGGCAATCTAAAATGATGTAAGTGAATCTAAATTTAAAAAAGAAGGAACGAGTTATAATTATAAATATAGCTATGGATAATTAGGCTGAATTTCTATAGTGATATAATTAAATGAATGGCATGTCCTTTGGTTTCTGGTTCATTTGTTGAATAACTGAACTGCTCCACTATACTACCCTCTTTTCCTGTTCTTAAGAAGTTCATAGGTTAGTGAGGAAGAAAGCATGTAGACCACTGTCTACAGTATGTCAGAATTATTAACCACTCCGATAAAGGTGCAAAGTTATTCTGAGACTAATTTCTGATCAAAGCAATCGCTGAGGACTTCATGGAAGAAAATGCATTAGTGCTAAGATGTGAAAGCTTAACAGAATTTTTTAAGACAAAAGAATTGGAAAGGACGTGAACCAAGGCACGGAGGTGTGAAAGTGGTGGGCGTGTTCAGGGAAGGCTAAGTAGTCTGGAATGTCAGTGGATTCTTGGATTTTGTTTTGTTGGACAATTTTTTAATTTTTTTCATTTCTCTTAAGAGATTAGTATGAAGTTTCAGTTATGCAAAATGAATAAGTGCTAGAGATCTGTTACACAACACAAGGCCTATAGTTAACAGCACTGTCTTTTACACATTTTTTTATTTTGGTATTGTGCACTTAAGAATTTATTGGGAGGAGAGATCTCATATTTAGCGTTTTTATCGCAAAAAATAAAAATAAAAAAGGACACAAGGAAAGTTTTGGCAGTCATGAACATATGTGTATTGCCTCGTTTGTAGTGATGGTTTCACATGTATGTATGTTTTTAACTCATTTGATTGTATATGTTAGGTGTGTGCAGATGTCGTGTATTTGAATTTTAACTCAATGGAGTTGTTTAAAAAGGGATGAATTAGGCCACATCCATTTATATTTACAGGTGGCATAAATAGGTTTGGCTTTTCTTCTGCTATGCATTTTTATATTGTAGATCTCTGATTCTTCATTTATGGTTTATTTTATTTACTCATTGTGTCATTTATGGTATATCCTTCCATATTTTAAGAGGTTTTTCATTTTTGTTCTAATCATTACTTTTGTATTAATGTAATATAATTTCCTTAATTTATTTCTTTCTCACTCCTTTATCCACCCCACCCCATTCTCTCGTTCGCAACCTTCTAGTGATTGTGTATGCATATCTTAAATATGTTTTTCTTTCCTTTCTTAGCTTACAGTATCACCATTGAAAAGTTTAGCAGTAAACCAATTTGCCTTTTGCTCTAAATTCCAATATTTTTCCTAGAACAGGAATTCTTAGTCACTTTCAACTCAGGAACTCCATACAGTCTTAAACACTAAGCACTTCAAAAACCTACTATTTACATGGATTATTTCTAGTAGTGATATTTACTGTGTTAAAATTAAAACTGGCCTGGCACTGTGTGTCAATGTAATCCTGGCATTTGGGGAGGCCAAGGTGGGAGGATCCTTTGAGGTTAGGAGTTCATGACCAGCTCGACTTAAGAGCTAAGCCCCATCTCGACAAAAAATGGAAAAATTATCCAGGTGTAGTGGTACATGTCTGTAATCCCAGCTATCTGGGAGACAGAGGTGGGATGATGGCTTGAGACCAGGAGTTTGAGGTTGCTGTGAGCTACGATGATAGCACTGAGCATTAGCCCAGGAAACAGACCAAGACATTGTCTCAAAAAAAAAAAAAAAAAAAAAAAAAATTAAAACTGTGCAATTTTAAAAGTACTTATTAATTATTCAAAAATACTAAAGTAGCCATCATGTACAAACATAATAACATATTAAATGAAAATAAATTTTCCAAACAAAAATAGTGAGAATAATTATTTTACATTTTTCAAATCTCTGCCAGACATTAAGTCTGGCAGAATTAGAGGACAGCTGAATTCACATATCTGAAATAATCAATTTTTGAGATTAAGTTGCTTAGGTTCAAATATTTGAAGAAAATTTTGCCTCGAGATTTTCAGTATGCAAAGGAAAATGGAGAGATATATTCATTTGCTACATCAAAATTCAACGATCAAAGTTTCTTAAAGAGTAGTTTGAGCATGCAATCTGAAACCATTGCACTGAACTTTTTTGCACTCAGCCACATTAAAAATCCATTCATCTCTCTTGCACTTTAAATAGGTCTTTCTGATAGCATCTTGTATTGGTCCTTGGTAAACTATGTGATCACTGAGTTATGTAGACTTCCAAACATTGACACATTTTACTATGCAATGTCAAAATATCACAGTTATTAATAAAACTACTGATTTTATCAGAAAAATAATTTATATTGGAAAACTATAACCCACACTAGCTGATACAAATTTTTTCTAAAATTCAAATTTTCTCTTGAAAACTCAAATATTATGACTGGTATAAAAATGTCAATTTAAAAAAAATTCTAAATTCTAAAATATTAGCAATGATCTGTTAGTCCATAAATCTTTTCAGTAAAAAGTGTTCTATATAAAAATAGATAGTTGGAACCACAAACAATTCCATGTCTCTTTTCTTTTCTTCTTTTTTTTTTTTTTAGACAGAGTTTCACTCTATTGCTCCAGGCTAGGGTGCCTCCTGGTATTAGCCTGGCTTATAGCAACCTCAAACTCCTAGGCTTAAGTGATCCTCCTTCTTTAGCTTCCTGAGCAGCTGGGCCTAGAGGTGCTGGTCACAATGCCCAGCTAGTTTTTCTATTATTTATTTATTTATTTTAGAGGAGATGTGGTCTGGCTCTTGCTCAGGCTGGTCTTGAACTCCTGACCTCAAGTGATCCTTCTACTTGGGCCTCCCAGAGTGGTAGGATTATAGGTATGAGCCATAGTGCTTGACCCCATGTCTTTTTCTTCAAGACAAATTCCTTACTTCTGTATGCTGAAGACGTACTTTTTAAAAATACATATAATATATACACACACTTCCAATTTCCTCACACAGTATGACAAGGGTGGAGATTTAATAACATTAATGTTTATTACTTTCATAAGGAACTTCTTACTAGACACTACCCTGAAGAATTCCTTAGTCCAGACTGTCTGGCAATGTCAGATAACATCAGTTTGGATTTTTCTTTTCTTTTTTTTTATTCTTAGTGTTGGTTCCTGTAAAGCTTCCTCCTTGCCATTCTAGTGAAATTGTGTTGCTACTTGAGAATTCTTCTATTATAGGACCATCAAAAATTATTATCTTTCCTCTGCTTCCCTTCCAAACTCCTTGTTTCCCAAATTGCTAATATCATGCTATCATGATGTTATAGTTGCTGGAAACTGGTGAAACCTTGCCACCAAGTTCTCTTGTAGATATTGTATATATAATTCTCTTATTTTGCTACCTCAGCTAGTTATCCTGCCAGGGACATGCCCTTTTCTTGTAGCTAAAATTAGGAATAAGATAAACCAATACAAATTATTCAATTTTACTTAAATATCACTTCCTTCCATTCCACTGAGTAACAAGTCATATGGCCAAACCCAACATCAGTGAGGCCCGGAGGATACTTTCTCCTTTAAAGAGGTGAGGAGAAGTTTGTATTTGTGAACAATAACACAAATCACCATAGTTTTGAATAAATTTAGTCACATTCTTTGTCCTGTGCTTCCCTTGGAGAGAGTTGAACACCTATGGTTACACTAGCCACACGGAAAGGATGAAGATGGCAGCAGAGAAGAAGGTCTAGACAGTCCTAAAAACTGGGCCTTTTGAGAAAAAGAATTTTAATTTCTTCAAACAATATTCCATTCTAAGAATAGACTAACATGAAACAGATTAGTGTAGAAATGGAAAGATTTAGAAATCCAAAAATATTTATCTCTACATGATTTAGTAAGAAAGAAAGGCAGCACTTAGACCTTGGAAGGAGTAAAAATCCAGTATAGTGGGCTTGGGAGGTGGTACTGTGGCAGTCTTGGGTTTTTGGAGAACTCAGCAATAAGCCCCTTGTGCTCAGGGGCTTGGAAATTCAACATTCATAAGAAGCAGAAAACAAAGACCTCAGACTCTAGGATCCCTATTATATATATTCCAAAGATCTGGCTCAGCCATCTGCAGAGGAGACTGTAAAAACTTCCTTCTACCACCCTGGGGAACATGAAACTTATTTCTCATGGTTCTTGGATGGGAAAATTTCTTCTGTAAGAAATAAAAACCTCCAAACCAGTACCGAGAAGGAAATTGTATCTGAATTTACAATACACAAGATGTGAATAAATCTCTAAACTGAGACATTAACATAAAATCAGTCCTAGTGTGGTGGTCTCCCTGAGGTTCAAAGTAGTAAGAAGCAAATGTCAAATCTCTCTAAAAAGACATTTCAAGAATTAAAATCACGTAGAATTCCTTTTTTATTTTTTAAAGACAGTCTCACTCTGTCACCTAGGCTGGAGTGCTGTGGGGTCAGCCTGGCTTATAAAAACCTAAGACTCTTGGATGCAATGATCGCCCTTCCAAGTAGTTAGAACTATAGGTGCCTACTACAATGGCTGGCTAGTTTTTCTATTTTTAGGAGAGACGCTGTCTCACTGTTGCTCAGGCTGATCCCTTGCTCAGAAGGGATCCTTCTGCCTCCTCCTCCCACAGTGCTAGGATTACAGGTGTGAGTCACTATACCTGGTCAAAAGCATGTAGAATTCTTATTAGGAAAGGAATTATCTTGCAAAAGAAGATCTCTCTTTCTTTCTCTCTCTGTCACTCACTAACACAAGCACACATAAAAACCATAAAATAATAGAATTCAAATGTTGGTCTACAGACCATAACCAGGTGGATAACTGTCTTAAAGACTTGAGATTATGGACAAACTGAAAGAGATTATTTAAGAACATCCAAAATTTACAGGTATTCCCAATGTAACAAAAATAGTCTGAAAATACTGAAAAGCAGATAGCCCGCAAAAAAGATGATAGCTGGAAACTTATTTTCTCATTTATTAAAATGGAAAATATGATAATGTTTTGCACATCACGCTTAAACTCCTAATTTCCTAAAATATAGTTAAGACAATGTAAAACATTCACATATAAGCAAAACAAACTACCATGCTAGCATGGAAAATGCTTAATACATTGCTTCTTGATCACAAAACAATTCACATGATTGCTAATAGTTGCTGTCTATATAGTAATGTGTACAGCTTGCATGCTGTACCATAAACCTTGTGTTTCCATTATGATACAGCAAAAACAAAACAAAAAAGTAAATATGTTAGAAAAATGTGGGCACACTTTGCAGTGACAACCAAGATACTTTACTGTAATTAAGTGTTGTTTCTCACTAAGAGGAGTTAAAACTCAAAGCTTGACGAGAGTGGGAGGTGAAGAGAAATATCATTGATGTGGTTAGTTAGAAACCAGTTGCAAAAGTTGGT
The DNA here is from genome assembly GCF_000181295.1 of Otolemur garnettii. Lineage (NCBI taxonomy): Eukaryota > Metazoa > Chordata > Mammalia > Primates > Galagidae > Otolemur > Otolemur garnettii. Next base: position 18,086,914 of record NW_003852399.1, on the reverse strand, counting down.
GGTGCAAAGTGGGTGATAAAGGAGTAATTTCAGGCAAAATATCAGGTTCAGAGATGTGGTGATGAATTTTTCATCATTAATCCCCTGCTCCTGAACAAGACCACTCTCAAAAATATTCAAGAGAGGTGATGGGGTCCCTGCTTTAATTGGTGGGAACACACCTACGGTGCATGTACAAGGGTGCATGTGAAATTTACTAGGTGTAGAATATAAATGTCTTAACACAGTAACTAAGAAAATGCTGTGAAGGCTATGTTGACCAGTTTGGTGAAAGCATTTCAAATTGTATGTAAAACCATCACATTGTATCCCATGATTGCATTAATGTATACAGCTATGATTTAATAAAAATAAAAAAAAATAATCTCCTGTAATTTATATGCCATTGGTTATGTTGGTATCCATAAGGCTTCTCCTAGTACCAGCAACATCCAGGACACACAATTCCTTTCCCGAGACTTAGCATGATTTTTCAAAATAACTAATACTGACTCTTAACATTTTAATAATTATATTTGGCCCATAGCTGGAGACTTTTCTCTAAATGTTATTTTGTAAAAAATAATGTATTATTGAGTTTTAAAAATATGAATTTGTATATAAACATCTGCTAAAAAATACTTCTCTGAGACATGTATATTCTATAAAGTTGAAATATAAAAATCATGATGCATATGGTCAGAAAAATATTAATCAGAAAGGGTTCTGTGTGGGGTGCCTGCATGTTTAAAATGATTAATTAGATAAAAGGAATATAACCCATAAGGAAAGAATACAATAGTAAAAAGAAAGCATATGAAAAGATTAAATTAGAACTTCTAGAAATAAAATATAAGATTACTGAAGTAAAAACTGTAATGGATGAATTAAAGTGAATATTAAAATAGCAGAATGGATAACTAGAAAACTGAAAGATGCAACTTATAAATTTACCTAGAATAATTATAGCCAAAGAGTTAATTTGTTCAAAATTATTTTTTTAAGAATAGATTTTCAGAAAAGGTGCCCAGAACACCTGATGAGAAAGAATAATCTCTGCAAATAATTTGTGTTGGGACAACCAACTATTCACATAGAAACAATGAAATTAGTCCCCCATCTCACACCATACAAAAATCAAGTCAAATTAATTAAAGATTTAAATATAAGAATTAAAATTATAAAATTACTACACAAAAATTGGCAAAAATAGGGGAAAAGCTCTATAACAATGTTCTGGGCAATGATTTTTTAGATATGACCTCAAAAGACCAGAACAGGAAATAAAATCAAAAATAGACAAATGGGATTACATCAAACTAAAAAGCTTTTGCACAGCCAAGGAAACAATCAACAAAGACAATATATGGGATGGGAGATAATACTTGAAAGCCATATATCTAATAAGGAGTTAATATCCAAAATATATAAGGAATTAAAACCACTCAATAAGAAAACAAATAACCTGATTCATAAATGTGTAAGGGACCCCAACTGACATTTTTCAAGAAGACAAATTAAAACCACAAAACTCATGTTAGAATAGTCATTAGCAAAAAAAGATGCAGGAGAAGTGCTGGTGAAGACATGGAGAAAAGGGAAAACTTGCACACTATTGGTGGGGATGTCGATTAGTATAGCCATTATGGAAAATAGTATGGCATGGAGATTGTACCAGATAATCTACTACCAAGCTGCAGAAATTATTCCATTACATAGAGAAACAGAGAAAACTCCCCAACTCATTCTATGAAGCCAGTATTACCTTGATACCAAAGCCATGAAAGGACACAGCAATAACAACCACAAAACACAGACAATCTCTTATGCATGTAGTTGTGAAATCTTCAAGAAAATTCTAGAAAACTGATTTCAGCAGCATATTGAAGAAAATAATCCACCATTACTAAATGGGTTTCATCTCAGGGATGTAAGGCTGGTTCAACATATATAAATCAATGACTATGATTCACTCAATAAAAAGAAGTAAAAACAAAGACCATTGATCATATCAATAGATGCAGAAAAAGCATTCAACAAAATTCAGAACCCTTTCATGATAAAAACTCTCAACAATTTAGGCATGGAAGGTACATATTTCAAGATTATAAAAATCATGTATGACAAACCAAAGCCGATATCATACTACATGGAGACGAGTTGAAAGAATTCCCATTAAAAACTGGAATAAGATAAGTGTATCCACTGTCAGTCACCACTTCTATTCAACATAGTGCTAGAAGTCCTAGCCAGAGAAATCAGGCAAGAGAAGGAAACAAAGGGTATCAAAATTTGGAAAGAGGAGGTCTCACTAGGCTCCTTTCTTTGGCAATATGATCTGTCTGGAAAACCTCAAAGACCCCACTAATTGGTAAATAAATTCAACAAAGTCTCAGGTTATAAAATTAATGTACCTAAGCAAATAGCATTCCTATATCCTTGACCAATAGCAGTGAAGCTGAGACTCAATACCATTAACAATAGCTACAATGAAAATAAAATACCTAGCCTGTGTGTGGTGGCTCACCCTGTAATCTTAGCACTCTGGGAGGCCAAGGCAGGTGAATTGCTTGAGCTCAGGATTTTAAGACCAGCCTGAACTAGAGAGAGACCTCTGTCTCTATAAATAGCTAGGCCTTGTGACTGGAACCTGTAGTCCCAGCTACTTGGGAGGCTAAGACAAGTGGATTGCTTGAGCCCAAGGGTTTGAGGTTGCTCTGAGCTATGCTGCTGCACTCTACCAAGAGTGACAAAATGAGACTCTGTCTCATTAAAAGAAAAGAAAAGAAAAGAAAAGAAAATTCCTAGGAATATAGTAAACCAAGGAGATGAAAGCTCTCTACCAAGAGAATAACGAAACACTGAGGAAAGAAATTGCAGATTATACAAACAAACAGAAAAACATACCATGTTCATAGATCAGTAGAATCAACATTGTTAAAATGTCCATAGTACCCTGAGTGGTTTACAGATTTAATGCATTACCCATCAAAATACTATTATCATATTTTACAGACCTAGAAAAAAGTAATTATATACTTCCTTTGGAACCAGAAAAGAGTCTGAATAGCTAAAATAATCTTAAGTAAAAGATTTTTTACTGGAGGAACTGCATTGCTGGACTTCAAACTATACTACATAGTATAAGGCTATAGTATACAAAACAGCCTAGTATTGGCATATAAAAAGAGACAAAGACCAATGGACCATAACTGAGAACCTAGATATAAAACTATGCACATACAGCCAACAGATTTTGACAGACAGACAATATACACTGGGAAAAAGAAGCCCTATTCAATAAGCGGTGCTGGGAAAATGGAATAGCCACAAGCAGAAGACTGAAACAGGACCCACATCTCTCACCAGTCACAAAAATTAATTCAAGATAGATAAATGTTAAATATAAGACATGACACCATAAAAATTCTAGAAGAAAATGTTGGGAAATTCTGTAGATACTGATTTAAGAAAAGAATTTATGAAAAAGATCTCAACAACAACAGTAAGTTGGACATGGTTAAATTAAAAAAGCTTCTGCACAGCTAAAGAAATAATTAATAGAGCAAATAGACAACTTACAGGATAGAAGAAAATATTCATAAGGTATACATCTGGTAAAGTCCTAATAACCAGGATTAGAAAAGAACTCAAGAGAATAAGCGAGAAAAATAGATAACCCCATTAAAAAGTGGAAAAAAGACAAGAACAGAAGCTTTTTAAAAGAAGATAGAAATAGCCAGTCAATGCTTGCCATCACTAATTGTCAGGGAAATGTAAATTAAAACCACAGTGAGTAGTTGTGTTTTTACCACAACTACCCCTGTGAATGGCCATTATTAAAAAAATCAAAAAACACCTGGATGCTGGCATGGATACAGAGAGAAAGGAACACTTAGACACTGTTGGTGGGACTGCAAATTAGTACAACCTCTATAGAAAACAATATAATGATTCCTCAAGAAAATAAATATAAACTTACCATTCGACTCAGCAATCCCACTACTAGGTGTCTATCCAAAGGAAAATAAGTCGTTTCATCAAAAAGACATCTGTACTCAAATGTTTACTGCAGCACAATTCACAGTCACAGAGATTGTGAATTGATCACAAATGTCAATTCACGAGTGGATTAATAAAATGTGGAGCGATATATATCTATGCATATATGTATACACATACATACACATACACACACACCACGGAGTACTGCTCAGTCATAAAAAGTAATGAAATGATTTAATGTCTTTTATTAAAATTTACAAATTATTTAATGTCCAACAACCTGGATGGAATTGGAGACCATTATCTTAAAGGAAGTGTCTTAGGGATGAGAACACATATACCACATGTACTCTCTAATAACTGGGAACTTCTTAGTGGGCATCTGCAGTCACAAAGAGCTGTAAAGGTCCGAGGAACTCAAGGGAGGGGTCATGGTACGGGAGAAGCTGTAACAACCTACCTATTGTGTACAATGAACACTATTCATGTGGTGGGTACACTAGAAGATCTAACCTTTCATTTAAAACTTATCTATGTAACAAAAATATTTGAATCCCCTGAGGATTTTGAAAAAAAATTATCATGTGATATATCAAATTCACAATAAGAAATTTAACTTTTCTAATAAAGGATCCTTAACCAAACAAATTAGATTTCTCTAAATAGGGTAACGTTTCTATATAGCTTGTATGACTTTCCATCTTTAAATAGGAGCCAAAAAATCATGAAAATTAAATAGATTACCATTTTGCCGTAGGTGCTAAAGAAATGATAGCTCACTTCATTGTTTCTTGGTACTTCGTAACAATTTCTACACATTTAATGACAACCATTTATTACCTAATACATCATGTTTTCTATATTAAGTCTGGCTGTATAAGTTACGGATATTGTTGGCATAAATAACAGAAATTATTTAGCAGTATTCGTGCTAATATAATTATGTGAAATAAGTGGTTATCTGGTAAAATTCTTAAGGTAATTTTTATTCTGGGCTATTTTCTGTGGCGATATGAACACCATATTTATAGCTCCTGTAGCAGAAAATTCTTTCATTTCAATATATAATTGTAGGTTTTAAGAACACAAAATAATCAGTGACACTTGCACTTCTGTGATTTTTATGTTTTCATTGGGAACCACTGAAGGAGAATGGGGACATTTGTTTTAATGAGAAGCTCTGAACTCCCTGAGATAAGCCACTTTCCTGTTACCTGCATTCCCCATCCAAGTTGTTAGTCTGACGTTACCATTCTCAGTCTTAGAGCTCTGAATAGTTCTTTGGTGATGCCAAATTTCTTCATTACTGTGTTTACCCCCATTATGAGTAGTAATATTTCATTTCTCTAGCCTCTGAGGATAGTCTTGAGTTTTGAATTCACTTAACTAAATTACAGCCTAAGCCTCTGTCATAATGCTGACAATCAAAAAATTTCTAATAGGAAAAAAAAAATAAATTGTCTACCCAGTTGAAAAGCAACAATGTTTACTAAGTCGTTGTATATGCACTGAAATGCTGCATATGAAAATGAAAGCAACTCTAAAAACCACAAAGGGCTAGGATCGTAATGTTTTTCATTGTTAATGTCAAGTTGAATTTAGGCTTTATAGTTTCAGATGGTTAGGTGATGATCCTGGTGTTGATTATTCCAACTTAAAAAAAAGATGCGTTTGAGTGGCACTGATGACGTACAGACCACATTTTTGCTTTGCTAGCTGGCTCTCGCAGGGCACCATTGGGGCTGCTGGAGGGATTATGCAAGTGTCAGGGAAGCAGAAGCGGGGATGAAGAATCATGTAGCGTGGTAAGACAGGTTGGAGAAAACAAAGAAGAGTGGATGCCACAGTTAAAGCCTTAATTGTTCTTTGTTTAATGTTTTTGAATGAAGGCCACACGAAACATCTTTACAGGGCTTGTCTGGACAACTCTTCCAATCTCTGATCCTTGTTAAAGTAAGGAACTATGTTATCAAGAGTCCTAAAAACCTGCTCTGGGAGACTTCTTTAGAAGAGCTGACAATGAGCACCGGAAAGAATCTCTTTATTGGTCAGAGAAGACGAAAAGCAGTGTAGGTCAACTTTCCAGCAGATATTAAGCTACAATGTGGGCCACAGATCAACTAGGTCAGCAGAACAGAAGGATGGTGAAAACAGCTGGCACTAAAGAGATACCTCCCGCAGCTCTAACTATATATAACAATAACCTCCTTCTATCCCTCCATCCTCCTCAGAATCGGAAGACTATGGGAAAATATTAAACTTACTTCCAACCAAGTACAGGGGTGCTCACAGCACTGGAATTGAGATATTGTAAATGTGACAGCATTTAACTCATCACAAGCTGAGGCTTCATTAATTTCTCAGTGATTGTTTAAGATAAAATGAAGGCCATACTATTAATAAGTTTATATACGTTAGTAATGAGTATTAATTAAATATGTTAAATTTATTATCTGGCTACTTGCTACTCTAGCAAATTCTAGCCAATTCTGTTTGTTGTAAATGACATGATGAAGAGGCGTAGGTATATAAATAATTGTGGTATATGCATTTACTGTAAATCTACTGAATTATTATCAACAGTACTGTTAGGAATATTTGATGACCTATGGCTGATAAAAAGGACAGAAAAACAGCATCAATAGTCAACAGACTAAACAAATGTATGGAGACGATATGCCAGTCACCTCCAGGAAATATTTACTGAGATCTGTGGTAATGAATCTGTTGCATGTATACGGAGGGAACACGCACTTTTATTTAAGATGTCTGAATGAAATTTTATGAAGGAAGAACATGCAGGATTTTTTTAGAGTAAAAATTTCCAAGTCTTAATTTTATAACGCCAGTTTTAATGATCATTTATTAACTTGTATGATGAGACAGGTTGTCAAAGCCACTAGTTTATATCCCACTTAAATTATGTGGAGTAACATTCAATTATTTTAACGTTTAGTTTAAAGAGGGTTTTATGCGGCTGAGGGGAAATTAATTAACTTATTGAACTTTTTCAACTTTTAAGAAAGCGTTGTTGGACATTTGAAAGGGTAGAGTAACCAGGTATAGGTCATTTAGAAATGAAAGAGGGGAACTGAAAAAGAATAAAAGAAGCACACGTCAGACTAAATGCAATGCAGAAATATTTTGGGGATGAAACATTGGCGCACGTGTGGTTTTCAATGTGTTACTTTTTATGGGGAATGGTGATGAAAGGAAAACACAGTTTTTAACATTTTATTTTTTTCTGAAATGACATTTCTATTTTAAAATATGTGTATGATTTTGAGTAAGTGGTATTTTAAGTCCTTAACCTTTTAGGATACGTGTAGATGATGATTATTTTGTGAAATATTCTTAGGGTGCATTTTGGCATTAATATCTGTATTGAATTTAATTTTTGTCTCTTTAGCAAAACAATTATTTCAGCATAGCAACCACTGGGAATATTATTTCCCTCTACAGTTTTCATCTGCAAATTTCATTATAGCATGATATGGCTACCATCTGGTGTTTCTTATATAACATTATACTCAGGCTTTTCAGCTTTGAAATATTATTTCAAAACAAATGGGGATCCTTTCAGAGACTATCATGTCATGTAAGTAACAAACTTATAAAACATATAGCGTAGCTCAAGTTGATGCTTATTGTACATGTTGGAAACAGACATGTAGAATACATACATATGAATTTAAAAACTCTATTGGTTTTTAGTTATTTTACAACTTACCAAGCTCTTCAGATTAGCTTTTTTCTTACTATTACATTATCATTTTAGTTGTCTTAAAACCTTGAATAGCCTTGTAATCTTTTTTTGATAGAACAATTAAAAATTTTCATAAAGTTTGTTAAAATCTCTGCTGAATAATACTTTTATAAATATATAAAGTAGGCTTATTGAAGGAGTAGCCATTTAAGTTGGCCCCTTCCATTCCCCCCTTTCTCCCTTGTCAAACAATCTTAATCTATCTATCTATCTATCTATCTATCCATCCATCCATCTATCATTTACTTAATTTGGCATAGGGCAATCTTAATCTATCTATCTATCTATCTATCCATCCATCTATCATTTACTTAATTTGGCATGGGGGCCAAAAAACATATACACATTTTTAAGAAAGGAAAATGAAAACTATATTAAAATTGTGATATTCAGTATATACCAGTGACAAAAGATGGATATGAGTCACATTTGACCTCTGCAATAACAAGAGGTGCTCGAATTTGTTACCATCAGTACCTGGACACTTCGAATTATAGCAAATTATTACTTAAGCAACATTCACCAAATCTCCCTAACATTAGCCACTGTGCATGCTATTTTAGTTTCTTCTTGAAATAATTGCCAGTGTGGCCAGTTTTCTATCATACACCACATCCTTTAAGGTCTCCCATAAGTAGAAGTCAAGGGTGTTAAGTCAGGAGAACATGGGGAAACTCAACTGCACCTCTTTGTCTATTGTCCTGGAAAAGTCTCACCAAGGTAGACTCATGTTCCAGTGTGTGTCGTTATCTTGGGGTGGAAACTTTCCGTTTTGCTGTTTTAAGAGTATGTCTCATGCTTATTCTGCTAACTCCCGTCTCAGGCACACATTGTTCGGTAGTGTAAACTGTTCCAGTACCATAGCAGAAGAAATAGGACTTGTTGCTGTGGGATGCTGTGGGATGCTGAGGGATCTTCCCTTGTCAACATCACACACAGTACCCAACTTACCATGAATGTGTACAGTGGTTAGGGGGGTTGAGATTCTGTTGTGTACTCACACCTCCGTCAGATTTTACTTCTACAGCATTCTTGAATTCCAAATACCACTTCAAAATGGTCTTGCACTCCTCAAATGACAGCTGTGCTTCTGCTGTTTTCTTTGACTGACATGGTGACACTACCATTTGTGTAGTTAATGCCATCTTTTGAGTGAGTGCCATTCAATACATTAGAAACATAATTCAATTCCAGTACAAAAAGTAATACATAGATAACACTGCTGAAAACGTTTATAGATTTTTTGACACCCCCAGTCCATATACGGGAATTAATTTGTGTTTTAATTCATTCTTAGGGCAACTTGAAGTCCAATGCTGGACACATTGATATCCAGCAATGCTGGTTGGTCTCAATAAATGTTTTGTTACTCTGTATTCCATCTGCATCACTTGTTTTATAGGCTCACACCCACACCCCCCCCACACACGCACACACACATATGTATATAATGTCATAAATGTTTGTCTTTCAAATGATCTGAACCTTTAGAAATAGATTCATGTAAATTAATTCAGGTGACTTTTTGGCGCATGACTGACTTATATTACTTCCAGTAAACATTTACTATTTGGTAGACACTCAAAGACATAGTTTCTGACCTTTAATTAGCCAAGTTTAGCAGATCTATACATGAATAAATATAGTTTGCCTCAAAAGACAGTTTCCCATATTGCGTAGTCTCTCAATGAACTCTAATTCCTAGCGTTCATGTTCCTATATAGTTTCCTTGCTTTGCGTTAGGACTAGTCCAAAGACTCACTTGTAACCAACAGAATGATGCTGTGTAACATACACAGCCAGATCAGAAGGCTTGAAGCTGGCTCTGGTTCCCTGGAATCCTCTTACACGATGAGGAAGCAGCTGTTAGCTAGAAAGACCACTCTGAAACTACCCTTTTATGAAGAAGCCCGAGTTAGCTGCCTAGTGAGGCTAAATGAAGAAAGAAAGACCCAGTGGGGCCCCAGCTGTGCTAGCCACACTGGCCAGACATGTGACTAAAGAAGACAAAATATATTTCCAGCTTCAATCACCATCTGATTTACTATATAAATGGGCCCATGTAAGATTGGCCCACCTGAATCACTAAGCTTTGGGGTAGGTTTTCACACAGCAATAATGTAACATAATAATAGTGTCAGGGATGTAGAAGGAAAATTTCCACCTGAGGTGGAGAAGGTGGCGGGGTTCCAGACAGATTAGAAGGAAGGAAGACATGGAGGATATGGACAGTTTGGAAAACCAAGCAGTTAAGCAGTAAATGCTTTCTTGTATATAGGAAATCCTTTTGAACTACAAAGTAGTTTTCTAAACACGTGTCTCAGAGTCTGTGTTCATAAACTGTTTTAGGGGTCTAAAAATAGTTCACGCATTCATTTGTTCATTTGAGAAAACTTTGTTAAAACTGCTGCCGAGTCTAATGCTCTGAATTGGGTGAGATCAGTAGTTGAGGAAGCTGCACCAGGGAGTACCATTCACTTTTCAACAAGAATGGTGGTGAAAGGAAGGACAGAAAAAGGTCGTTCACTGAGCAGGGAGCAAAATGGAAGGAAAACGAAACATTTTTACAAGAGAGGAGATTATATAAAGAGAGTCAGTTAAAATAGCAAGAATAGAAAAATACCAGAGGTACAGACAAATCGAGCACAGGCATAGGTGGAAAGAACAGAAAGAAAGATGCAAGTATAAATGGAAGATTACTAAGTTTTAGTGGAGGAGAAATTTTTGTCAAATGGTAATCATGGTCCCACTTAGGCTGAAGGTGAATTAATTTTCTCAAAGTGGGACAGAGAGAGAAGGGGGAGGGCTTGAGTGGGAGGAAAGTGGTTGGTGTGTTGAGAAAATGGAACGAGCCAGCTAGTGAGGTGTAGAAGGACCATTGAGCTGCCCAAAAGGCCCAGCTGAGGATGGAAATCTTAAGTTCGTACCGTAGCCGATCACCATAATATTGTAAGTTTCTCAGACAATGTGGTTTCTACAAACAGAAAGAAAGAAAATGGTTGCGTGAGTGTGGTTAGAAGGAGTATTTTTGGCACTACCAGAGCAGGTGATATTGAGTCTGAGAAACCAATGGAATAATATACCCAAGTCTTGGGCTTGAGCTCTGACTCTTTAAGCTCCTGGGAGACCTTGAGAAAATCATCTAGCCACTTAGTATTTTTTTCTCACACATAAAATGGGGATATTTACCTACCATATTTCTTCTGAGGCTAAAATAAGAAAATTTTAGTAAAGCGGTTTATAAATTCTAAGTTATGATTTTACTACAAGATATCATTTTTCCTCTTTGACAATAGGTAAAGATCCATTTGACAGGTGACTAAGTTTCATCTTTGTGGTTGTTTGTTAATCTTTGTATTGGAATCTGCGAAAACTTTTTTTCATGAGTCACTTATTCCTCAAAGCCTTCTCTTTCTTCCCCTCTATGGAAGTCATAATTCTACTCTGCCGATATCTTTTCTTTTAATTGCCTAATGAAATTAGCATAATATGGATACTTTTAGTTCTTAACCAGGTTGATCCAATAATAAGACTGGTCCAATAATTGTTTGGTAATTCTATTTTTTAATTTCTTAGACCACGTTTGCATATAAGTCAGCATTTTACCATATCCCCTTACTAACAGAATTGCTTATCATTTGTACATCATTTAACTATTACCTGCTTACAAGTGACATCATGTTGGTACCATTACTTTTAAAGGAGCCTTTAAGCAAGAGGTGACTATGCTTGTCCAAATTCTTTTGGCAAAGTGTCCCTAAAACCTTGAGATGAAGCTAAATTTTAAAGATCATTTTTTGCTTAAAAATCCCTTTAGTATTTGCTCTTTTTTCTTTCCACGTTTTCATGAACAAACAAGTTAGCATTTCTAATTTTCAAGTAAAAATAGCAGACAGACTGAGTAGGTGAGCTGTGAATTGAAAGAGGATATGGCTTCATTCGATTGGAGTGATAATTTTCAGCTCATTCAAGGGAGGAATGATACATAAAGGAAGAGACTTTGCAGACAGTTTCTTGCTAAAAATAGCCTGGCACAGTGCTGATAATTGGAATAGGAAAATTCTAAGGAAAGTGACACAATATCTAATAGAATGTTTGTAATGATAATCAGAGGCAACAGCACAATAGCTCCAAAAGAACCAAAAAAGACAAAAATTGCTCTTTAAGCAATAGTCTGATAACATTCACATGTAAGTGATGTGATTAGCTTTTTGTGAGAAACAACAAAACTGTACATTTTTAACTGAACGTCTATTAACACTGAAAAATAAAATTCCAGTGATACAGATTTAACTTCATAGAAGTAGAACTGGAATGTGATTATGACTTAATTAGCAGTAGCAATCGTTTGGTTATGCCTTGTGGAAGATTGTCAAGATTGCAGAGTCATAGTCAAAAAAGGGAAGCCCAGAACCAAATTTGCTCTCCTTAGCTGGCACTGTTTTTAGTAGATACAAATCTGTCCCATTGAGAGGTATATTCTATTTTGGGTAGAATGTATTAGTCAAGCTCTTACATGGCTTAAAGGAAATGAGTTTTGAGATTATCTATTGATATCAACCTTTGCTGTAATTCCAGGATCATTAAGACATATTATGATGAAAAAGTTTTTGCAGGTAGAGAAAAAAGTGTCCTGAATATACTTCAACAAATTGATAATTCAAAAAGAGTGTCTTCCATTATAAATTAATTAATTGACTTTATGACTTATAACATTATGAATAACATAGCAACATTCAGTTTTTATGAGTCAGTTAACTTGAGTCACTACTTGGAATCTAATTTTTGATTCTGTGGGAATGAGACCAAATGATCTAAGTCAACATCTCTCAAAATGTCGTCAGCAGAAGCCTGAGACTTCCAAAACTCTTTCAGTGGGTCCACAAAGCCAAAACTACTTTTATAATAATATTAAGACATTATTATTTTCCTCTTTGCTGTGTTGATTTTTGTACTGAGGTCCAAACCCAAAGGGGCTAAAACTGTAGGCATCTCAGTAAGAATCACGTCTCTGGCATCCAAAAGTGTCATACTGTATTCTGTGCTTTTACACACTTATAAAAGAGAAAAGGGTTTTTCTTAAAAATATCTGTGATGAAGCAGTAAAGACTATTACCTTTATTAAATCTTTGAAGGACAAAGGGAAGCACATAGAAAGAAGATCTGGGCTCAGGGCTTGTGGCTCAAGTGGCTAAGGCACCAGCCACATACACCTAGCAGCCAAATAACAATGATATAGCCAGGCGTTGTAGCAGGTACCTATGGTCCCAGCTACTTGGGAGGCTGAGGCAGGAGACTCAAATCTTCAGGAGTCCCAGCCATAAGGGGGAACTCAGAATATTGTTGAGATTTACCTCCAGGAGCCTAATCAAGTTCCTAATCAAGTTTCTCTTAAATATTGGAGAAAAATACTCTCATGCTTCTGGCCAGGAGAGAGGAAAAGAAAGCATTTTAAAATACATTAGAACATTTTGCTCTAGGGCGGCGCCTGTGGTTCAGTGGGTAGGGCACCCACCCCATATACCAAGAGTGGCAGGTTTGAGCCTGGCCCTGGCCAAACTGCAAAAACCAAAACACAAACAAACAAACAAAAATAGCTGGGCATTGTGGCAGATGCCTGTAGCCCCAGGTACTCAGGAGGCTGAGGCAAGAGAATCGCCTAAGCCAAGGAGTTGGAGGTTGCTGTGAGCTGTGACAACATGGCACTCTACTGAGGACAACAAAGTGAGACTCTCTCTCTCTCTAAAAAAAAAAAAAAAAAAAAGAACATTTTTCCTTATTAAGAAGTCCTGCCCTCAGGAGAAACTAGTTTACCAAAACCTGACCTGCTAGAGTGTCCTCAGAGCCCAAGTGACCAGGGATAAGAGAAATACCCAATTCTAGCTCTCTCTAGCAATCCTGTCCCATATAAAGGGGACAAATTGAGAAATACTTGTGACATTTACAGCCCAGAGGCATAGGCTTTCTTTTTTTTTTTTTTTTTAATTAAGTCATTTGTACATAGATCATGAATACATTTATGCCATTATGGGATTCAATGTGTTGATTATTTGTACAAATTTAAGTGCTTACATCCTACTAATCAACATAGCCTTCACCTCATTTATCCAGTTCCCAAGTCATGGAAAAAGCCCAAGTGCTTATCGACCCACGAATGGATTAATAAATTGTAGTATATGTATACCATGGAATACTATGCCACATTAAAAAAAAAAAAAAGGAGACTTTACCTCCTTTATGTTTACATGGATGGAGCTGGAAAATATTCTTCTTAGTAAAGTATCTCAGGAATGGAAAAAAACATCCAATGTACTCAGTACTACTATGAAACCAATTTATAATCACTCACACTTGCATATGAAAAATGAAACACAACTATAGCCTAGGATGAAGGAAGGAAGAGGAGGGAGAGGGGAAGGGAGGGAGGTGGGTCAATAGAGGGAGGGTTAGTAAGGGGGCCACACCTATGGAGATTATCAGGCATAGGCTTTCTAAAATGCTGAGTCCTGATCATAGTGCTATGGAATGCTTCCCCTCCCCCCACATCATAACATTCCTAAAGGTCTGTTTACAGCATTTCCTTTCTCTCCTTACATGATGTCTGGCATACCAAAAGGCAAAAATAAATAAATAAATAAAAAAGTAATCTCAGGGGAGGGAGAGAGAGTAAGCATCAGAACCAGACACGGCAAGGATGTCAGATCTATCAGACCATGAATTTAAAACAAGTATATTGAATATGCTGAGGGTTCTAATAGATGAAGTAGACAACACGTAAGAACAGATGGGTGATGCCAGCAAAGACAGTGTAATCTAAGAAAGACTCAAAAGTGAATGCTACCTACCAAAAACACTGTAATAGAAATGAAGAATACCTTTAATGGACTCATTAGTAGATGAGATGTGATTGAGAACAAATACATTTGAGCTAAAGGTAGATCAATAGAATCTTCAAAAACTAAAAATCAAAGAGAATGAAGATTGGCGAAAGTACTAGCCCATGCAGTAAGAAAAGAAAAGGTATATACAGATTGGGAAGGAAGAAATAAAAATATCCTTGTTTACAGATGGCATGATCATCTAGATAGAAAATCAGAAAGAATCCAGGGGAAAAAAACTTCTGGAACTAATAATTCATTATGGCAAAAATCTCAGGCTACAAGGTTAACATATAAATGACAATCATTTTCATTTCTATCAGCAATGGAGAAGTGAATTTTGAAATTAAAAACATAGTCTCATTTATACTAGCATTCCCCCAAATGAAATCCTTCGGTATAAATCTCACAATAGTTGTACACATATTTGTGCGAAGTATATATATAATCATAAATTCTGATGATGGAAATCAAAGAACCAAATAAGTGCAGAGATGTTCTAAGTTCATAGATAGAAAGATAATATTGGCAAAATGCTGGTTTTTCCCAATTTGATTTATAGATTCAATGTAATCCCAGAAAATTATTATTTTGTGAATATAAACAAACTGATCCTCAAGTTTATACAGAGAAGCAAGAGATAAAGAATTCAGCCAAAAGATGAAGGAGAAGCTCTAAGTCAGAGGACTGACACCCCCTGACTTCAAGACTTACTATAAAGTACAATAATCAAGCCAGTGTGATCCTGGTTAATTTTGTTTTTTTAAGAGATGTGTTCTCCCTCTGTTCTTCAAACTGGTCTCAAACTCCTTGCCTCAAGCAATTCTCTCCCACCTTTGCTTCTCAAAGCACTCAGATTATAGGCAGGAGCCACCATGACTGACCTCAGCAGTGAGATTTTAGAAAATGATAGAGGGAAGTTATGGAGGCAGTGGGAACCTGCCTAAAGGTTATATGATGATTCCTCAGCAATCCTCTCTTGAGAGGAGAAGATGTAGGTGTGGGGGGAGCTCATGTTTCAGTTTCCTTGCAAAAATCAACTTGATAAGATTTGATTCCTTTGTTGAAATTGCCAAAAAATTATTAGCAGTACCTCATTAGATTTTTCACCAATATTTCGTGCACCTCTTTGAGTTTTAATTTATTGCACATATTGTAACACATACTTTAACATACTACATTACATCCTGCTTAAGGTAACTCAGTAGAGTTGATCCTGCAGCAACATGTGAAAGGGTGGCACTTGATCAGCAGAGATCTCACAGACTACCAAAGCTTGTAGGAAAGGTTTTTATTGGTGAGGGAGGCTGCAGAGCAGCACCAAGGAGGAGAGAAAAGAGAGGCGAGAGAGAAGAGGAGGGAGAGAAGACGAGGAGGAGAGAGG
This sequence comes from Otolemur garnettii, assembly GCF_000181295.1. Classification (NCBI taxonomy): domain Eukaryota; kingdom Metazoa; phylum Chordata; class Mammalia; order Primates; family Galagidae; genus Otolemur; species Otolemur garnettii. The sequence goes on along the minus strand of NW_003852399.1, from coordinate 18,070,902 downwards.
AGTAGGGACTAACAGAAAAGTGCACCCTTATATAGGTTCAGTTAGGGGAAGTCTCCAGATGGTGATGGAGGGCAGAACAGCCAATAAGGAGTTAACTGCTCTGGCGGGAAGAGCCATTAGGGGCAGGCCAGAAGTTTGAAATTTTCAGCAGGTAATTGGGACAGGGAGATGAGGCAGGTTTTACAACTGAGAGATAAGGTGTCTAGTGGGCAATTCCCTGTTGTTCAAAGGGCAACTTCCTGTGCTTAGAAACAAGCTGTAACTTTAAGAGTGAGACAGCTAGTCTTGGTCTGTTGAAAGCAGGAAGGGGCTTTCTGGGGAAGGGGGTTTTCTGGTGCAATTACCTAACAACATGGGTTTAAACATGGGTTTAAACTTACGCGTGGATATTTTCCAACCAAGTGCAGACTGAAAATACAGTAGTCAAAGGATGTAAAACCCAGCGATACGGGGGCTGACTTTACAGGTATTAATATGTGCATGGGTTCTTGGATTTCACAGGACTGACCATAGGACCTAAGCATGCATGGATTTTATTTTGGGGGTGTGTGTCTTGGAACCAATGCCATGAGTATACCTAAGGGAAGAGGGACTACTGTATATCTGTCTCACTTATTTATCATAAGCTTCCATGAAGGGATGGAATTTCTATAAACTAAATACATCTGCCATTCACTTTTCATGTAAATTTGGAAGTAATTTTCCAAAGGTGAAAAATACTATTCACAAGAGACAATTAGAATTTTACTTTAAAAAGAAGTTAATTGCTCTCTATATAAGTATTTATAGGAAAGTGTGAGGTGATATTAACTGCAATACTATACTATAATAAAGAACTGAAAAACTGTGAAATACCTAAGAAACTGAATTTTGGAACAACACCTGGGGGACAAAATAAAGATGTACCCAAAGGAAAGGCAAAGTTATCAATGGAATCAAATAGTGAACCTAGAAACAGACCCACATATATGGTCAACTGATCTTTGACACCAGGGCAAAGGCAATACAATAAAGAAGAGTGATTTTAGGGCGGCACCTGTGGCTCAAAGGAGTAGGGGACCAGCCCTATATGCTGGAGGTGGGGGATTCAAACCTGGCCCCAGTCCAAAAAAAAAAAAAAAAACTGCAAAAAGAAAAAAGTACTTTTCAACAAATGGTCTCATACATCCATGCATTACGCTATCAAGCCACAAAAAAGTTATGGAGGTGCCTGAAATGCATATTGTTAAGTGAAAGAATCAAGTCTGAAAAGGTATCACGTTTGGTATAATTCCAATTATATTATATTGTGGAAAAGGCGAAACTACAGAGCCAAGAAAAAGATCAATGCTTGCCTAGGGGATAATAGGTGGAGCATAAGGGGGCTTTAGGGCAGTGGAATTATTCTGTTTGATATTGTAATGGTGTATATAAGGCATACATTTCAAAACCCATAAAGTTTCATAGCACAAAGAAAACAAGCAACAGTGTATGCAAAATTTTCAAAATAATAATTTAGATGTTCAGAGAATCTCAGGAAGGAATTCAGACTGAAAAGAGAGTCTAATCTATTGTAATTTTTTTATTAAATCATAGCTGTGTACATTAATGCAATCATGGGGTACAATGTGCTGGTTTTATATACAATTTGAAATGTTTTCATCAAACTGGTCAACATAGCCTTCACAGCATTTTCTTAGTTATTGTGTTAAGACATCTATATTCTACACCTAGTAAATTTCACACGTACCCTTGTAAGATGCACCAAAGGTGTGGTCCCACCAATTACCCTCCCTCCACCCGTCCTCCCCCCTCCCCTTCCCTCCTATCCCTTTCCTCATATTCTTGGGCTATAATTGGATTGTAGCTTTCCTATTAAAGCTATAAATTGGTTTCATAGTAGGGCTGAGTACATTGAATACTTTTTCTTCCATTCTTGAAATACTTTGCTATGAAGAATATGTTCTTATATAACATATATATAATGTATCATAAATGTATGCACCACTGAAGACGGAAGAGAAAGTGCTGATGTAAGTGACTTCAGAAATGAGTAGGTTCTGCAGGTCAAAAGGCAGAAAGAACGGGACGTGAGAACTGTTCTTTAGCTGATAAATCTATTTGCCACGAGGGAAGTGTTCACAATTTTAATACTTCTACCCATCTACGTGGCATCGGCAATTAAGTAAGTGGATGGTGGGTGATTGGTTGGAGTCAAGCTTCTCATTTTTGGGAATGGACCATGGGAAGAGGCTAGAATGATCCATGTGGTAATTGATTAGAATTGAACATATCAGTATGATTTCATGTTTACTGAAAGATGGCTATGAGAGTGATATTTATGGATATGTGTAGATAAGTGTGTTAGGATAGACTTTCATATATCTTTGCTTTGTCAGCCTAAAGGAAAAAACACCCCAGTAACCGAGGACACCTCATGCCTCGTGCCCACATCTTGGTTTATAATACCACTGGCCCCTACCCACAAAAAAATAAATAAATAAAAGGATGAGAAATCCTTGGAAACTCCTTGGAAGACTGGCTAATTCTTATTGTGGGCAGGAAATATAAAAGATGAGCCTGGATCATTTTATAGAGTAAAAAAGTAAAAAAGCATTAAAAAAAAACCCCTCAAAAACTAAAACTGAAAACACCACATAGATCATACAGTGTATACCTATATCAAAGAAGCGAATTGCTATTGAAACAAACAAACAAAAAAACTCCCAATGATTGAAGCTGGAACAAGCTGAGCCATGACACAAATCAAGGAGTATTGCATTGTATTCCAAAGAATAAAATAAATATCCATCAGTGCATACTGGTATAAATCAATGATTAAATAAATTACCATATTTTTCCATGTATAATGCACACTCACATTTTTGGCCCAAACTTTTAGGAAGAAAATCTTTCATTTTAGTTTTTTAATTCAAATTTTTATTCATTTTGATTTAAGTACTTGTTTTCTGTATTACAAGGGAATTTTATCATTTATTTTTTCACATAAAATGGTACAAGAAATATTATGTAACAAATAATTACAAAACACAAGAATAGACGTAAGGTACAAGAAATTTTATGTACCAGTAAAAAAAATACTATATTTTTTAGTAGCAGGCCAAGAGCTTTTTGTCACTGTCTGTATGCGAAGTATCAGCTTTTTCAATTTCTACATTACCAGTGTCTTCTGAAGAGTCACTTTCGTCGACCCAGTAAATTCCATCATCCTTAGTTTTATCCGTAGCGTTACTGATGCTGCATTTTTAAAGGTTTCCACAGCTGCTTCCTTCTTGACATTGTTCCACGATCTTAGGATCAAATCCCAACCTGGGCAATGGATGCTTTCTTGATTCTGCCTGTAGAGGTCAAAACACCATCAGCTGACTGTATCCAGGACATCAACTCTTCATTAGGGCTTTAAAGAGCTTGTTTACAGATACATCAAAATGATTCCTAGCTGCTAGCCCACCAGGTATCACAGCAAGTTGGGTTTTCAAATCTATTGCCATTACTTTTGCCCTTTGTGTAACATTGGCTTTACATGATCAAAACAACCAAAGCTTATTTTTTAAGTAATCCTTCAGGCCTTTGTGACCAGACTTTGTTAAATGAGATTTTCATGCCTCTTTATTTATCCATCCTTTTTCATGCATGTGGACAATAACTCCACGTGGGATCTTTTCTTTTGGAAATGTTTTCTTTTAAAGATGATTGTAAGTGGCAGCTTTGTCCCGTCTGCACAACAGGCTAGAACAACAGTGGGATGTGTTTTCTCAGGTCGTGTCTTTGCTCCTTTGACGTCCACAGTTCTGTGGGATGGCAAGTTTTGTGAGTTCGTGCTCAAACTTTCTTGCTTCATAAAGTGAAAGCACCATTTGGTGTCCCTGAGAATCCCCAGTGTTTATTCCTCATGCTTCTCTTTATCCTCTTCTGGTACCATTATGGTGGAAACAGAGATGCTCCATTGATGCTGCACAGGAACCCAGGTCTCCACCTCCCGCGCAGGAACCCAGGTCTCCACCTCCCGCGCAGGAACCCAGGTCTCCACCTCCCGCGCAGGAACCCAGGTCTCCACCTCCCGCGCAGGAATCCAGGTCTCCACCTCCTGCGCCGGCTCTGGCCACTGTGGAGCTTTCCTGTATGTTGCCTTCTTCTGTCTTGGCATCTGAAGAAGCTTTTCTTCCTCTTGCCTCCGCAATCTGATAGCACTCTATAGAAGGAGCTCTAAAGTGTCTTTCAGCAGCCACATTGTCGGCAGCCATGTTGCCTTGCTTTGAATATTTTGTTGTTGTTCTTGTTGCAGTTTTTGGCCAGGGCTGGCTTTGAACCTCCCACCTCCGGTATATGGGGCCGGTGCTCTACTCCTGAGCCACAGGCACCATCCTGCTTTTCAGCATATTTACCAGTTGTTAACTTAAAGCTACAATGTACAGAAAACCATTTCAACATTTTCCAAGAGATTTTTCCTTAATTTTTGTTAAAACATCAGCTAGATCGATAGCTCCTGCTATCAAATATGTTGTTGTTCATTGGCTGAAAATGCTTTTGTTGCAAATTCTTCATAAGTTCAAAAAAAACTGATTACCATGTTTCAGGGTATGAATTTGCATTTGGATATTATTAATGCTTTCTAGGGGTATGCTTTTATGTGTTATGTGTTAAGAATAAATAAAAGAATTTAAAGCATTTATATAGATACAGAATCAATACTAGCCATGTATAATGTGCATCTTTATTTTTATCTCAATAATTTGGGCAAAAAGTGCACATTATACGTGACAAAATACAGTAGTGAATGAGGGAGAAGAGAAAAATGTCCCATAGAGAAAGAATCCAAATAATTTCTTTAGATACTTCATCCCAGAGAATGGGAAAACATAGCTTCCCACTCCAGACACGCTCTGTATGCATGAAGACTATCTCTGAAAGATGACAGACTAGAAAAAAAGGTTTACAGTGAAAAAACCTGAAAAGTGCTGTTTCAGCCATGTGTATAAGCTTAACATCAATAATCATAAATCATGCTGTTAGTACATACCCTGGATATGATTTTTTGAAAGTTGCAATTTGCTGCTGTGATTTTATTCCTCAAAATGCCTAGCAAAGTCGAATGCTATGGAAAAAGTCAGGTGAATTCCAAGAGAGGGGACTCTGGAATATACCTGATCAGTACCACTTAAAATTTTCAGGGTATCAACAACAAGTGTGAAAAACTCACACTCATGCAGAGCCTAAGGAGAGATGATGAGTAAAGGGAAAGTACCATCCTGGGCGGGATCCTAGAACAGGAAATGCTACCAGGTAAAGACTAAGGAGATATGGATAAACCATGAACTTTAATTAATCATGTGTGGCAGTTGATGATTTACGAATTATAACCATGTGCCATACAGATGCAAGGTGTAAATAATAAGAGCAACTTAGTGGGCAGCATATGGGAACATGCTGGGCTATCTTATCCATATTTGTGTTAAAAAAGTCTATTTTGAAAAATGAAGCGATTTGACACATATATTAATTTGTTTCTGTTTTTAACAATGTGCCAAATCAAAATAATGTGTTATTTATGTTTAAAAGAGAGAAGGACTTAAGTGATAACCAAAGGAGACTTTAATGATTCACTGAAAGTCTCAGATTGCGTCTCTAAATAATTCATTCCACATTTAAGGTGAACAAGATGTGATTATAATGCTTAATAATGCAGCCCTTTAAAATGCGGAGATGGGAGAGTTATAATTTCAATGAAATATGAGGGCTGTCTAAAATTTCCTTCAGAATCACATTTCCGTTATTAAAAATAAAATGCTCATTTAAATTTTTAATCAAATTCTACATTCATACTGCATGCAATCATTTAATTCTAGATGGATTATTTTCTCTCTCAGGCTTATTTGGTCTCTGTCTTTATTTTAGCATACTTATGAAGGAAACCAGCTATTTATTTGCTTGTATTAGAAAGATCTACCTCCTACAAAAATGCTCCAAAAATAGTTACATGGAAGAACATAGGTCAGTTCAGTTTGGCCTTTATATTTCAGAGCATATTTTTATCATGCTATCTATTCAATACCATTGCACTCTCTGATCAAGACCCATAAAGCTCCTCATCTGTTTTCCTTCCAAGGAAGGGTGGGGTATTATGATCTCAGGGCTGTGCACAGTGCTTAGACTTTCACATCATTTCACTCGGAGCACCTGCTTATCTGAAAGAGAACCCCATTCAGAATCTGTCTGTTTTAAATGCCTTTCTTTCATGCCCTTCTATCAAAGGTCAGCTTTCCTTTTCTTAGGCAAGACAGTAACGAAGAATTCCTACACAAATACTGGGTAAGATTATATTACTGTTATGCTATTACTATATATATGGTTTTTTTTTTTTTTACTTTCTATTTAAATACAAATTTATTCCAAGGGTAAACAACCCATCAGACTGAGGATACCACAGAGAGGCACTTGGGGAGAAAACAAGCTAAAAACAGCTTGCTACTACCTTGCTCCTTTCCTCTTTAGTGCTAAACCACCTTACCCTTTTCCACTGATTTTAGTTTATCCATTTGCTAATACCACCATTCCCCTTGGTGGTATTAGAAGCAGTGGAAAATTCTAAACAGATCCTGATACCCAGGACACTACCCGTATAGAGCATTATTCATCCTATCCAGTCTGCAGTTAAAACTTTCTAAGGAAGCAAAAGCTCGTCAACAGTAACTATGTCCTCTAGCCACTGGCATGACCAATATGCAGTTTACTGAGTGTTTAATAGGACAGGCTTAAACATATAAGTACCAGATCCTACCATGCAGATACAGTTGATATCTAATGCTATCCTTGTCTAGAATGGGAACGTTGAGCAGTTATAATTGCCCTCTGGTTGTATCTGTTGTGTTTCATAGATACTTTAAATGTAACAATGGATGAAAGTACAATAATGCGGAAAGAACCTGGGCTCCTTAATGATTTTGTGGTAGAGCTTTATCTAGCCAGGCTGATGGGGTAAAAGACCAGGGGTCAGGGCTAAAACCAGATGCAGGTGCAGATGGGGTACAGGTACTAAAGTAACCGAGGCCCTATACGGAGGACCAAAGATTGGGTGCCAGTGGTGAAGTAAACCACCCTCGAGCAGAAGCTAACTACAGGGCTGATAAACATAAGTGAAAATGGTTTTAACCAGCTTATCGGCTATCTCTGTCACCTTACATGAACTTTGATAATTATAATATCATTTACATTTTGTTTTTAAAATTTCTCTGCCCTTGAAACCACCATGACCGTTCAGCTACAGCCACATAAACTGTGAGAATGAAGGAAACACAATTTTAGGAATTGCTACCTAAAGTTTTAGTAAAAGGCAACCCCTTGGTCTTGAAAATCCTTCCCCTCGATTAGCAAGAGTACAAAAGCTGTAAAGCCACTTTTTCCACTTGCACCTTCTCTGTCTTCAACCTGCCGACTCTATATTTCCTGAGAGTGTACTTTCATTTCAATTTTTTAAAAAAATGTTATTTGCTTGGCTTACGTAGCATGTCAGGAAATTCTTTTCTGGACAATCACCAAGAACTTGGAAAAATCTCCACTCAGAGGCTGGTAACACCTCTGTGTTCTTACACAAGAGAAAAACAAACTTTTCTTTCATTGGACCCTCTGTACCTATTGGTTATACCCCAGTAAATAAAGAAATCAGTGCTTAGACGTGGACAATAGCGAGAGCAAAGTTTCACATAAGCAGCACTGGTGAGAACTGGACAGCACACAATGAGGTATCAGCTGTAGGATGGAATGTTATCATACCATGGCAAACCGCTTGGTAAAATGGCCCCCTACCAAAATTTGGAAACATGGTGACATATGTCTTAAATCCCATGATATGGGAGCAGCTGTTGAAAAATTTAAGAGCACTTATTTATGTTGGCTACTTGACGTTGTATTTAGTAAGATACCAAAAGAATAACGTGAAATCAGGCAAGAATTAGCCAGTTTGCAGAGATAGACTATAAAACAGCTGTCCTTGGCTTTTTGCCTGTTAATTGCAATAAATATTGACAGGCAGTCTAACAACTTGGGTACTTTGGAGAGCTAGAAAAGCCAATGCATCTATAGTATAAGTAAGAGAAGATTTGCCCTCAGGGTGATTTTTATTAAGAACCTCACATTAAGACTTCTCTGTTAAGCAGTGGAAACTAGGTTTCTAACTCATGCCAAACTATTTTAGCACTTAAAGGAAAGAGTAATGGATTAAGGTTAGAGACCAGGAAATTTACAAAAAGATTCCCCATGCTTTCCAACTAGACAAGGTCCTTGGTTGTGATTACTTTTTCCAATAACTGACAAAAACAAAATAGACCACATGTGCTGCTGTTAAGGAAATTATATTGTAAATGAACATGCAAGGCTGGTTCAACTCTAAGACCACCCGGGTTCAGGATCACCCTGCCAGAAAGGATTCTCTAAATACTTTTCCAAATTTTCTCTAATAGGTATGTTATAATTCTACTGTCAAGAGATAAACCAAAATGAAAAGGATTTGCTTGTGTTTGCTTGAATAAACAGAAAAACTTGAAAAATGTCTGGGAGTATTATTTATAGTAATCAATAATTCTTTAAGGTTGGATTCATTAAAGCAAGGAACAGATTCTTCAAGAAGCACAGTCTATGAGAAATCAACAAAAAATTATACAAAATAAGAATGTAAAACTGGCATCAAGAGAAGTATGAAGAAAATCATAGTTCTTGAAGTAAAGAAATTGAAGAAAAGGCTAATATTTTTTATAAAAAACAGCATAGAAAGTGGAAGAAAATGTGTTTATAATAGGAGGAAATGAAAAATAGAATCAGAAATTAGCTGGGATGAAATTGTAAAGAATCCAACATGCCTTAACAAGTCTAGGAGTTTAGTGTTTACCTTTTAAGCCAGTGTGTCTGGACATGCAATAAACACACCATTGATGGTACATGAAAAAAAATTTATGTGGATGTGATAGTTTTGTAATTTCAATGATTATTTTAATGTACATTAGAAAAGCATCACTAGCACACAAATGCTGAAATTTCCCAAACTTAATTACTTAGAATAACACTAAATTAACTACTATAGTAATTACTATAGTAGAGTATTATTTATAGTATTTATATATTATTTATTATTTTAGTATCATTATTATTATTAGTAGTATTTAGTAGTATTATTATTTAGTATAATTTTAGTATTTATTTATTATTTATTATAGTATTTATTTATGTATACTCTACTATTACTATAGTGGAGTAATTACTATAGTAGTTGCTACTATAGTAATATGCAGAAATAAAGGCCATGTTCACACACAGAAATGTTTCACACTCCCAGTAATTAAATCATCATCTATCATAAGCATTTGGAATCATTACTATATGGTAATATACGTCAAAATAATCAGTTAAAATTTTTCCAGGTACTGAGAGCAATTTAGAGAAGAAAATTTTAAGCTTTGACATATATAAGGGCCATTAAATAAATGATATAAAAATTTGAAAAGAAAATTTGCTTACCTTCTATTGAAATAAACAAATACAATATAGAGAGTACTCCAAACATCAAGAAACATAAAAAGAATCAAAAAGTCAATGAGCCATTCTTTTGGATACAGATGGCATAATTAAATGAAATAGCTCTCATACTGATACAAGAAATTATGAAATTATGAAAGAATGGTGAGAAAGGAAAAAAAATTACTCCAGGGAACCTCTTTGGATGATAAATACTATAAAGAGTTAATTCTCAATAATGAGGTTCTACACAAAATGTACATAATTGTAAGGAAATAGAAACTGGGTTCCCAAAATAATGAAAACTTGACATCGTGCAGGAAAATCAAAGGGATGAACATTGCATACAGCGAAGAGATCAATATATTAGCCATCATTCACGTAACTCAATGTTTTATTTTTTTCTCTGTTGACTGCCTGTGGGAGATCTTGCTTTGCCTTCCCAACAGATTTCTTTATATATGGACTTTGTATGAAAAAAATTCTGATTACAACGTGCACTGTCAACTCTTTGAAAGCTTACTAATCTCTCAGTCTGAACAAAATAAAACCATATCATTTTAGAACTATGCAAATTTAAGTGTTACCTGGAGTAAACAATCCTCTTTTCCAAATCTAATAATTGAAGGAGATACCTTTTAATAAATCTTTTAATTTACTATTCCAGTATGTGATGTAATAGAATTTTACTGTATAAAATTTATTATATTATTATACTTGAAAATTCTCTGTATCCAAGAAATTTGATTATTATATAAAATTTAGTATATTATTATACTTGAAAATTCTCTGTATCCAAGAAATTTGATTATTATATAAAATTTATTATATTATTATACTTGAAAATTCTCTGTATCCAA
>NW_003852399.1:18015733-18049147 GCF_000181295.1 Otolemur garnettii | reverse complement strand
GCTTGCCGAACTTCTTTCTGGGCTCAGCTCCCCGTCTTTGACTTCATAGATTCTGATTCCAACCAGTTTTTCTTCCTTTGTTCAGGAGCCTCTGACCAGGGTTGCTACCAGTCGGCCATCTTCCCAGAATCCCTATTGAGAAAATTGATTTCTTAACATGCACTTTTTATTTACTTATTTATTTTACTTACTTATATATTTAGGGTTTTTTTTTTTTTAAATAGAGTCTTACTCTGTCTCCCTGGATAGAGTACTGTGGCATCATAGCTCACAGCAACCTCATACTCTTTGATTCAAGCAATCCTTTTGCCTCCAGAGTAGCCAGGACTACAGGACCCTCTACAACACCCAGCCAGATTTTTCTACATTTAGTAGAGATAGAGTGTTCTTGCTTAGGCTGGTTTCGAACTCCTGAGCTCGAGCAATTACTGGCTGGGATTACAGGCATAAGTACACCTAGCCTCAATCCATACCTTTTAATTTACAATCTATTTATACTGCTAGAAAAATTTCTGCTGGGTTTCTAGATAAAGATGAACTTATGAGACCATCACCACAGCAACCAAACCTATAAATAATGTTGTGTTAGTCACAGGGAACACAATGTATGCTGTTTTTAATATTTGCCTTTACCTTGCCACTGCTAATTTATGTGAAACCTAACCCTAATAATAGAAGGTGAAAACTGTCCTCCTTTGAATTAAAAATTGCATAAAGGTTTAGTTATTTTTTAAAATTTATGTCCAAGTTTATTTAAGAAACTACCTATTGACCTTTGCTGATGAGATAGCAACTTGTTACACTGTTCAATTGAGATGGCACTTGTTACCCTGAAAAGCAGTAACTTTGGGAGTCAAGACAAATCTGGATACTAATCACAATTTTGCCATGTTGATGTTTTCCTTATTCTTCCATTAGAAATAAATAGGATTACTTAGGTTTGTTATAAAGAGTAGGGATAAGGGCTCAGCGCCTGTGGCTCAAGCAGCTAAGGTCCCAGCCACATACACCTAAGCTGGCGGGTTCGAATCCAGCCTGGGCCCACCAAACAATAATGATGACTGCAACCAAAAAATAGCCAGACATTGTGGCGGGTGCCTGTAGTCCCATCTACTAGGGAGGCAGAGACAGGAGACTCACTTGAGCCCAGGAGTTGGAGGTTGCTGTGAGCTGTGATGGCACAGCGCTCTATCCAGGGGGACAGCTGGTGGCTCTGTCTCAAGAAAAAAAAAAAAAGAGTAGGGATAAGGTATGTAAAACACATTTTAGATGCTTGGAATTCAATGCATTTTATTATATTCAGGGAAAAATATGTATGCAGTGTTAAAAAAAGCTACATAAAACATTTCATTAACTGTTATTCTGTTGTGTTATTCTCATATATAATTTATTTTTTATTTAATTTTTAATTAAAACATAACTATATACATCTATAGGGTACAATGTGATGATCTAATGTACATTGTGAAATGCTTAAATCAAATTAATTAACATATCCATTATCTCACTTACTTAACTTTTTTGTGTTAAAACATTTAAAATTTACTGTTTATTTTGAAATATACCCTTGCCTTGTGTACATTAAGTGAGATCCCACCAAATACCCTGCCTCCTCCCACCAATTGCCCTCCCCCCTTCCCCTCTCTTCTCCTTACCTCTCTCCCTTGCTAGACTATATTTGTGTTTTATCATTTGTATAAGTGTGTAAATGATTATATATTGGTTTCATATTTGCCTTTTACCATATTAAGTACCTTAGATACTTTGGATACTTTCTTTCCTTTATTGAGATACTTTACTAAGAAGAATGAGTTCCAAATCCATCCAGGTAAACATAAAAGATGTAAAGTTTTCATTTTTTATGGCCATATAGTATTCCATGGTATACATATACCACAATTTGTTTAAGCATTCGAGGGTGATGAGTTGCTTTCACAACTTGGCAATTATGAATTGGACTACAGTAAATATTCTGGTGCAAATGTCTTTGTGGTGAAATGATTTATGTACTTCCGGGTAGATACCTAATAATGGGATTGCTGGATCAAATGGAAGGTCAACTGTTAGTTCTTTGAGGATTCTTCATACTTCTTTCCATAAAGGCTGCATTAGTTTGCAATCCCATCAGCAGTATAGAATTCTCTCCACATCCACCCTAGCATCTGCAGTTTTGGGGCTTTCTGATGTGGGGTAATCTTACATATATTCTATTTGTATAGATTCTCATATATAATTAAGGTGCTATATTCTCATACACAATTTATAAGTTTTGGAACAAAACTGCATTTTCCGAGTCTTCATTTTAACTTGTAAATAGTCAGCATCACTTTCTAAAAAATAAAATAAAGAATGACTCACTCTCCCTGATACTTTTCCTCGTGTGGGGAAGTTGCATATGCCTGGCTGAAGCGCACTCCCCCACTTTGTATCAGCCATGGAGAGCAGTCCTGTCTCATGGTTGAAGCAAAGTATAAGCCGAGCTGGTCAGTGAGGGATGTCCACTCCCCTCAGTGGACATCATGCTGTATTCACTGTGCATATGCAAACCACGCCTGGCATTCCTTATGTGAGAAGATCATCTCTCTTTGATGGAGCTGCCAATTTAGAGGAGTTTGACCTTACCAGTTGCTATTACCAACCAAAACCAAGGAGCTCCGAGTAAGAAAAATACTCCTTGAAAGGAGAGCAAAGGCTTCCAGCAAAACTGTTAAAATAAATGTTCTAAATATTAATCAATAAGAGATTCTATTTTTACATTCCCTTTTAAGAGAAAATTATGTTCATTTTATTACATAATAATTTCTTTACTTTCAGAAAAAAAATTGCCATAGCAAAATTATATTTTGAACAATTAATATATATGGTGTTTACTGTGCTTTCGTTCAGTTCTATTTCTTTCTATAACATTTAATGTCAAGAAAGCTATTTTTTTCCTAGACTAAAAAAGGGAGATTTCAAACACTAAACCAAACTAATCCGGAATGAATTTGACTAGTAGCTTTGAGGTCAGGTTCTTCTCTGCTCTTGATTCATTGTAACTACTTTGCCCCCGTTAGTTCTTGAAAGGATTGTAATTGTACCAAATTCCACTTAATACACCTATACAGTTCAAAACCAAGAGATTTGATTGCTATGGGGCTCTAGTTAAATAAAAATGCCTTCTTTAAAAAAAAAAAACAAAACAATTTTCTCTACAAAATAAGGTAAATTCTAATTATTCCCTTCATGTTTCTCTTATTCTGATAATTTATTCCATACCAGTATCCATACTCATTTGATGTTCTGGAAAATCTTTTCTGTAGAGACAAAAAAAATAGTATTTTATTGCAATGGTTAGCATTACTTTTGAAAGACTAACTCTGTGGTCTATGGCAACAACTAATAAAACTTTTTATCATTATACAAAATATGACACTAAATATCTGAGTAATCCTTCCTATAGGAATGTTGACATTCTGATCTAATGTGGCAGACATCCCTGTTATTACCAAGTTGCTTTAGGTGACAGATTTCTTGCTAGACCTCAGTCCTTAATAGGCATCACCAAAAGGGTATTTGAACATACCTTTTTAAAGGCCTGTTTCCATCCTCTGGTTTCTCTGCAGATGATATAAATCATTTGTCTTTTAAAATGCCTTGGTCATATGATAAAAGTACAAATAATTCTTCTTTTTTTCGATGTAGCCTTGACTAACGCAATTTCATCCTGTCTATTTTTGGTTTGTTTGCTTAACAAACTGTTCTCTTATAACTTTCTTTTATATTTGAGAGCTTCAGGGGAGAAATTGGAAAAAAGTGAAAGCTCATTAAAGAACAGAAATAATAAAGATGGAAAAAGAACTGAAAAATCTTCTTTATTCTCTGGCAGTCTGAAAATTAATATTATAATTATGTTAACCATTTTGCTTGACTTGCTTTGGAGGAAGTTGTAACCTTATCACTCTGTATCATAACAAATTAAAACTCATGTTTTGATGGGAAAAAAGCAATTTACATGCAAATAACAGTTTTAAAATATCAATCTTGTTTCCCGCTCTCTCCTGGTAATTAAAGAGATGACTTTTTCCTCTTCCATATCTTATAGAATACATTTTTTTTTATTCTGACATTTTTATCCTCCCTCAAACTAAAAAGTCTTTGATCTAATTACTTGAAGAACCTGAAGATAAGCCTTTACTTAGTTCATTTTCTACCAGAGTCCTGAAGATTATTTTTAACTTATTATAAAATTGCAATGTCAACCTCTAAATCCAATTTTTGTACACATTGCTCCATCCCAAGAAAACAAACATATATTTTATGTTTCATATATATGTATTTGAAATCAAATGTAAGGAAGATGTTAAATAAGGAGCTAACAAAAATTCTGTCATTACAAAGTTTCTGACACATAAATATCATTTCTTTTTTTTTTTTTTTGAGCCAGACTTTCACTATGTTGTCCCTGGGTACAGTGCCATGGTGTCACAGTTCACAGCAACCTCAAACTCTTAGGCTTAAGCAATTCACTTGCCTCAGCCTCCCAAGTAGCCATAAATATCATTTTTTATATGGATGCAGGAAAATATAGAAAATTCACTTAGCAGGGCTGGGCATAGCGGCTCACACCTGTAATACCAGCACTCTGGCAGGCCGAGGCGGGTGGAGTGCCTGAGCTTAGGAGTTCGAGACCAGCCAGAGCAAGAGCAAGACCCTGTCTCTAAAAAAAAAATGGCCTGGCATTGTGGAGGGCACCTGTAGGCCCAGCTACCCAGGCTGAGGCAGGAAAATCACTTGAGCCTAAGAGCTGAGGTTGCTGTGAGCTATGATGAAATAGCAGTCTATTCAGTGTGACAAAGTGAGACTCTGTCTCAAAAAAAAAAAAAAAATCGACTTACCAGTCAACCATCGATAGCTATCAGAACTATAGCCATCAGTCACCACTGGAAACAATTTCATTAGAAAGAATGAATAGGAAAGGAATTAAAAAGATATAAATCTAAGGAGGATAACTTCGAATCATACCAAAGAACATTTTAATAAGAGTGGTTTTTGAAAGCTGAAATATCAGAGATATAGGAACAGGGCAAATAATAATTGTCATTACCAAAAAAAAAAAAAAATGGATAATTCCATACTCATTATAGGAAAAAAAAATCCAATGATAGCAATGACCTGATCATGAGTAAGGTTTTAAGCCTCCAGATAGACCCTCAAGGTATAACATTTTTAATACATGTGTTAATAACTAAATAAGAATTCCATTCCTACAAGAACACATGAAGAGAGCAGACTGGCAGGGAAGCTTACACATCTAATATACACAAACTGAGGAAAACCAAGGAGTGTCAGGTAACATTGCAAGAGAAACAATTTTAGAGAAGAAGCAATGGAAACCGATTAGAATTCCCTATGATTATGCCACGGGAAGAATCTAACTAAAGTTTGCCAGTGAGGTTAGTGCTCATAAATTGTTTAATTCTACCACTAGAAACAGTGGACCTCGTTGCTACAGGACCAGGCATAAAATCCTTATATGCCTGATTCAACTTTGCAGAAGTCTTGGGGCCAGGCTTAAATTCTGAATATTGTTTTACATGTATTATGTAATGTTGCTGCCCAGATGAGTTTGTGAGATCTTTTTTTTGTTGAAACAAATGACAAACTTTATTACATGAGTTAATTTTTATGTCCAAGCACAAGGATAATGAAATATATTTTCCATGCAAAATATTATATACATGAAATAACATACAGTGGTAACAATGCAGTGTAGGTTTCCTGGCAAGCAGACTCTGTGATAGAAATATACAAGCAGGAAGTGCATTTATTGGGGAGAACTGTCTAGATGAGGACAAGGGAGAGTGGAAGAATGAAGCAGGATAGAGCAAGAAGTTGAACTCTATCCAAGTCCCGACAAATGTCTCAGTTGATCCCTTGAGGAACCTCTGAAGTTGGGAAAGCCCCTCACAGATGTCTGAATTGAGGCAATGCCAGTCTTTGGATACCTGCTGCCCCACAAACATAAACCTTGAATAAGACAACTCTCTTTTGCCAGGGGCAATTTCCAGAGAAGAACTCAGCAGAGAGCAGCCAACTACCAATAGTCCCAGTAGCTGAGTTTGTGAGATCTTAAGGCTCTTCTCTGATGAAGAAATAATCTTTATGTGTCAGATTTCATCTCAGGGATTAGAGAGAAAAATCCCTTCAGGATTCTGGCATTCAGATTGTAATCTAAATATAACAACATAAGTATCAACAAGTAATACTTATTGGATACTTTATGTTCTAGGCACTACACAGGTGATACACAAATTTTAATTTTTCCAAAAATGTCAACAATCTCATAATCCCAATTACAGATCAGGAAATCCAAAGCACATATTCCAAGTAGGTAATATTGGAGCCCAGGTGTGCCCATCAATTCATGAGTGAATAAAGAAAATTCAATATGTACCACATATATACATACCATGGAGTAATACTCAGCCATAAAAGGGAATAAAATAATGTTTTTTGTAGCAAGCTGTATAAAACTGGACACCATTGTCTTAAGTGAAGTATCTCAAGAGTGGACAAATAAATACTACATGTTCTCATTAATAAGTGGGAGCCCAACGATGAGTGTAAGCAGACACAAAGGTAGGATATTGGAAAATAAGGAGGGATGGTGGGAGGGGCTGAGAGATACAAACTTATCTATTGGGTACAATGACCACTATCCTGCTTGTGGGCACACTGAAAGCCTTGACTTCAGCATTATATAATAAATTCATGTAATAAGAACATTTGTACCTTATTAACATTTTGAAATAAAAATACATCCAAACACACGTAATAAACCCAGAACTCTGACTCCTCAATTGTTCTCTAAAATTGGAAGAGGGATGTACTTTACACAGTCTAAGCCAGAGTGCAAAAGCATTCTGATAATGGGAGAGCCTATATGAGTGGTTCCTAGAACCCAGAATAAAGGTTAGTACCAGAGTGAAGAAAACAGAATCACCAGAAGTCCTTGTTACATAGGCAGAGTTCTGAGTCTGATCAAAATATAATCTGATCTAGTGGGTCCTGAGTGTGATCAGAGTACCACTGTTCCAGCAAGTGGTAAGGAGAAATGAAAGATAAGAGGCAGAACTATCCAGAAGACTGAGAAAGGATGGAATTTGGTGAAAAGGATTTAAAAGGTTGTATTCCTATTTATAAGACCATGAACATTGTCAAAAGTGCTGGAATTTCTCTTTGTGGTAATACTTAACTATAACCATAATGCTTAAGATGGAGACAGATATGGTTGTTTAATGGAATTGGTCCTAGGCATTATCAAATGGAAGATTATCTCCACCAAAGCAGAGCAAACATTCTGATTTTTAAGGTTTTTATTTTTTAAATCAGCCACATTCCAAGAAGCAAAAAGTCGTCTAATTCTAATCAAGTATCTGGGAATTGATATGGGTTAAAATTATCTGCTTGTGGAAGTAGATTACTCAAAGAAGGTGAGTGTGTATTAAAATGTAGAGAAAGTATTTTAATAACAAGGAAATTCTTGACTTTAAGGGATATTCATTGGTGGGAAGAAATAACTAAGAAAATTGGAACATTCATGCTTGACAAACAACTAGTTTTCTGAATAGGATGAAACTTGCACTAAGAGGAAAATAGACTAGATAATTTAAAGGAACTTCATGATATGTTAGTCTTTGGCTTCTTTTATTAATGAATCCAATCCCTTTTGGGCTATTACTGCTGTGAAGACTATAAATTCTTAGTTATAATCTTTTCACGACACTCATCCAATCCTCAGGATAGAATGACAAAGTGAAAGTTTCTAATGATGTCAGCGAGGTCTATAAATCTTGGGAGGCAAGCACTTGAAGTATCAAGGTGGAAGTGTAGAAACCTGGTTTCTAACCCCATGTCTATTACTTAGTAAGCATATTAGGTTATGGGTACTAAGAGATATGATTAAATTAACTTCTCAATCTCAGTTTTTCTCCTATGATATACAAATTATAGTCATTTCTCTGCTTGTATCACAGAAAGGTTCTCAAGGACCAAACAAGAAAATTGTTAGCCTAGACTCTTGCAAAATTAACATATCCTGATATTCGGTCTACTGGACCCATATTCCGCTCAGGTTCCTATCCCTGCTGTACTGTCTATCCCAGTACCTCCCGAACCAACCCAAGGTTTATTCTTTGGTCTTTTTCTCTTTATTACCTATAGGCATCCTTTTTATCTGGTCTCATGACTTTAAATACTCTGATTACTCTCAAATTTATATCTTCATCTCACATCTCTCCCATGAATTTTATCTTAGATGCACAATTACCTTCCTGACAGATCTATTTAGATTTCTAAGGGTTATCACAAATTTTTCAACATGTTCACATAGTTTCTACTCCATGCTTTCTACCTATAGTCTTTCATTTCAATAACAAAAGCTTCAAAGTCACTCTTAAGCCCTCCCTTTCATATCCCACATACATTGCATTAGCAATTTGCGTTCACTCCACCTTCAATCCATAGCTAGCATTTGAACTCTTCTGCTATCACGCTGGTCCAAGACACCCTTATTCTACTCACTGTTCTGCTCACTGCAGAACTTGCTACCTTCAACACGACAACCAGAGAGATCGTGTTTAAATAGCCAAGTTGTTCTATTTTACTGCCAAAACCCCTAATGAATTCTCACGTCACCATGAGCACACATGTAAGTCAGAGTACTCACAATTACTAACAAGGCCCCAGAGTGGTGGTTTTCAACAAGTGGTAAATTCTACCCCCCTCTTAAGAGTACATTTGCAATAGTTGAATATATTTTTTGTTGTTTTGAGATGCCCTCAACTGGAGGAAAGGGGGACAGTTGTCACTGTCATTGAGGGAGTAAATACCAAAGATGTTACAAAACGTCCTGCAGTGCCGCAGACAGTCCCACAAAACAAATAATGATCCTTCTAAAATGTAAATATTCTATAAGTGAGAACCCCTGCCCTTGATCATCTGACCGCCAGTGCATTTCTTGAGTATATCAGATTTGCTCCCATTCAGGGCCTTTGCACATGGTGTATATTGAGCCTGACGTACTTTCTGGTCCCTAACTCAAGGGCTTACTCCAAAGTTTCCTAATATGAAGCTTTCTCCAGTACTACCTAAAATTGTACTCTTCCCTCTATCTTCTTCCCTCTACACATTCTTAGCACTCATTATCTTCTCTACACATTCTACTCTTCCCTCTACACATTCTTAGCACTCATTATCTTCATTCCTTATGGCACGTGTTGTAATTTGACATAATATGTAGTATATTTTGTTCATTTATTATGTTAATGATTTTATTCCAGCAATAGAGTGTAAGATCTATTTTTGTCATTTGTGTGTCCTTAGTTTTTAGCCTGGTACATAGTAGGTTCCCAATAAATATCTGTTCTATGAATGAGGGACATGGAAGCACTAAATAATATTAACAAATGGGCCTCAAATCCATGTGTCACCTTGAATTTTCTGTAACCTGAATAACTAAAGTACAACTATTCTCACGTGGGAGACCATGAAATTACTATTAAAATGTTCTCAGAAGCAAAGCTTTGAGCACTAAAGTTTTACAGTAGAAATTACACATTTAAATGTGTATTTTAAGAAGTATTTGGGATCGGCTGGTGGGTTTGAGCCTGGCCGGGGCCCTCTGAACAACAATGACAACTGCAACCAAAAAATAGCCAGGCGTTGTGGCGGGCACCTGTAGTCCCAGCTACTTGGGAGTCTGAGGCAAGAGAATCTCTTAAGCCCAAGAGTTTGAGGTTGCTGTGAGCTGTGATGCCACAGTACTCGGCACTCTACCAAGGGGAACAAAGTGAAATTCTGTATCAAAAAAAAGCATGTATTTGTGTTTCATCCATTAATTTCTGAAACTGTGTAACCTAAAAATGTGTGCCCTCATATTAATTTTAAATTAAAAAAAAGCATGTAGATAGGTTGAGTGATATGGGCCGAGCAGGGATTGGGAATAACTAGAGGGAGAAAATGTCTAAGAAAAATGAGGCAGTGGCTATTTAGTACCATCAGTTACTTGTCACGAGGCTTATTGCCCAGAGTGGATAGACTGTCCATTTTTGTCAGAGAAAGAGGGAATGTGAACTTGAAAAATCTTGACTCTTGAAAGTTAGCAGCTAATCTAATTGTGAGATACAAGTGGTGGCTCACACAACACTGCATGATACAGCATAATACCCTGCAATACCCTAGTGTTGCTGCTTCATATGCTATTAAGTCTCCTGCCTTGGTCAGTTGAATTGAATGACATAAAAACTATAGGCCTGGGTGGCACCTGTGGCTCAAATGGGTAGGGCACCAGCCCCACATGCCAGAGGTGGCAGGTTCAGACCCAGCCCCAGCCAAGAAAAAAAAAAACAACAAAACTATAGAACCAAGTTCACAGCCTGTACCACCCTCCATTGAAATCTAGAGGAAAGCCAATCCTACATAGTCATTCTATGCTCCTTTTCTCCTCTGTTTTGTCCTAAACCTTCTTACATTTTCTAAAAATATAGGTATATTCCAAGTAGAAAACACCTACCATTCATGTGATGGAAAAAAAATAGGAAAATAAAAAGAGAAAGTGATCCTTGTGATCTTATCTCTTTGCACTGCTATGTCCTACAGAGGCTAATAGGTATGGTGCTATTCTGCTGGTCTTATCATGGTATTTTATCATTGGCTTGTTCTGATGAGTTACCTCTTGAAATAAAATTAAGTAGAAAGAGCACTCTCCTCAGTTTCAACAGTTTCTATGTAACTGCTTCACAGTACTCTACTCAATTCTTAATGCTTTATGATGTAAACTACATAGCCCCACACAAAAATAAGCTATTAAAATTTGTATCATTTATAGCTTCCACTTCAATGGTAGACATAAAAATAAGGATTTGATCAAGAAATCTAATAGATAGCCAGGCATTGTGGTGGGTGCCTGTAGTCCCAGCTACTTGGGAGGCTGAGGCAAGAGAATTACTTGAACCCAAGAGTTTGAGGTTGCTGTGAGCTGTGACACCACAGTATCTACCAAGGGCAACATAGTGAGACTCTGGAAAGAAAGAAAGAAAGAAAGAAAGGAAGGAAGGAAGGAGGGAGGGAGGGAGGGAGGGAAGGAAGGAAGGAAGGAAGGAAATAGAAAAAAGATATTTTATACCCAAAGCTATGTTTTAGTCCCCCAAAATTTATGTATGAAATCATTACTAGCTCATTAATTTTACTAAAAGATAATTTATACTTTAAGAGAGTTTTTCTATTGTTATTTTGAGATCCATTTTCTTAGGTCCAAAATAACCCTTTAGTATATAAATAAAATAATTGACAGGGTCATAACTTGTTATATGCTAAGTAGTAGTTCTACATAAAAGTATATTATTATACCAAGTATTGATTGTTTGAAATACCACAGGAAAAGCAAGTTCTACAGTGTAACTCATTGTCTTTGGGTGAGGTAGCATTGAATGCTTATTATACCAGTCATGTAGTAGAATTGTTAGAACATGGATAAGGGTAATTATTCAAACTTTTATAAATTGGTGCTGTTTCTTTACTTACATTCTGCAGACTAAAATGTTTCAGTGCTTCTGGGCCATTCTTTTAAATGGCAATTTTTACCAAGGCCAAGCAGAGTTGGCAAAAGAGTACACAAGGTCATAGGAATAGGAGACACTGGCACAAATATTAGCCCCCAAGGATAATGTGTTTCCAAAGCAATCTTTTTTGGTTTTATTGAGCGGTACAAGGAAGCAGATTTAGTCATCATGGAGGGTTCATGGCCAGTGGTCTCACCATGCAGCATCGCCTCAGTGAATGCACCACCATCCACGTTGATCCTATGGAACCAACACACCTCCACAGGGGCCTGACTTGACCTGCACAGCATTTTGATTTCTCATGTTTTCAGTCTGATTAGTTGCCAACATTGAAAACATAGGGAATTTCACATAATAGAGTTGAGAGTTGTCCACTATTTAGACAAAGCAGAAGCTCTAGTGACAATGTGTCTGTATTCCCACAGCATAAAGTCATCTGGAGCTAAGGGATGATTGCCTTAAATATTAAATCTGTGCTCTGTAGCTTGTCTCAGTGTCTCCTATTCCTATGACCTTGTGTACTCTTCTGCCATCTCTGCTTGGCCTTGGTAGAAATTGCCATTTAAAAGAATGGCCCAGAAGCACTGAAACATTTTAGTCTCCAGAATCCTTTAGAATATTAAGAAATTTTGAGTATCTCAAATTTTTGGTTTTGTAAATTATATCTATTACTAATTTATCCCATTAGAAAACAAAATTGAGAAATTATGCATTATGTTCATCTTTTATTAACAAAATAGTATGCTTCATGAAAATAAACTATGCTTCAAAACAAAAAGAAATGGTGTGCAGAGTGGCATTACTTTATACTTTTACAAATCTCTTTAATGTCCGGCTTAAGCGAAGATTTCCTATATGTTTCTCCATACAATCCTTTTTGACAGGTGGTTTTCATTAAAAAATATGCAGAAGAGGTGGTGCCTGTGGCTCAAAGGAGTAGGACACCGGCCCCATATGCCACAGGTGGACGGTTCAAACCCAGCCCCAGCCAAAAAAAAAAAAATATGCAGAAAATTTTGCCTCACACAAATATGTAACTGGGAAAGGGGGTAACATTTCAGTACCCTTTTCAGATAATTTCAAAGTTCTTCTTTAATAATGCATCACAGCTTGCTAAGTGGTAGTTTTTTTAAGATTAGCGATGATATAGTTATAGAAACAATCTCAGTGACATTTCATACTCTGTCAATTAAAATATATTGATATATCTTGCATTTTGAATGGATCTTTTACCATATATGATTTTGTACCATCGTGCCTTAACTTTCTGGAAAATATTATCTAACTGAAGTGTACATATCTTCCAAAAGTTGATATGTATTATTATTTTAAAAAAATACAACATATTAAAAAACATGTGTTAATATATTACTGATAGTATTAGAAAAGTCTAACTGGTACAAATTACCAAATTCTAATTTTCATTCCCAAGCTCAAATTTTACCATTGGCATTCATCAAATAATGCTGGCTATTTTCTTTGAAATGATAGACTCATTTTGTTAATTTGCAAAAGCATATCTGCAAAATATCCAAGTATGGATAACCACAGTTGATCCCTTAGTTTCTTTCAAGTAAAAATGGTATTCCATGAAAAAAGCAGCTAGGTCAGTTCACAACTCAAACAACTGTACAAGTGTCTTACCGCAGGGCAATCACTACTTCAATATGCTGCAGGTCTTCTTTTTTTTTTTTTTTTTTGAGACAGAGCCTCAAGCTATCCCCCTGGGTAGAGTGCCGTGGCATCACAGCTCACAGCAACCTCCAACTCCTGGGCTCAAGTGAGTCTCCTGCTTAGACTCCTCCTCCTTAGACTCACCCACACTGAGCCTCTGGCAATACCTTAGGTCCAATTCAGGATTTCCTGCCCTGGCATTGATTTGGCACTGGCTTTCACTCTGGAGTCCCTGCTCCAGTAAGCTGTGACTACCTGTTTGTCTTCATTTACTGTCTCTCCAACTTTGGGAACAGAAGTTTGCCCTGTCTCCTCATATCTCTTAAGAGGTGTTGTTGATTTTTCAGTCTGTTCTGTTTTTGACTTGTTTTTATTGGTGACTTACAAGGTTCTTGCACAGCAAACCATAACCTGGCATATTATAATTTTTTTCTGAGTTATAAAGCAGTCAATTTTATGGGTCATTTGTTTCAATTCAGTTAAAATAGCAATATTACCATGAACTATAATCCTATTATACCAATGATATCCTTCATCCTGCCACAGCAGGTAAAATTTCCTTGCCCTACCTCATAACACACTGTAAATTATGTTGACATAAAGTTGAACTGTGAAATCTTAACTCCCAGTTATGACAGTAAAAATCACATATGACACAATAAAGAAATAAGAGCAAGTAATCCTCTCCTAACTGATTGTGTTTTGAGTACATCCCAGCATGTCCCTGTCCCGCTGCTTTCACAATCTGTTGCAGTCTTATTGCAACGTGTGTGGTTTTCACACTTGGGAGGTACATTTAATATCTTCAGGGCTGTGCTGTGCTCTGCTCTGCTGGCCTATTTCATCCCAGGCCATTCTAGACCTTCCATTTTATGCCATTGACCCATTTTTCAAAAGTCAATGAAATTGACTCAAATTTAGTCAATTTCACAACTCAACAAATTTATTTCATTACCCATTCATGGTTTTTGATCAGTAGTTTAAAACAAAATACACTGTATGCTAAAATTATTCAAGCTGTTTTTATATCTCGGAGCAAGAGCCATGTAATGACTTCTAATAGAGACCCTGTTTTGGTATTAAAATGATAACACACAGGAATATCTATATTATAGGCACCCAAAGTATTTATTTTATACAAATTACTTTTGTTTGACTCCACTAGGTGTGAATGTTTTGTTTTATAACACACTCTTTGGTCTACAATTTTTTCTTTGTATATGTAAGAAGGCAAGAAAAAGACTATTGTTAGGTTGCCCTTGCCAATTTTAATGTGAATTGAACAAATTGTGTCACAGTACTTGTTTTTCTAGATTATGTTATCCTGTCTATTTTATCAGTGAACTGGCCCCTCTGTCTGCATAAGTGAGTCTTTGAAAGAGTTCCTTATAAAATTAAATGGAAAAGTCTTGCTCTGAGCTCTGATAAACAGTTCTAGAATATTCTTCTCAGCAATATGTGAGAAAGATGATTCTGCTAATTGGATTATTATATATATCTGGTAAAATATTTGTAAAGATTTATTTATAGTGTAATATGATGTATACCCATAGGATGTATTCATCCAAGCCTTGCAGATTTTGAAATCAAACATATTGATTTCTTTAAGTTATTTGTTTTGTATATTTTATTAGCCTGTGTAAAAAATAGTATGTAATATTTCGTTAAAAGAGTATATAAGAGGACTAAATTAAAAGAATTTGTCAAATGTCTTTTGAATGCACATTTCTTAAAATTACTATTACAACCTTTAAAGTTGAAAAAGAAATTCTATTATTATGCATAGAGGTTTCTTTTTCCTGAGGGAGCAATATTTGATGTGTTTAAAATCTTAAAGAAAAAAAGATTTAAGTAAAAAATAAATAAGGTTCATGTGAAGAACGAAGCTATGAATTCAGCTAAATATAGAAGAATTATTTTTATTTTTCTATTTTCATTGATGTTATTCCTAACAGTTTATGGTCAAGGAGGTCCTATTGTTTTGTAAACTTTTCTTCTTTTTCTTCTTCTTTTTTTTTTAACTTCAGAAGCAAGGCCTGTTGAAATAAATTTCCTGCAAAGCACAGTTTCCATAGCAACTGCAACTGTCTTTTATATCCCCATGTACCATTTGGAATTAGTTGACAATAATAATTATAGACCACTTAAGATAAAGCATTTGCTGTACAGCAAAGACATGTATAAAGACAGGATTTGAGAAAAATTGTCCTGGTTTAAAGAAACTTAAATTACTTTTAAAGGAAGATCTGATGGTCTTACGTAGATGATTAAAATTCTATGTATGACGTATTGAGATGATTATCAATGTATGTCAAGAAACATTTATCCCTATACTTTCAGTGGGGAAATCACATTTGTTACTCTCAGTTTTTATTTCCCTTTTCCTGTTGTGTATATTTGCATACATGTGCCTAACTTTCTAAATCTTCTTTAGTTCAAATTATTCTTTCTTTGCAAATAATTGGAGCATTGAACATAGAATAATGCAGAAAACACACACATTACCATTATCTTTTTTTTTTTTAATTTACCAAAACTTCTAGATTATAGGGATTCTAAAGAGGTGAAGTAAAGTTTTATATAACTGGAAGACTTAGCACCAAACTGCAAAACATAAAAAGGAAATGTGAAAGTTATTTAATTTTTTTAATTGCATCGTGTTATTAACAGCTAAAAGTATTTATTATCTCAATGGTTTTATAGAAATTAATATGTAAATATGGAATTATTTTTCATTCCTTGGTTTATTAATAGGGCCCATTAAAATAGCGCCATACTGGGTGAGTTGTTACCAGTCAGAAAAGAATAAAATGGGATTTAGATCGTCGCAAAATTTCCTCCTGAAATATTATTTTATTCTTGCCATTTATTTGTTCACGAATGAATGTAAGTAGTATGACAATGACAATTCTGTGGAACATAACATAATATGATGTGCTTTAGTACATAATAATCATAAAAAGTGTTTTCTAGGTTATAACATTTTGCCCTGAGGTTAACATAAACAGGCTAGAATTTTATTTACAACTTTTTTAGGATGCCAGGGGATAGTGAAAAAATAAGATGCTTCAAAAGCGGTGCTGTGGATAATGAAGGAGATAGAAAATGACCATGAGTTACCGTCCTGAGATTGACTAACGCAATGAGGGCTTGGTTTATCCCACAAAGCGCTGGGTCTCAGCTTCCACTCAGGAGAGGCGGTGTGGAGCATGGTGGAGCTGCTCCCGGCCATGCACAGAGAGGCAGCCCTGTGTTGCTCTGGGGATAGACTGTAACACTCTGCTCAGATCTCACCCCGAGGGAAGACTGGCTGACATCCTAAGCTGTTTCCTTTCTGGAGTAGCAATGTACAGACATACCTCATCTTCTTACCCTTTGTTTTATCGTGTTTCATAACTATGGCGTTTATTATAAACCGAGGGTTTGTGACTGCCCTACATTGAATGTGTTTATCAGTGTGAACTCACGTCATATGTCTTTGTCTCATTTTGGGAATTCTCACAATATTTTGACTTTACGTGACTATTGTAAGTATTATGGTGATCTGTGTTAAGTGATCTTTAATGTTACTATTGTGGATTTTTTTTAGGATGCCACAGATTGCAACCATAGAAAACAGAGAACTTAATAAATGTCATGTCTATTCTCACTGCTCCACCAGCTGGCTGTTCATGCTCTCCATGGGCTTTCCTATTCCAGGAGACATGACAAAATTGAAATTAGGTCAAGTAATAACCCTGCAATGGCTCCTAAATGTTCAGTGAAAGGAGGAATTGTACATCTCTCACTTTAAAGCAACAGCTAGACATCATTAAGCTTAGTGAGAAAGGCATGTGGAAAGCTGAGACAGGTTGAAAGTTAGGCCTTTTGTGCCAAAGTTAGCTGAGTTGTGAATGGAAGAGAAGAATTCCCGAAGGAAACCGAAAGTGCTACTCCAGTGAACATATGAATGGTAAGAAAGTAACACAGCTTTATTGCTGATATGGATAATGTTTGAATAATCTGGATAAAAGAATAAATCAGCCACAACATTCCCCTAAACTGAAGCCTGACCCAGGGCAAGGCTCTAATTCTCTTCAAGTAGGAAAGAGACAAAAAAAGCTGAAGAAGAAAGTGCGAAGCTAGCAGAGGCTGGTTAATGAAGTGTAAGGAAAGAAGCCTTCTCTGTAACATCAAAGTGCAAGGCGAAGCAGCAAGTGCTGGCATAGCAAGCGGCAGCAACTTACCCAGATCTGGCTGAGATAATTGATGAAGGTGGCTTAACTCAGTGATGTATTTTCAATACAGATGAAATAGCCATATAGTTTGGAAGAAGATGCCATATAGAACGTCAATAGCAGGATAGAAGAGGTCAATGCCCAGCTTAAAAGATTCAAAGGACAAACTGACTCTCTTGTTAGGAACTAATGCAACGGGTGACTTTAAGTTGAAGCCAATGCTCATTTACCAGTCCAGAAATCCTAGGGCTCTAGGATTTCTAGTAAATTTAAAGCTAGTAAATTCCTAGTAAATTTAAAGCTAAATTTACTCTGTTTGGGCTCTGAAAATGCTAAAACAAAGCCTGAATGATAGCACATTTATTTACAGGATGGTTTATGAAATATATTAAGCCTGCTTTTGAGATCTATTGCTCATACATGAAAAAGAGATTTCTTTAAAACTATTACTGCTCATTGACAAAAACACCCAAAAACTCTTAGGAGGATATACAAGGAAAAGTGTTCATACCTGTTAACACAACACCCATTCAGCAGCCAATGAATCAAAAGTTATTTTGACTTGTAAGTCTTATGATTTAAAAAAATGATGAGTGATTACTAATGGGTATGGGATGTCTTTTTAGGGCAATGAAATGATTCAAAATTAATTGTGGTGATGCTAACACAACTTAATGAATGTATGAAAAATCATTGAATTATGCACTTTAAATGGGTGAATTGAATGGTATGTAAATTATATCTCAATATTGTAAAAAAAAATTAAAACATTGTAAGTCTAAAATTTGTAAGTCTATCCCGGCCATAGATAGTGATTCCTGTGATTGATCTGAGCAAAGTTATTTGAAAACCTTCTGCAAAGGATTCACCATTCTAGATGCCATTAATAACATTTGTGTGTAAAAACATCTCATGCTAATGCATTGGTAGAATCAAAATTATTAAAATGTCCATACTTAGCCGGGCGTTGTGGTGGGCGCCTGAAGTCCCAGTTACTTGGGAGGCTGAGGCAGAAGAATCGCCTAAGCCCAGGAGTTGGAGGTTGCTGGAGCGACTCTGCTGCACTCTACCAAGGGCAAAAAAGTGAGACTCTGTCTCTACAAAAAAAAAAAAAAAAAAAGTCCATACTGCCCAAAGAGATTTACAGATTTAATGCAATCCCCATTAAAAGACTAATGTTGTATTCTACAAATCTAGAAAAAATAATTTTGCACACATCTGTAACCAAAAAAGGGCCCAAATAGCCAATGCAGTCTTAAGGAAAATGAATAAATCTGGAAGCATCACACTGAGACTTCAGATTATATTACAAGGCTATAGTGAACAAAGCAGTACGGTATTGTTATAAAAGTAGAAACAAAGACCAGTGAAACAGTACACAGAACCCAGACATAAAATCATTTACCTATACCTAACTGATCTTTGACAAAGTTGACAACATACACTGGGGAATGGAAACTCTATTCAATTAATAGTGCTAAGAAAATTGGAGAGCCACAGGCAGAAGAATAAAACTGGACCCCTATTTCTCATCAGATACAAAAATTAATTAAAGATGAATAAAAGGCTCAAATGTAAGGCATGGAACCATGGCATTTCTAGAAGAAAATATAGGAAAAACTCATCTAGATATCAGCTTAGCAAAGAATTTATGACTACGGCCTCAAAGGCAATTATAGCAACCACAAAGATAAATAGACTTGATTAAATTAAAAAGTTTCTGCACAGCTGAGGAAATACTCAACAGAGTGAATAGACAATCTACAGAATGGGAGAAAATATTGGCAAATTACAAGTGCAATAAAGGGCTAATATCCAGAATCCACAAAGAATGCAAACAAATCAGCAAGGAACAACAACAACAGAAAACTTCATGAAAATGTAGGCAACAGACATAAACAGAAATTTTTCACAAGAAGATAGACAAATGGGTAACAAACATATGAAAAAATGCTCAACATCACGAATCATTTTGGAAATGCAAGTTAAAACCACAATGACATATCACCTTACCACTATCAGAAAGGCCATTATTAAGAAGTCTAAAATCAGTAGATGCTGGAGTGGATGCCGAGAGATAGGAGCACTTATGAAGGGTTAGGGTTAGGGAATGCCAACTAGTATGACATCTATAGGAAACAGTATGAAGATTTCTCAAAGAAATAAATATAGACTTACAATTCATCCCAGCAATCCCACTACTTGATATTTACCCAAAGGAAAAGAAGTCATTTTATAAAAGGGCACCTACACTCAAATGTTTATTGTAGCATAATTCACAATTGCAAAGATGTGGAATCAACCTAAGTGTTCACTGATTCATGAGTAGATTAACAAAATGTGATATATAGATACTATGGAGTATTATTCCTCAGGCACAAAAAGGAACAAATTAATGACTTTTGACAGAATTTGGATGGTACTAGAGACCAGTATCCTAATTCAAGTATCCCTGGAATGGAAAAACAAACACCACATTCTAGTAACTTGGAGCAAATCAATGGGCACACAGGAGCACAGAGAGAAGAAAAATCATTTGACATCAAGGGGTGGGGGAGAAGGAAGTGGTTAAAAACCTCCCTAATAGGTACAATGAACACTGTTCAGGTGATGACACTAATAGCCCTGACTTAAGCATGATAAAAGCTATCTTAATATTTGGAAACAAAAAATGAACATTTGTAATTTATAGGAGTCTGGAAGAATTTGATTCCTAGTCTCATGGATGATGTTGAAGGGTTCAAGACTTCAGAGGAGGAATTAATGCAGGAGAATTGAAATTAGAAGTAAAGCCTGAAGATGTGACTGAATTGCCTCAATCCCAGGACAAAATTTTAATAGATCAGGTGTTACTTCTGATGGATAAGCAAAGAAATTTGGATGGATAAGCATCACAGGAATGGAGAAATATGAATCCTATGTATTCAACTTTGATACGAGGACAATTAATGACACGGTGGCATGGGGGAAGGGGAGACCAGACAGAGAAGGAGGGAGGGTGTGAGGGAAAGGAAATGAAGAAAAAGAAAAAGTAAAGAAAAGAAAATAGTGACTAATTCTTACATAAATTGGATTTAATTTTGACCAAAGTACATTACATAAACATTAATATTTAATCCAACTTGTTAATATGTTGTTTAGGATGGTGATCCTCATTGATAAGTGTAATATGTTTGTAATTTCCCCTTTATAATAATACATTTCCTCCAATTTTAATATCAAGTGTATCCAGCTGAAGTAGAATGATTTTGAAGTATTTCTTCTTTTTCTATTGTCCATAAGATTTGGCATAATCTGTGTTTTGAAATTATTTTTTACTTTTATTTATAAATGTTGTCTATTTCTTGAGACTTTAAAAAATAAAAATAATAAGAAGTTTACTAATGACTCCATACTGAACCTCATAGTCAAAGCAGTCTATAATAGACATACTCTTATTTGACAATGTGAATGTGACTTTCTTTGCATTATTATTATTATTGCTTAATATTTTGATGCAGCGATCATCTGATTTCTTTTCTGAATGTATTTATCTTCGTTTGTTCTTTATGAGGTTTTTGTTTCTAGTCCTGATCTTAAACATTGTTATTGTTATTAAATTTTTAGCCTTTTTAATTTTGTGAAGGCAAAAAGTGGAAACCTAATAAACACATGTCTATGTAAAAAAAGAAAAGTAAACTTCTAGTTGATTCAAAATAAAGAATCTACTTAAAAAAAAAAAAAAGAAATTTCTTTCTTGAGATGGAATCTGCTCCTAACAGAGATGCCGTGAATATTGCTGAAATGACAACATGGGATTTAGAGTCTTGTATAAACTTAGTTGATAAATCAGTGGCAGGGTTTGAAAAAAATTGATTCCAATATTGACAGAAGCTCTACTATGGATGAAATGCTATCAAACAGCATCATAAGCTGCGGAAAAGTCTTTCATAAAAGGAAGAGTCAGTAAGTGAGGAAAAATTCATTGTTGCCTTACTTTAAGAAATTGTCACAGCCTTCAACCACCTGATTAGTCAGCAGCCAAAAACATTAGATAAGAGTCTCCACCAGTAAAAAGTAAGAACTCACTGAAGACTCAAATGATCATTAGTATTTGGGGGAATAAAGCATTTTTACATTAAACTATATACATTCGTTTTTTAAGATATGATGCTATTGCATACTTAATCTACTATAATATAGTGTAAACATAACTTTTATATGCAATAGAAAACAAAACAAAATGCGTGTCTTGCCTTATTGTGATATTCGCTTTATGGCAGTGATCTAGAACAAAGCCCACTGTATCTCTGAGGTGTGCATTTCAGGGATGCTTGAGACTTTTTAAAAGGCTACTTTTGCTCAAGACCTGGCTGAAATTTTTAAGAACTAGGCTATAATCAGAGACTTTTCATATCTAATCTTCTTCTCTTCCCTTTCTGCTTCACAGCCACGAGATCTGTGTCATGGTCTGAAGATTCTTCCCAATTCTCTAGCTTCTCTTTATCCTTAACAGGTCTTTTTTTCCCCCAATAAATGTCTTATCCATGATCGATATTGCTATAATCACCTGTCTTGGCATCTGTTTAATAGAAATAATTTTGTATTGGATATGCTCATTGTGAGTGGTTGGTTAGACACCTTTGGATAGGCACCTAGACACCCAAAGGAGAGATGCAGGAAGTGAGAGGAAATGTCTTGTCTGAACATAGAAATCTGGTACTTAACCAAATAGCAATGATACTTAAGCCAGGAAACCAGATGATTTTTATGAAGGGAGCAGATAAAAAGGGAATAGAGGAGAATTGAGGAGGAAGCTCTGATTGACTTCCCTAACCGGAAAAAAAAAAAATATGAACATGCCAGTAGGGGTGAAATTAGGAGGGCATGAAGGATGGAAGTGCAGCAAAGGATGCCTTTGAAGCAGAGGTCTGTAACTACCTTTGTAAAATTTGGGTAGTGGTTCTGGCAATATGAAGTCTGAACACTGACGACTAGATTTAGCAGTGATGTGGTCATCGCTGACCTTCAGAAAAATAATTTTACAGGATATGTGGGAGGGAGGGGAGGCTGACATAAGCGATTTTAAAGAAAGAATGACAAAAAAATAAAAACAGTGACTCCAGAGAAGGAAAAAGTGAGTATGGAAAACGCTGTGAAGGAGTTTTGCCTTTAAAAAAAATGACAAGAATTGAGTGGTTTCGAGAGGATAAAATAGATTCGAGAAGTTGGGGGGTCATTTTATAAAAATATTTTAAAATGAAAAGAATTAAATGATGTTTTAGGCTGATAGGAATGTCTGGTAGGAGTGGGGGAAAGGGAAGGTACGTTAGGGAGAGGGGAAAGACTTTCTGAACCAACGCCCTGGAGCTGGAGAGAAATGGTGTGGGCTAGGCAGTTCAGCCCCTGTCATGGAGGAAAAGCGGAGAGAATCAGCACAGATGGAGGTAGGTGGACAAATGTGGGTGCTGGCTCCTGTAAAAACATCTCTTCTCTTCTGGTTCTATTTTCTGAGTGAAAGTGAATCAAAGGGAAGTGCTAGAGGTTTCTATTTATCGCAAGAGAGTGAATGGACTCAGGAATTGCAGGGTGAGATTGCTTGGCTTCACTTGGGGTTGTAGGCATAAATGTGAAATCAGAGTAGTCAGCATGCAGCACCATCTTTTCTGTAAAGCATGATCCGCTTTACAGAGGCAGGCACAAGTAGGCATTAGACTGGATTTAATTAGGGAGGGGGTATTACCAATTGAATGCCAGGAAGGAGGAGAGGGGCAATAGAGTTGAGGTGTGAGCAGGGGAGTGCTTATAGTATAATGTAAGGAAAGGGAGAAGATGAGGATAGTCAGTAGTAGGCGGTCCTAATACCTTTAAAGAAGTACCATGTAAGCAATTGACTGTAGGGTTTATAAGCTCTCCATCTGTAACATTCATATTCTAAGTATCAGTATGACTTAGAGAGAGTTTTGAAGTGGTGATGCAAGGGGAAATTATCAAGGAAAACTTTGGAACACATCAGTGCCCAACCAACATTTTCTGGGACCTGAACTGAAGGATTGATAAGACAGAGATATTAATGGCTAATATTTCAAGATAGGAGGCTTTTCATGTTAACAAAATCTATCACTTGAAATATGTGTCAAAGTAGTAAGCCTGCTCAATTGTAGTATTTTGCTTAGATAACTTGGGTAAACAAACACATTTTCTCCACCAGCTAGTCAAAAGATTTTAATGAAAGTAAAAATTAGATATTAAAACATGGAACTGAGATTGCTATCTTGGTTAGTTCTTTGGGCATACATTATACTTAATGCCACATTGCATTAAAATGATAAATGCAACAATTCCTTATATATATGTATGTACATGTATGGAAAACACACTAACACGTGAATGTGACATGTAACTCATATTACAGATACTTCAGGAATTTCTTAAAATTGCTCTTATGGGTAATCAAACATGGCTTCTGTGCCTTCAAATGTTTTCAGTCAGCATTCTTAGAATAGCTCAGAGAAAAACAATATAGCCACTGTTTTTTTTTTCTAAACATATTAAATATTGTTTTACAGCAACATTGTTCAGGTTCTAAAACATATCTAATATTTTTAAATGATGGGATACAAAATTAGCAAACATCCCGCCTTGGATTTGTTACTGAAATTAAATTTGGTTTGCTTATATGTACATGGGTTATATTTCATATAACAGCACAGTTGACTAGACAATGATATGTGAAAATTTCTTTTGAAATGTCCAAATCTTGACAAACCTTACACAGCTAACATAGCACATTTGTGGAAAGCATGTTTAGGATTGTCCGTGATAGGAAAAAAATACACTTTTTTTTTTTTTTACTTTTTATTTTTCAATTGTTAATTATTTTAAAGATAATGGTTTTCACGTCTAAAAATGTTTATAATGTGTCACCACAACTGTTTCTTAAAGCACCATTCTACTTCTGAGAATAAGCTGATATTTAACTTAAGGCATATTAAACCTCTCCATCTACAAGAACTTGACTGGCCTGCCCATGAAATAAACCCCTCCGTATAGGTGGTGTGTGAAGAGCCAAATCTGTGTCGCTCTTCAGGGTCAGGCAGATTGGCAGTCAGTCCTGGCTCTGCCACCTATCAACTGGGTGAAACTAGGCCAGTGGACACCTTTTAATGTCCCGATTTCATCACTTGTCTTCTTCTCCCACCCTTGAATAGAATATTAGAGAACAGGAGTTGGTCTTGATTAATAAAGGCACACCTCCTGGGTGAAGGATTCAAATACAACTGGGACTTTTCCTAATAAACACAAACGATGTAACCTAATCATATATCCGCTCAAAATAAAATATAAAGCCTCTGTAGCGTCAAGCACACAGAAGTGTCCTTAATAAATTTTCATTGAATTAGTAAATATATAAGATATATGTTTAGGAGAGCATAAATAATTATATAAAAGAGATATTTTGAGGATAAAATGAAATAACATAAGATGAACAGAGTTTTGAATCAGAGTAACCCTTCTTATTGAGGAAAGTTCTAGAAAAGTTGGAAGAAGTTTGCCTTCTGTATTTAATTTCTACTTCTGTTTTAAATTGTGGATAGGATTTATCTTAAGTCTAGAGGCCCTGTGCCATACTCTAGCTCTGTATATGTACGTACTGGAGAAATTATTATTTTTTATTATTCATATCCCCTAAATCTTTTATAATATTTAGGAGAAGTGGAAACAAGCCAAATGCATTAAAGTACTTCAGCACACGATCAAAAACTCATGCCATCATGTTTTCAGGGTTTAAGCATGCATACCAGGAAACAAGAGGTAGTACATGCACTATTTCATTGATTTTAAGATGCATATTTTAAATGCTTGCATATCCAAAATCTGGATGCATTTTACAGTCAATGGCATCTTACAATTGATTGGCACCTTTTTCCCCCCCTTGGTAGTTAATAATGTAATAGGATGTCTTAAAATAGAGTTGATGAGATATGTTATAATCATATATTAAAGTAGTGTTTTTCAATGTTTATTTCTAATTACTACCCATCCCTGGCAAAGAGCCTTTAAGCATTTTTCCTAATATTGTATCTCATAAAATTTTAATACCACAGATATATCTATATGATTATATACTACATGCATATCTGTGATTTATATATAAAAAGAGTAAGATTTTCACTTCCCCAAACTAATTTTTTTCTCCCTTGGGGACTATGTTACAGCCATTAAAAATACAGGTGTTAAAGAAATCCATTGTTTGTTATTTTTAAAATCTCATTTACTAAAATATTGGTACTTACGATCTCGTTCTCAGCTTTAGAGCTTTTGGCTTTAATTATATAACAGAATGTGTAGGAATTTTATAATTAATATGAACGTCAAAATGCTGTCAAAATGCCTGCAAAGTTTGAACATTTGCTGTTTATCCCAACAGTCAGAAAGCTGTCCATAATATTTTTTTTGTTAACAAATAAAAGTTCTTCAAGTTCATCCAGTGATGTCATTCAACATATCATTCTTATTTTATGAAACGAGATTCTTTAATGATTTCTGGGTATAACTTTAAAGTGTTGACTACTTCACTTCTACATGTTCATGACTTTAAAGACATAACTTGAGCAATAACATCCATAAAGAGACATTTGAAACAACATCTTATTTTTGCAAAGTTCTAAGAAATATTCTGCTTTATACTCCTCATATGACACTCAGCAGGAAAAATAAAGACGTTTAGTTTTGAAATCTGTGCAGACGCATCCACTGCAGTCTAAGCCGTTTGGGGCTTCTCACCTCCAATAGTAATGATGGGATGCAGAGCCCAGTTCATTTGTGACCAGTACTTTGCACCAGAAACAAGACAGGGACACAGTCTCTGACCATCAAATAAGGGTTTTCTCGCAAAGCTAATTGTTATATTCGGCATCTTTAACTGATAGAGAAAGGGGTAATTTGTGTACTTGGAGAATATCTTTAAATAGCAAAGTTGTTCAATGTGTTCTTAAATGTTCACTTATCTTTTGTCTGGGATAGGCAGCTTAACTCCTACTTTTTAAAAAAATTGTAGTGCAAACAACTTCTAAAATTTATGATACGTAAAACTTTGTATGTATTTCAATGGTATTATTTCATATTTGACAATTCAAACATGTTTATATTAGTCCAATTGTATTTGGTTACAATCGTTAGCTATTTTTGAGACTCAACTGTACCAAAACAGTGTAAATTATTATAGGGGATGTGAAGTATTCTCGTATACCAACCAACGTATTAGCAAAAATTAAGACGAGTAGTGCTCCAAAGAGATTCATCATAAGGATACAGACATTCATATCACGGTGTTACCAGTGAAATGTACACAGCTTTGTAAATAAATTGAAAATGAATTCAAAACCAGAAATCATCTCCCCCACTGCTCCTAGTGCTTGCTCTTTCTCTGCCTTTTAATCGAAGCATCTCCATGATACTACGGGCATAGACATCTCTTAAATTCACGCTGATGTATGAGTCAGTGGCTATATTCTTGGTGAGCTTCTTCAGAGCTTCACGCTGTCTAACAGCTGCCTCCTTGAGTTTCAAGGTGAAGTAGCAAGCAGAGAAGCGATCGTTAATAATAGCAATTGGCAAGGCCAAGACAAGGATCCCAGATAATATACACATGAAGGCCACAATTTTGCCTGTGGTGGTGTCTGGTCTAATGTCCCCATAGCCCACGGTAGTCATAGATGTTGTGGCCCACCACCATGCACAAGGGACACTTGTGAATGTTGTGTCTGGAATACTTTGCTCAGCAAAGTATTCAACGGTTGAAAATATGGAAATTCCCACAGACAGAAATAGGAGCAGCAGGCCGACTTCCTCGTAACACTGGGTGATGGTCATCCCAAGAGAGCGCAAACCTGCAACGGAACAACTGCTGTCAGTCACTGGCGCCCCTCTTCCCTTCTCCCTTTCCTTCTCCCGCTTTTCCATCCACCCACAAATATGCATGCCACACCTACTTTGCCCCAAGACTGGGCAATGTTTGGGGAGCCTGAAGATGATTAAATCATAATTGAACAGATCACAGTCTAGTTGATGGGTCCAGGAGGAGAGAATAGAGACAAGCACAGTTAGACATCTTCATTCACCTCAATAATTATTAAACTCCTACTCTTTATATACATGAAAGTGAGAGGTAAGACTAACAGAGGGTATAGAAGCCTAAGCAGAGGGTATAGAATACACATTTTGTACTTTATACAAAAAGAGGCCTTTGTAGTGTCACCTGTAGATGGCTCACTTGGCCAGACCTGCATCTCAATGTACCATTCATTTCAGCACCTCTATCTAATACCAGTTTTATGGGATTTTAAAAAAATATTTTATGTATTTTTTTTTAACTTTCCTGGTAAAGTTTAATACAATCAGGAGCCTCACCATTTGAAAGCCAGAGGCAGAAAGATGTATATCATGACAATGAGGTGAAGCAGCAGAAGCATTGGCCATTATGACAAAATCCACCGGAAGGCATCACATGTACGGTCAGGGGAGATTCTTAGTGGTGTAGAAGAAGGAAGTTCTTGAATTCTCAAGATACTGAAGTCCTAGTCCTTAATGCCAGAGTTATTGGGAACTACCTTCCTTCAGTACATACTAATTCTGATTTCCTCTAAGATGATAGACTCAAGTAGAGAATCTTTCTCCACTGCAAAGGGTATGAGAACTCACTCACTATGAGCCCTTAAAGAACTTCTCATTGCTAGCTCTGAGCATTTGTTGAGCCCTGGGAGACAGACCCAGGAGAGTCCAATTTCAATTTCATCTGTGAAGAGACCTAGCCCTGGGGAGTAAGTGCCCATTACAGAAGGAGGGTTTGGTATTTATCCTGCTTAATACTAGAGAGATGTTTCATAACTACATTTTGAAGTCATCTCAACCTGATGTCACAATCATACTGCCTCAGAAGTCTAAAGCAGTACTTCTCAGAATCTTTTTTGTTGTTTTTATTCTCTCACTGAAGACTACTTGAAATGCATTAACATACTATTCATGCTCTCATTATTTTGAATTTTGCTCTTCAAATTTTGAGATGTTCTTGAATTATTAACCAGCTATTTTTGAAGAGCAATGAATACGAATTTTCAAGTCTAACTTCAAAATAATATATTTCACAATACCTTTATAATACCTTTTTAGAAGACTGGCTTTGATATGTCTATATGAAATTATGTTTCTGAAATAAATTGACAACACATGTGAAGAAGCCTATTATTAGTCTGGGGAACCTCTTTCTAATGTTCGAAACAATTTTTAAAAGAAATACAAAATAGGTGGAATTTCTACCATGTTATAACTCAGGTAACCCTCCAAACTCAATCTAAGGGATTATGCCATTTTGCAGATAGGGAGTTTGAAGTACAGAGAGGTAAAGTATCTAGTAAAAAGCTACAAATCAAAATTAAAACCGAGGCTGTCTGGTGAAATTTTTCCATAAACCTCTCATTTTTCAGTTGTCATTAGTACATGAGGACACAAATCATCAATGTTTATATCTTACCAAATGTAAAATTGAGATAAAATTGTCAAATCCTTATGCAATTCTTCATGTTTTTGAGTAAATTAAGGCTTTCTTAATACTTTATATTTGTTTTAGAACTGAGAAAACCGACACAGAAGTGACATTGTGAAAATTACTGTTATTTTCTTTTTTCGTTCTTTTGGGAAAAATGTAGTCTTTATTGGGTGTTTTAAAATTGAGTCTTGTGAAGAGTTTATAAATACTCGAAGAAAGCATCCTATTATGTATGTCAGAAAACAAAGAGGGGTACTTAAAAAAGTTGTTGGAAACCCCGTTATCAAATCCTGTTATGTGGGACTAACTAGGAAAATCCATTACCCGAATTATATTAGGACGGATCCTAATTGCCCCAAGATGAGGGCAAAAAACATATCAGAGGTTAATGTATATTTTTAGGGATAGAAAACTACCATCAATTATCTTTTAGGTAGCTAGTCAGGCATATGTGTAGGGGCAAAAGCTGATAATAGGAATCTCTAGCTAACTTGTTTGCACTAACATGTATTTGCATTAATACGTATTATATCACTATGGCATCATACTCCAGGGTTTCTCAAAGTGTGGTCTAAGAACCAACTACATTAAAGTCACTTTTTAAAATCTAGGTTCCTAGGTCAAACCTCAAACTTTCTGGGTGTTGAGGCTCAGAATCTGCATTTCAACAGGCTTGTCTGGGGATTCTTACTTTCATGAAGGTCTGACATAAGGGAACTCATACGTACTCTAGACACCCAAGAGCTGAAGGGTCAATCCCTAAGAACTACTCCCCTGAGAGATGGGAAAATAATCTTTACTCAGTCTGTGTGATTTCCACTGACATAGACTATCATTTTCATGCAGTGTGTGTGCGTGTGTGTGTGTGTGTGTGTGTTGTGGAGAGATTTTTCTAGGAAATATTCATTAGGTTTTGAAAGGCTTTATGACACACAGAAAGCTAAGTAATTCCCATCACCCTGTCTTTCTCTCTCACTATGTACATCTCACTTTAGGGACAAGACAATTTTCAGATAGTATATAAAGCATGTAGTTAATGTCTTCTACTTTCTTTTAAAGTAAAATATTTCCGTTTCTTCAAAAACTTTAGAAAGGCCAGCAGTGCGTGGGCATTTTTCTTTCTGGATGGCCAGAGAAGGCTCTGCAGGGCTGACTTTCCCTTCTGCCAGAGAACATACGGGGCAAATACTTCTTGGGCACAGAAGATAAACTGGCTTATGTCATTATAACGATACATGGAACTTATGTGTATCTATTTATGCATCATTTATGCACATTTTGTCTAGAACCTTGTAAAGGCAGAGAGTATTTAATTTTTGTACATCTGAGTGTAGGATGCAAATAAATTGAGTTAACAAATGATCAAATTGTCTTTCTCTTATGGAAAGTGTATGGAACGCATCTTGTCTTCTATCATTGTAATAAGAACTTCAAAGTTTTGCTTCCCAAGACCTCTTTAGAGGGCACGGTTGGGTAAAGCAGGGGAATGGGTAATCAGAAATATCAATCCAAAGTCAATTCCCTTGTACTACGGTCAGCTTTGATGTTCACACACAATGACAATTAAAAGGCAGCAATGAAATCTGAGTACCTGTAGAATGTCTGCCCAGCTTGAGCATGCGCAGAGCCCTGAGCAGTCTCAAAACCTGGACTATGCGGCCCACATTTTCCAGCTCCTGTGTGGTCTGGCTCCCACTCAGGCTTTCCACCAGGAGAGTGATGTAGAAGGGCAAGATGGCGAGGAGGTCTATGATGTTTGGCACCTTTCTCAGGAAGCGGCATCTGTCCCGCACGCAGAGGAAGCGCAGGACAAACTCCCCGGTGAACCAGCTGATGCACACATACT
This sequence comes from Otolemur garnettii, assembly GCF_000181295.1. Classification (NCBI taxonomy): domain Eukaryota; kingdom Metazoa; phylum Chordata; class Mammalia; order Primates; family Galagidae; genus Otolemur; species Otolemur garnettii. The sequence continues at coordinate 18,018,280 of NW_003852399.1, read as the reverse complement.
CCAGGATCTCCAGAAGCTGCAGGTCCAGCCAGCTTAACTCAGCTGACATCAGAGCCATGTTGACAATGGACACCGCAACGAAGATGATGGAGATGACCCCAAAGATTCGGGCAGCTGTGGAAGACCCAGGTTTCTCCAGGATATTCCAGAGCTTCTGTCGGACAGTGGGGCAAGGGCCTTGTGAGAAGTCCTGCTCACTCTCGTGTTGACTCTCCTGGTCTTCTGCGTCCTTCTTGAAGTCTAAAGTTTCACTCAGCTCCTTTCTTCTGAAGTATCTTTTAGAGAAGACAACTTGGTGATTAGTCAAACTTTAAAAAATTACAGTACAAGATAATCAAACTTGGGAGGTCATACTTTTCATTTCAGTAAAACACAGAACATGTCTATTCACCTTTTATTCAGGTTGTCTTTTGCCCACAGTATTCAAAACTTTCCCTTGGGAATATGATTTTTAAAAATGACATTTCTTGGTAGAAGTGTACACAAAAGAAGGATTTATACATATCAGAGCTACTTTGGATTAATGCAATTTATTACCCATTTTTTTTTTTTTTTTGGTAGCAAGAACAGATGTTTGCCATATGGATCTTTTCTGTGAGTGAAGAAAAGGTATTTGTGAAGAAAGGGTGGCAATAGCAGGATAATGGAAAATCACTCTCGAAGTCCCAGAATCATTGGCTCAAGAGATCAATGTTCTATAATCTGTATTTAAAAGCAGTTCTCCATCCAAGTTTTTCAGAGTTCATGTTCTAGGTTTGCTAAACAATAATGCCCTACACCAGAAGTTTTATCACTGCACGTGCATCTTTTGAAGCATGGTTTTCCTCATTCATTTATTCATTCAAGGACTGTTTTCTATGGGACTGAATTTTCTCACTTTATACGTTAAGTTAGTATACATACACTCACTTAAAAAAGGGGTCCAAAAAGTTCCATCCCACGGTGGCTTAGACCCTTTCAAGTCCCCTACCGTCAACCCACGTTTCAGTTCTATAGTGGCCACAGTTCTGAGGCCTGGGTTCAGCAAAGCTCGAGTAAAGCTTCCAGTCTTCCCCTGAGCCTCCCTCTCCCTGAGCACTGCGCCCGCCTCCCCGCCCCGCCTCCGCGCGCCTCCAGGTACCTGTCCCTGCAGCAGGAGTCGATGTTGAGCTCGTCGATGCCCCAGTACTGGATCTCCTGAAGAAAGGAGAGCGCGCACAGCTGCTCCATGACGTGCAGGCGGCCCGTGCGGTAATAGTGCAGGACATAGCGGAACGCCTGCGAGCTGCGGTCGAAAAAGTACTCGTTGTCCACCGGGTTAGCGTCATCGCAGAGCTCCAGAGGACTGGGCACGGCGGCCAGTGCCCCAGGGCGGCGGTAGGAAGCCACCACCACCGCCAGCTTGCCGAGGCGCGTGTGCGGGAAGCAGGACAGCGCCTGCTGCGAGAGCACGAAGCGACTGCCGCCCACGTTGACAGTAAAGCAGTCCCCGAGAGCCAGGGGCTCCCCTTCGCCCTCGCTGCAGAAGACACTGGACTCCAGGGAGGCCAGGGAGCCGCTGTCCAGCGGCGAGTCCAGCGCTCGGCTGCAGAGAGGCACCTCCATCCTGGCCGCCGCGCTAGCGCCGCACAGCTGGGGACACACGGGAAGCCTCAGTCCTGAGAGGGCGGTGGCAGGTCCTCCGGAGGCGGCCGGGGTTTCCCGGGTTCCCGAGGGGCGTGCTTCCACTGGCTTACCCCTACTTTCTCCACCCCCTGAGTCTGTTCCTCCTCCCGCCGCTAGGGAGCTGATCGTGCGCGGTAGCGGCGCACGAGTGGAGAGCGAGGAGACTGGGAGGCGGAGAGGGGTGGCGCTAAGAGAAAGTCAGGTGGAGTCAAGCCCAGCACGGCCCCAGGACGCCTGCGGTCGTCGCGGTCCTTCTTAAATGTGCGCACCCCTAGCCCAACTTTTAATTGAGAGCCCAGCCCGGAAGGTGCACAGACTGAGTGCCTCCTTAGTTGGGGGTGGAGGGGTTGGGAAAGGGAGGGAGGAGGGAGATGTAGAGTGGGGGAGGAAGAAGAGCATATGACACCCGGCGGAGAGAAAGCACGGGGGATGGGGCACGCGCTCCTCCCGCAGGACCCCCAAACAGAAAGTTCAGCCCGCAGAGGAAACGGTGCCTGGGGCCGAGTCCTTTCCAGTCTGACGGTTTATCTCCCTCCCTGGTCTATTACAGCGTCTTCACTGACTTCTCGGGTGTTCGCTGGGGTTGCAGCACGCGGTGCAGGGTGCTCTGGGCAACCGGGCTGTGCCATTTCCCCCCAATCACACGAATTCTAGTCCGTCACTCTGTCCATTTTCCTCACAGTCCAAACCTCCCTCCTTAGGTTTGACCTCCTGGTTGAGAAATAAGGATAATTAATGGTGACTTTTAAATGAAGTACCAGTGAGTCAGTAAGAACCAGGGATCACCACTGCCAGCTGCCATCCTGTCGGGTGTCCACCGCGTTCTGAAGCACTTTGCGCCCTTCTGTCCTTACAAGTTTCCCCGAGAGCAAGTGTTCGGGGCAAAGTGGAACTCTCATTCTA
>NW_003852399.1:17933238-18015665 GCF_000181295.1 Otolemur garnettii | reverse complement strand
AGGCGTGGGTTGGGGCAGGAGTTTAAATAGTAACGATGCCGTGGTTAAGGGAGAAGCCCAGTGCTCCTGCCCAGGGCAGATCGCTTGGAGCTGTGCTCGGGCCAACCTGTTGGACACGGGGCAAGAGCATGCGGTGGGAGCGCAGGGCAGTGACTCACCTGCGGCTTCTGGCAAGTCTGCGCTGCGCGCTCTCGGCGCCGCTGGTAAGGTAGCCCTCTGGACCCTCCCGGTCTACTCGTGGGGTCTGACTTGACGGGTCCCGGAGGGTCACTCTGTTCGCAGCTGAGCCCTTTGCCCCAACACTCGCAGCCTCGCCTTGCCTCCACTAGTCTCCGGGCCCCTGGGCCCCGGCGGCTGAGGCTGAGCGAACCCGCCCGCGCCCGCACGCTCTAAGCCACTCGCCTGGAGCTTCCCAGCACAGCGGAGGGGAGTGGCAGGAACCCAGCGAGGGAGGCTAGAACGCAGGGAGGAAGTGAGGCACACAGTGACCCCGATGATCCCGAGGACACCTCAAGAATTATTGCGTTTGATTCCGGTTTCCCTGTGTCTTCGGAAATGTCAAGAACAATATTTCCAACTGGATGAATGTGTTAAGCTCCAGGTTCGAGCAGTCCCATTATCTGCTTTGGCTGGCAGGGTCCAACGTTTTCTGGTTATTTGCAGCCAGCATCTCAGAATACGCATTTTGAAAAAGTCTTTGCTAGAGAGAGTGAACCACACTCATCTTTGTTGTTTAGAAAGCGTATATAAAGAGATGAGCTTAACGAGATACTGTGAACTTTTGCAGTCGGACGGTAATGTGGCTGTTTAATTCTGGCTTTGTCACCTGATTGTGGGACCTGTAGATGTCCTGGACTCCGTGGGTCTCAATACCTTCCTCAGCAGAATTTTAAGTTTGGATATTTTCACTAGGCTCTAAGCCAGGAAATTCCGTAGGGCTTCTGCAGTACCTTATTGAATCTTAGTGTGGATACGAAGTAGTAACATGCCCATTAAGAGAAGGTGAAATTGAAGCACAGAGAAATAAAGTGATTTACTTATGGTCACACAGTCCAAATTCAAATCCACACAGTCGAAATTCAAATCCAGAAGCTGCATTCATAAACAAAATGATGGGAAAATATCATTTAAAGAATGTTTTTAAATATAAGTGTGGTTGCTTTTATTTTATTTTTTGCAAATTTCTAAAGAAGGACAGGAGTTTAATGAAGTATTTTTTTCCTGATCAGTTAATTAATGTCCACTGAACTTTCACTATGTACTAGGCACTAATTCTAGGTGCTTGCGATACATCAGTGAACAAAACAGACAAGATCCCTGGGCATTTGAACCTAACAGTTATTTTGTGAGGATGAAAAGGCAACTTCAATGAACTTTAAAAAAATATTTAATAATTAAAGGTTATTGTTCTTTTGACAGCTATCCATTTGATTAACATTTGTCTCCATAAAGGACTTTTCCATATGAAAACCATGAAGATGCTAAAATTATCCTAGTGAATAATTCACCATTCTAAGGACTGTGTCATTATTTTTTGAGGCAACAGACCTTTCCATAATTCAGACGGAAAAACGCCAACACCTCAATTACAGATTATGTGAGCATTAAAAAAGAAAAAGGATCATAGTTTAGTTAAGCTTTACTTGTACCATGAGTAGAAAAAGGGTCTCTATTAGCTTTACAGATTATGGGGAGGAAGGAGGAAAATGTTCAGAGAATGACGCCCTTAGGTGAGGAGGAAGCTCTTGGACAGAAAACCACAGGTCAGCAAAGGGTGACTGAGGCTTCCAGGCTTCCTCCACTAACCCCGTGCTCATGCTTATGAACCTCCGTGGTGATAAATGGTGCCCTATTATAATAATTAATTGTAATAATAAACAGTCTTTGAGTGTCAGGCACTTTTGTATGCATCTAAATTCTCACAATGTTCTTATGAAGTAAGCCTTGTAATTCTTAGTTACAGATTTCAACTTGGATGCCCCCAGGAGCTAAGTAACTTTCCAGCCTATATGGTCAATGTATGAAGAAGCACACGAAGGGATTGAAACAGGGTCTTTCTGACTCCAGATGCTATCTCAATTACTAAAAGTCTAAATTTTTCAATTTCACTTCAATTGTTACTATGCCAATTTATACTAATTAAGGTAATCACAACTAGAGAGATGGGGACTGGTCAGTCAACTGGGAGTATACATAAATATAAAGATCCATTTTAAAATAGAGTCTATGGTGGGCGTCCTCAAACTATGGCCCATGGGCCACATGCGGCCCGCCTAGGACATTTATCCAGCCCGCTGGGTGTTTTTGCCGCCCCTGCCTGTCCTGCTTAGCAGCCGACTCATCCTGGGGCCCGCAGTCTGGCCCTCCAACGGTCCGAGGGACAGTGAACTGGACCCCTGTTTAAAAAGTCTGAGGACCCCTGATCTATGGAGTAATAAGAATCCCTGCTGGATTTTTGTTTCATCCTCTTAAATCTGTTTGTTTACTCTGTTTTCTTAATGGCACAATTTTGAGTCAGAAAGCATCGGATAAGTGAGAAGAGAAATACGTCCATTCAAGAGCACCTTTCCTGGTCCATGACCCTGACCTGAGATATACCCCGAGGTATGTTAAGAAGTGAGAGGAGAACAAGCGATAAGAAGTTGGGGGTGTGAGGTCTTGCTTCCCGTTTCATTCTTACATAGCATGGGAGGAATGTGACTGTCATTGTGGGAGGTTGCTCAGTACTGAGATGTGAAAAATCGACAATCTAATAACTTCGGGTATATTCCCAAGTCATCAGATGTTAGATTGGAGTGATTTTCCATCTAAAGTCTTGTTATGAAATACTCTACGAGTTCTCAGCTTTATCTATCAGGCCTCTCTCATATTGATTTGAATGTTGACTCTCCAGTGACAACTGTCTTTAATTCTTTCAATTTTACCAAAATTTCTAAAGTTTATTAAAGAACAACATGTACTCTTCCACAGTTGCATTTTAAAATTGGATCCAGAGAAAAAAATTGTGGCATACTTCAAGTGTCTGACTCTGTTAATGGCAATTACAAAAATAAAACTTAAGTAATTTGAAACAAATTGGAAAACTATGTTATTAAAAATATAGGACATTTCATTGGGGTCTTTGAGAAAATAATGAGAATATTAGTACAGTAAAATATCATTTTTATCTGTGATTCATTTCAATGACATGCCATGATATTTCTGTGAAATCATTAATCTCATCTTTTATATGAATGTTTAAAAACAATTTTATAGCTATGATCATAAGTAATTGAATTTTTTTAGGAAAGTGTACATAATTATTAATTGAAATAAATACTAAACACTATAACTTTACAATTAGTTTTGATACTTAGCTATGGGAAATATAATGGAGGAGTAACTGAATAAAGAGCTCTATAGAATTCAACTTAAGTAAATCCTACATTTGCATTTTAACCTCCTCACGGTGGACTCATCCATTTATACCAAAAGTCATTAATTTTTGTCATTCGGTAACAAAGCAGACCATATTTCATGTGAACTATACATATCTTTGGCTCTGTATTTGATTCCTCAGGGACGACAACCAGATGACCCAATTGCAATGATGTTTAAAAATATCTTTGTGTATGGGCAAAATGGCTTTATTTTCTTTCCTTTCATCGCATTGGGGTGTGTTTAAAGGTAATAGAAAATCTGACAAATTCTATCTATTCATCTTTCATGTGCCTTCTAGGTGCTTGGAATAAATCCTTCCAACTGTATGACAGCCCACTCTAGTGCAGAATTTAGCTTAATGTGGGCTTGTTCTGGATTCCTTCCAAAGGGAGACAATTATCTTTGGAAGTACCCAAGAACTCATTTTTATAGCCTAGTCTGCTACAGAGATAGAGCGATGGGTTGATGACGGTGATGGTGAGGATAATAATATGATAATAATAGCTGCTACTTTTACTTATTTAGTCCTGGTTCTTCCTTTTATTGGATATGTGACATTAACAAGTTTCTTAAGCCCTCTGAGTCTTATCTTCCCCATTTATTAAATGGGGATAACAATGGTATTTTATGTTATTGTTTTAAAATTAAATGAGATTACCCAGGCAAAATGTTTAGTGCAGTGCCATTATCCTTGTACCTTTTATTATTATTGTGTCTTGTGAGTGGTTTCTGTACTTCCTCATCTTATGGAACATGGCCTCGTTGATAGGTGCCACATCAGGAACTTTACAAAGATCATCTCATCTCACTTATATTTCACATCACCTTGCAAAGAGGGTAATATTATCATTCTAATTTTACAGATGGGAAACCAGGATAAGAGTGTTAAAATAATTTTCCAGGTGTCAGGTAGACAGTGGTTGTAGTAAGGAACACATTTGTTTGCTCAAAGCCTTTATTCTTTGAAAGGCATTAATATAAAAATAATGTAATGATGAGAAATCACTATGAGATATTATCCTCTTCTCTTTACAAGTAATTTAAAAAAAAGAACATTTCAATTATATGCTCCAAATAATTAAGAGATGGCTATACTTTATAGGCAATGACAAACATATTCCCTGTGATTTCACATTTTAATAATTTGATTTTTAATTGTCACCATCAAAAAGGAGATACCTGATTGGATTAATCATTAAATGATTTTCACTATACCACTTTGATATGCAAAAGACTTAAGTAAAATTTTTCCTGAATTATCAAGAAAATGCATAGAATTGGATGCTTTTAGTTCACCAGATTAACTCCTTTAATTACACTGAAATTAAAGTTTTATAAACAAGATTCAGAAGCAGTGGAGGAAGAGCAGGGTGAGTGATCTGCTCATCATGTTCTGTGAGCTGTTAAGTGAACCCAACATCAAATTTAAAAATTCCAATTAAATCCTATTTACCCAGCTCTATCAAATTTCCTTATGTTAAGGGAGAGTGGCTGAGTAATACAGAAATGTTAAAAACTGCTTCTCATGGGGCATTTGTGATTTATTAATATTAAAAGTAAAATCACATTATGACTTACCCCTTATTCTGTTTAGTACTTTCTTTCATGAGCAAAGCACTCAGTAAACTCAGTAAATTTGAATTTTACTCTGTAATTGGAAGGATAATATTATCATTCTTAATAATATTAAGAAAGGCAATCTTTACACTCCATAAATGCTATATGAGATTTACTAGGTTGTATTTTCTTGGTTACTCTAAAATCAACTCAAAATTGAAAAGTTTATCAATCAGTAAGTATTTACAGAAATATACTCTCACAGTATTCATGGGGGTGGCTATTAGTATATGTAGATGGAGTTGCATACTATGTATTATAAATTTCGTGTACATCATATATATTCACATATGAATACATGTGTACACAACGGACATGCACACACGTGAACAACTAACATTACGGTTTATGATGAGTACCAGGATCACATTGTTGTTACTCTGTACGAGAAGAGTAGTGGTCAATCAAAGGCAATATAAAGAAAATAGTAGAGATAAATATGAGGAAAGACAATTTTTCTTCACAAAGTTCTTCTCAGTTGTGTGATACAGTTCTTTTAAATAGCATCCTCATGGCATTTCAAACCTAATCTAATTAAAAAATATGAAGTAAATTTTTAGGACACATATGCTGAAATCTGTGCCAAAATATTTTTGTTAACTGGACTCTGAAACTGTATAGAATACAGTTATTATTTTAATCTCAGTTTTAAGCACAGAGAACAGCATTAGTTTAGGTAAATCTTTCATATATGAAATCCATTCTACAAAAATGGGATACCCCCAGTGATATTTGAGCTTCTAAGCCAATGCTTGATTGTATGCTGTACTTTCTTATAATTTTACATGAGTACAAAAAATTAGATTTATGGGTTTGGAGGCAGTACACACTAATCTTGATGATTTGGAAAAAAAAAAAAAGAGCACAGAAGCAGTGCCTATATTCCAGGGTATATTTTCTCTATGTAGTGTAAGTATATTGGTGGTAACTGAATATACAAATTTGTTATTCTTGTAACATGAAGAATAGCAGAAAGCCATATGGCTTCTCCTTTACACCACTGCATCTGATTGACGTCTCAGTTATAGACCCAGCCTCACAGTTCTCCCACAAACAGATTTCCCGGAAATCTAAACCAAATGGGAATCCAGAGGGAAGTCAAAGTCTAGTAAATTAGTCATAAGCCTGCATTTTTTTGTTTCATTTCTATAAGGTCAGATTTATCCATGTTAGCAACTGGGAATGTGTTATTTTCATGGTGACAGCAAGAAATATTGTTTTATACCTATGATTTTTTAAAAATGGAATTACCAAATAATTTATAAAAATGAGAAATAAAATAAATAAGACTGTAAAATGAATTTAGAGAATTATCAAACTAGTAATAGGTTTAATATTTACATGTTACAATGACTCTTGGCCACATATGTTTTACTTACGATAGCAGAAACTTCTGAAAAATCAAGAAGAGAGAATTACCTGCTTGTATAGACACATATTCATGGCTTAATTTTTAAAATCAAATTAAAAGACTTGCTGTATACATACATATAGACACATATTCATCCATAGAATTCTTGCTACCCTCAAAAAATCCATTATTGGTACTAGTATTAATCTACAAGTATAATGGATTTTTTGAGGGTAATAAGAATTCTATGGATGAATATGTGTCTATATGTATGTATACAGCAAGTCTTTTAATTCAATTTAAAAAAATTAAGCCATGACTATAGTAGACTTATATTTCCTATCTTGATACTATTTAATAAATAGAAAAGTACTAACATTTTTTCAGCATGTTAAGGAACTTTGTGTTTGACCATGTTTAACTTTTATTTGGCATTCCTTTTATTCTGCTAACAATATGTTAATAGTTGGTAGTTTAGCTCTTTGAAAAATATTTATTAAATGACTCTGTGTAAAATGAATAGCTATTCGGATGTATTGGAATGCACAGGTGCTTGGATGAGACCAGGCTAGAAGAACATATTAAGCCTCTGTTAGCGTCAGCGTGAACAATCACTGCCAACAGCTGGAGCGATGAGCTACTTTCACCTCCAATTTGAAAGTAGGAGTTTGTCCCTAGGACAAGAAGACTCACAAAGTAAGTGGGTCTCTCTCCAATAAATTAAAGGAGATCACTATCTTACATAGTGAGGAATAAATGAGGCACCCTCTTAAAATATTTTCTTTCAGTGGCTTCAGGTTTTTAAATCCTGGCTACAGTACAAGGCAGCAGAGTTGGGATTCCTTATATGCTCTTACTGACCATTGAGTACCCATGCAGTCTTTGTTTCTGTGTCTTAAATCTTAACCATATGAAACATGGAAAGAGAAAAATTTAAAAATATTTATTTTTTAATCATTTAAAGATAATGGTAATAGACTCAATATATGTTAATAAGAATAACACAGTTTTTGAAAATAAATATATTTTGCTTCTCACAATGAGAAGAGTAGTATTGTTTTACTATTTTTTCATAGCCTTTCCATATTCAGCTTAATATCTGCTTCTATATTCAAATTGTTCCCTTTTAATGTTTTATTTGATCCTGAAATTTATAAATGAAACTTAGTGTTACATAGATATGTAATTAAAAAAGAGAAGGGTCCTTTAATAGCTTTGGTATATAATTGTGTAAATTCTTCTTTCCTATGATGCCAGAACTTCACAGATTAGTTGCGACATGCAGTGTGAAAGTACATCAGTTAAATTTTTTATAGCCTTTACATTAAAGTCTCTTTTACATTATAATCCATTTATCTATCTGGCCCTTGGAATTATTTTTTTAATCCATAATTTTGTTATGTCATGCATTGGTCAGTTGGAAAATCATTGTTTATTAGTTAAGCAGATTTTCCTGAAGCTGACACATTTTACTGAACAACAACAAAAATTGCTTTTGTTAGTATTACTACCAATTTGCTCAGACAAGCTTTTAAATATTAGAAGTTATCAAATATACAGTGGTAGAAACGAGTTCCTATGATTCTCTAATCTTCACAGAGAAGTTCAAATTTTATCATTAGCAACAAATATTGTTAGATTTCCTTGAGAATAATAAGCTTCCTTGAGCTCTGCTATAGTGATCAAAACAGCATGGTAGTGGCACAAAAACAGAGCAGTAGATTTATGGAATAGAGAACCAAGAGATGAACCCAGCTGCTTATCATCAATTGATCTTCGACAAGTCTATCAGAAACATTCAGTAGGGGAAAGACTCCTTATTTAACAAATGGTGCTGAGTGAAATGGCTGGTGACCTATAGAAGACTGAAACTGGACCCCCACCTTTCACCATTAACAAAAATTGATTCTCACTGGATAAAAGATTCAAACTTAAGACGTGAAACTATAAAAATACTTGAAGAGAGTGCAGGGAAAACACTTGAAGAAATCGGCCTGGGAGAATATTTTATGAGGAAGACCCCCCCCCCGCCCCCGCCCGGGCAATTGAAGCAACACCAAAAATCCATTACTGGGATGTGATCAAACTAAAAAGCTTTTGCACAGCCAAGAGCACAGTAAGTAAAACAGACAACCTTCAGAATGGGAGAAGATTTTTTCAGGTTATGCTTCTGACAAAGGTCTGATAACTAGAATCTACAGAGAACTCAAACTAATCAATGAGAAAAGAATAAATACATTTTTATGTGGGCAAGAGAGTTGAACAGAAACTTCTCTGATAAAGACAGGCACATGGCGTACAAACACGTGAAAAAATGCTCATCATCCTTAATCATTAGAGAAATGCAAATCAAAACCACTTGAGGTTTCATCTAACTCTAGTAAGATTAGCTCACATCACAAAATCCCAAAACTACAGATGTTGGTGTGGATGCAGAGAGATGGGAATGCTTCTACACTGCTGGTGGGAATGCAAGCGAATACAACCTTTTTGGAAAGAAGTTTGGAGAACACTCAAGGAACTAGAAGTAGACTTACCATTTGATCCAACAATTCCTCTACTAGATATATACATGATCAAAAATTATTTTACAACAAAGACATTTGCACCAGAATGTTTATTGCAGCCCAATTTATAATAGCCGAGACATGGAAACAGCCCAAGTGCCCACTGACCCATGAATGGATTAACAAATTGTGATATATGTACACTATGGAATACTATGCAGCCATAAAAAGATGGAGTCTTCACATCTTTTATGTTTACATGAATGGATCTGGAACATATTCTTCTTAGTAAAATATCTCAAGAATGGAGAAAAAAGTATCCAATATACTCAATACTACTATGAAATCAATATATAACCACCTACACACTCATACAAATGGCAAAACATAACTACAGTCCAGAAATTAGAAGGGAAGAGGAGACAGAGGGGCGGGGAAGGGGTATATGGGAGGAGGGAGGGTATTTGGGGGGACCTTACCTAATGTGCATGATGCAATGGTACATTTCAAAACCATTAAGAAATGAGTATAATTGTGATGGATGTGTTAGTTTAATGCAAACATTTCATATTGTATATTGAAGCAGTACTCTGAACCCCATAAATGCATCAATGTACAATGTTATAATTTAATAAAAAATAATTAATTTTAAAAAAGAGAATAATAAGCTTCATTCATTACTTTTTAAGAAATTATTATAAATCTCTGAATAAGCACCCATCAGTGTCCCTTTTCTACTGTACATTGGAAGAATAAGAGTTGCCTTGGGCTACACATTAAATAGAAAAGCACGAATGAAAGCTGAGAAGAAAAAAAAATCCTCATATACTTTTCTTGATATCCAGCACCATAAATAAGCTAAAAAGTCTTCAAATAATCACCATGAGACCCGTGGGTCATAGGTTGGACCCATCTGGCTCATCTTGCAACTCAAAACACTCACACAGTGCCTATCCATGATAACCGTGGCACTGATGAGCACTGCAGAAGGCCTCTGGTGTACTTTCTATTTAGTCAAATAAAAGATGGAAAAGTTATGTACCCGCTCGTGAAATTTGATGAAGTTAGTAATATTCTAATAACATTGTTTATTGTTAGTAATCAAAACATTGTTAAGTGAAACTGATTTTTTTTTCCCCTGAAACTGTGTGAAGAAGGTATTTGTGCCACTGGTTTGAGGTATAGTAGAATCCAAGTGGTTTTACCCAGCATTGCTCTTTCACCATCAGCGCAAACGTGGAGAGCGAAGAAGAAAAGTTTCTTGGAATTAAAGAACCCTATACACTTTTTTTCTTTTAATATCAGGGACCCTTAAGAGTCTCATCAAACCCCAGGGACTAGAGAGAACATTTTGAAAACTCTTATTCTAAGGGGGGGAAAAATATATATATATATATACACATATATATAGATAGATAGGTAGATAGAGAGAGAGACAGGTTAAGCACAAGATTGCAGTGTTTATATTATTAAGTAATTAAAAAGAGAAATATATGATTATAATGGTTTGCTTTGCAAGTTTTCACTGAAACATTTCCTGAATCTAATATATCTTATATAGAAACGCATGCACACACAGAGAGAAATGTGAATATATAAAAATATACCTATTTTTAGATATGCAAAGAAAGTATAATTAATTTTGATTCAGCTATTTATTATAAACTTTTCCACACTAGGTATCAGTAAATCCTACTTTTTAGTACAATTTGGTAAATATAATTTAATACAGTAATTTAAATAATCCATTTAAGTAATGCATAATCACTTTGGCTTAAAATGCTCTGTGGGATCTCTCCATGTTTTTGGCATGCTTTATGATGTTCTCCAAATGAGCGGGTGTGGCCCAAGGAGATAAAGGTTTCCTGTCTAGTCTGAGTGGTGGTGTAATTGAATCACTGGTTAGTAGGAGTGAATCCTGGAATAACGACTACTAAGTACTTATGGATGTGAATGGCTAAAGGCAGTTGTTCAGCCTTTTGGGTTTGGTCTCTAAATTGCTCCTGGCTCAGGCCCTTTTCCATTGCCCTCAGGTTATAACTGGTTTATCCAGGCCTCTCCAGCCTTTGATCTCACTATCTTCTTAACAGTGTAAAGAGTTACTTCTGTCTGCTTTAGTTTTGTTGTTGTTTTGTTCTTCTTTGCAATCTTCTGCTGTTATTTCCATAAAAATCAACAGCCCTGTGTTGGATGTGGCCAGTAATAGAGTATGTCTTAGAGGTTGTAGATTTTCACAAATATAAGTAGTAAAGTGTTAGCTTGTGTGTTCCTAGGCTTTCTCATGCCTTCTGGACTTTTCTAAATGTCCCTCCTTGAGCTTCTGGGGTTTGTCATCAATGCATGTTTCTGTTTGTAGGGGATACAGGGACCCTGTGGCTGATCAATTTATTATTTCTTTCCCATCTCACAAGTTTTTCTTTATAATTATTCGCGTGTTTTTTTCCTCTCTACTTCTAAGTGAAGGTTTTTCAATCAGTCCTAGTATTGCTATTTTAAAGAGACATTTAGAAATATCACGATGGTGTGTCACAGGACTGAGAAATGTTATTGACAAGTACTGCCCAGGAGCCAGAAATGCTAAATATATTTTAATTTAGGGGCAGTAAAGAATTGCTATACCCTAAATGCTAATGGCAGTGTTATGATAACACTACTCTAGAAATACATTCCTCAGACCCTAGGGAAGAAGGCCTCACAGATTAGCCATGGTCTCTATACCCAAGACAACTCTAATTATTCAAGTAACTCTAATTATTCAAGTCTTTTCACAACCCTCTAGATGAATGCTTTAGGCTGACTTCAAGGAAAGAAAGTCACAGAGCAGAAAAATGAAAACTATTATGATCATTATATAAATATGTATATACATCATTTTAATGCTACCATTACATAGAGATGACACATTAAGTACAATAAATGATATATGAATATATATGCATAAATATTCAAAATAGACAATAAAATAACATTGTTTTATTGTGATGATTGTTGAGAAGGTGTAGATTTGGACTTGCTTATAGATAGACCTTGGCACACATTATTGGAATGGCTCATCATGTGTGCTCCACAGATGGACTCTAAAGGTTTCTGAGAAACTTCATAAAAACATGAGATTACTTTAAAATCTTTGGTCAGCTTTCTCATGATAGAATACCATGAACAGTCTCTCTGCCAGTTGCTAGCTTTACGTCCAAAACAGCAAACTGAGCCAAGATCCACTGTTGTCAGATTGTCTCTGAAATGCTTCTTTATCCATTTCCCTGTACTTTTTCAATCTGGTTTTTCCTTTATTAACTCAGTGTATCAATTGTCTCCTTTGCATGTGAGAAAACAGTTTGTGTGGAAAAATAACTAAATGAGGTGAAAATAATTAAATGTCTCTTAGTTATTTTTAGATACTGTTTTATCAGTATATTTAAAGTTTTACATCTATCACACCTATTATAGATATATTTTTAAACTTTTCTTTAACAAAATATATATTTTATGCATAGTAGTCAGACAAAATTCCTAGAATATTCTTGATAAACTTTGAATCTTGGAAGCAGAATTCTCTAAACTTACACAGTGTTGATTCTTTAAGTCAGTGTATAATATTAAAATAATACAGATTAACTATCTCTCACTAGAATGTGATATTTGCAAAGGTAAAACTTCCCCATTACTATCCTATGATTTACATTTCTTTAATTTTGTCATAATTTTTTTCTTATAAATACATCTAGTAACAAGCACATATTATGTCTGATGAGAACATTACATTCAAATTGATTTTTTTTTTTTAGTACAAAAAATTAAAAGAGTTGCTTGATGGATATTTCTTGAGCTGTGAAATAATAATGGAGTGATTCAGAGTCAATGGAAGCTTTGGAGATGTGTTAATTTCAGAAAATGGAAATTATATATGAATTACCACACAATTTACAAAAATATGACAACACCCAGTACACACTCTAGATGTATTCTGCTTCTCATCCTGCTGGCGATGAATTAACTTTTTTTTTTATCAACATCAATATCATAAAAGAATATCATGCTAGTTTAGAATTTTTGTATTGTGATTTTTTTTTATAAAGCATCACATTGAAAACGTGAATAGTCTTTGCCAGAGGTTGAATTATTTTTGAAGTTTGTTTTAAGTTAACAATGTGTTTTCTTTTTTGTTTTCAGTATTCATTATTTTGTTTACTAGTACTGTTCATTCTCTTTCACCTTAATACACATATAGTAAATTTCAAATAGATTGGTGCAATTTGTTGCTCCAAGGTACTGATAACCATATAGATTAGTTGGTTTTTAGTGATCTCTGAAATTATAAAATACAGCTTAAATTATTCATAAGCAATGTAAAACTAGGACTCTTAATACATTATGCCCCCAATACTTGTTCAGTAATAGGCAATTAGGGAAAGAGAATTGATAACTGAATCAGAAAAGTCTTTCAAAAACTACCAAAAATGCAAGTATCATCTGGTAATGTTTTTGTGTATTTAATAGACGACAACCATCAAGCTAAATGGGTGGCTGACATGGTTAAAAGATGAGGTCTTAGAGAGGATGGCATAATTAGGTTGCTAAGAAACAGCATTTGAGACAAAGCAGTTCTATGAAGTATTCATCTATGAAACAGGTGGAATGGGAGTGTTTCCCCTAAAGCCAAGTAAAAAGAGCAGAGTAGTAGTAGTGAGAAATGTAAATTAGACACCCAATTTTTTTTTTTTTTTTTGTGTGTGTGTGTATGGTGGTAAAACCTTGATGTGTTTATGGGGATTGGAATATTTGAGGATTAACTCAGATAATATATGTATGAAATGTCTTAAAACTCATACAAGTTTTATTGACTGATTGATTTTTCCTGGTAATAAACCCAAATGTGCTATTAGTATTTAGTGACTGTTATTTGTGTGTTTGAGGAAAAAAATGAAGCAGTAAATTCACAATAGTTATTTCACTCTGGAGCACATTGTAGACAGAAAGGAATTCATTTTCATCATGATTTCAACCCATATTTCAGAGTTTGTCTTTCTACAAAATTGATTCTTAGACACAAAAAGAGCCAGTTGGCTTCTGATGACTGTGGACCTGGCACACTTGACTGCTGTTCTTCCTAAGCATCCGTCACATCTTTTTATTGCCTGTAACTCTCTCTGCTGGAGCTAATTCATGCTTTGGCTTTTGCTGGCTATGCTCCGCTTCACCATGGATATCAGGTGTTGGGGTATCCTTACCTCTCTCATCCTTCTCAAAGCCTTAATTCAGTGGGGTTTGAAGGTAAATCAGAGCTGCCTATCTTCTAATTTTAGGAGTAGATTGTTTTATTGATGAGGGCTCTTCTCAGTCTGTAATATGTGTTTGGCTGAGACAGTCCTTCTACTTGTTTTGGGAGTCAGTAGGATGAGGTGGACATACTTTGGGGTGAACCATTACTATCAACATTTCCAAAGTCTTCTGGAACTCTTTTATACAAGATACATATTTTTAAATCAAATGTGTTTGCACTAAACAAAATAAAAGAGCTTTGTTTTCCCTCCATGTTTTTCAAATCCATCCACTCCTCTACGTCCTCACTAATCTGAGATATCAACCCCCAATGTCCATTAAATGCTTCTTGCTCCCAGTCTTGATTCCTATCAGATTCCCATAGGCTCCATCATGAGATTTGAACAATTTAAATCGTGTAACACTGGTCCCTACTTAAGAGACTTTGCCCCGAATGTTGCAAAGATAAGTCATCTCTCCTTGGTCATGAGACTTAACCTAGAATGTTGCAAAGGTGAGTCTTCTTTCCCTGGTATCGTTTTCCTTCTGGTTTAGATAATCTCTAAGAGCCTTTAGACATGGGACTTATATTACATCAATTATCATAGGATGCATCTATAAACTCAAGCCCAATCCTTTTTTGATGCTTAGAAATAACTGAGAAAAACATTTCTGGACATTTGCTTGAAATAGATTCAGTTCATTATTATTCCAGTTACTCTAAATTTTATAACATATTAGATTTAATCAGATCATTAGCAAGACATTCATTGGAATCAAGCCAAACTGGTTTGATATAGAAAGTTTTTTTTTTTCTTAATGAGTTGTATTTTGGTGTATCTTTGCTGGTCCATGCTCATGGACCTTATAAAAAAGAGCCTTAACAGTTTATTGTTGTATTTATTGGAAAGAAGTTGTTGCGTACAATGCCATTCTATTACCCAGTGTTCTGTCCACAAAGATTTCCATGATAAAACTCTCTGTCCTCTCAGATAGAGGAATAATTTCTATTTAATGGATTTTATTTTGATGTAGGGACTTTGGACAGAAAGACTACGTAATCATTTGTAGCCACAACACTAGAAAATGTATTGGAACAAAGTTCTAAATATGGCCTCACTCCAGCAGATTGCCTTTTGCCTAGATCTAGTGTATTTTCCTAAACTTTATTTTTCTTTTGTTTTATTTTTCATTTGCTTAAGCAATATGAAATCATTTGGGAAAATGTGAAATGTAGTGAAATTAAAAAGCAAGATGCTGACTGCTTTTCCTGGTATCATGTCCCATCACAAAGCTCAAAGAACATCTACGAGTAGGAAATTAAATGAGAAATATAAGAAAATGCATCTTCATTGGAGTAAGCTATTTATCAATTATTATTCTCTTCTTGGTGCATATTTCAACTTGTCTGTGTCATAAATTAATTTCCATTTCTCTTGGATTACTTTCTCAAACTATACCCATAGGAAATCTGACTTGTTATGTTAGTGAAGATTACTGTGTCTTATCCTCCTTTATATTCAGTCAATTATGAGGAATGTTTGTTATTTCTATAGACTTTCTTGAAATTAACGGTAACTAACTGCATGTTCTAAGAAGTATCATAGAGCTAATTAATTTTTCAGTTTATATCCATAATTAAGACTTCCATACAATGTTGGGGATTCTTGGTTTCTCAGTTTATGAGTCACAAGTTTTAATTACATATATCATCTGTAATTCAGCCTTAAATCATTTGAAATGTGAAAGTATCACATTGAAAACATGAATAGTTAGGGTTCACCTTACTAAATTACTTCTACAAATCTCCCTTAATTTATCAATTAGACATCTGCTATTTAAAAGTTTTAGTAGGTCTGTCGGGACAAAAATTCCACTAGAAGTTCTCTTGAGCTACAGTACATTGAATATTCATCTTTAATGATAAAAACACCCTTTCAAAGTTCCATTAATTGTGTCTAATATCCAACTAGATCAACCACAATGGAAACAACTGCCAATGAATGAACTATGAGATAAATTTCTCTTTATTCTAAGTGCACTGATAACCATATTTATTTAAATGACTACTATACCTTTCTTTGATTACCATGCAAATTTCCTAATTTCCTTGTCTAGAATTTTACTCTGCTGATTTTTTTTTTTTATTGAATGGTAACTATGTACATTAATGCACTTCTGGGGTACAGTGTGGGGTTTTCACATGCAATCCGAAATACTTCCATCAAACTGGGCAACACAGCCTTCATGTCATTTTCTCAGTTGTTGTTTTAAAACGTTCACATTCTACTCTTACTGCCGATTTCTAACCCATTGTTCACTTAGCTGCCGGAGCAGTCTTTCTAAACGATTTGCTAATGGCCATGCCATTCACCTGCTCGAAAACTTTCGAGGGCTCCTCATTTCTCTCAAGATACTTGCTTAATTTCTTCTTAAGGTTCAAAAAATAGTTTAGGATCCAGAATCTTTTTTGGCTCCATCTTTCACCCTTAGTCTTCAAGGGTCCTCAAACTTTTTAAACAGGGGGCCAGTTCACTGGCCCTCAGACCGTTGGAGGGCCAGACTGTGGGCCCCGGTATGAGTTGGCTGCTAAGCAGGACAGGCAGCAGTGGCAAAAACACCTGGCGGGCCGGATAAATGTCCTAGGCAGGCCTCATGTGGCCCTCGGGCTGTAGTTTGAGGATGCCTGCTTTAGCCATCTTACACTTCCCATACTTCTGAGAATGAGCTCTGGACTCTGTGTCCAGGCCTTCACATCCTCTGCATAAAACAACTTTCCTCTGTTTTTATCTGTCTGACTTGTACATGTGTTTTAGGTTTCAACTTAGGGATTTCTCCTGTCCAGTCTAATTTGGTGCTTCTTTTTTGTTGTCCCAAGGCCTCTGTGACTCTATTCTGCCAGAGCTTTTGCCTATTTACTTATCTGCCATTTCAATAGGAGACTGAGACCCATATCAAAGAGCATGCTTTTAGGACAATGTCTTGTTCTCTGCTCTTACTCTAGAGATCCGCACTTAATAGGCACTCAATAGACTCTAAGTAATTTTTCAATAAGTAAATGGATTTTCTGATATTATAAAAACTATTCTAATGTGCCCTTTAAATATTTTTTTCTGAACATATTAGATTACTGCTATAGCCACCAATTATACTATCTCAAAACTTGTGTTTAAATCCCAGTTCCCTTACTTGTTAGTTGTACGTCATTGGGCAATTTAACCAAAGTCTTAGTGTCCTCATTTCAAAATCTAGAACCAAATGGCACTTACATATGTTACATTAAGTTTAGTCTAGAGATGCCTCCTAACATATTCCAAGTTTAGCCTGAAGGTTTCTCTATACACAGTGAACTATCCCCTAACTGGATGTGTAAACAGATTGTAACCTACTCTTGTCTCAGTCACAGAATTTCATCCAGCACAGGCAGCCAGCTGTTCAAATCATATTTGAATAAGGCAAATGCTGAGCTGTAATCAGTCCAGCTGCTTCTGCACCTTACTTCCATTTTCTGTATGTCACTTTCCTTTTTGTTTATAAATGTTATCCAGACAGGTAGCAGCCCCAGAGTCATTCTGAACCTGTTCTGATTCTGGGGGCAGCACTACGTAAGAATCGAATCTTTCTTTGATGAATTAAACTACTAAAATTTAACTTGTTATAAAGTTTGTCTTTCAATGTTTAGTACAGTTGCAATGACTAGTACTGGGACAAGGCATGAAACAACACAATGCTTGGAACATAGTAAGTGCTTCTTACCCATCTTACTATTATCAGTTTTTTATTTTAGTACAAGCATTATAGCACAGGGGTTAAGAACTTTGGCTTTGATTATGTTTATTTGTTTGTTTGTTTTTTAAACAAGCACCACATCTACTCAATACTTAATTAAAGTCTGTAGATTAACAACTACATGCTCACTAAGAGAAAAACCTCAATTAAATTCCAGTAAGGGGGAAGGGGTCAGGTATATTGCAACCTAATAGGCATAGTGCACAGGTATATTGCATATTTCCTGGGTGAAGGCGACAAGTACAACCGGATTTTAACCTTACAAAAGCAAACTATGTAACCTAATAGTGTGTACCCCATATTAATCTGAAAATAATAATAATAACTCTGGCTTTGGAAATATTTGGGTTCAAATTCTGGCTTGGCCTCTTGTTAGATCTGTGGCATTACTCTTTGCAAGTCAATTTTGTTGTCTCTAAAATGGAAATAAAAATAATGTCCACTCTAATGAGTTATTGAGAGGTAAAAGATAATGTGAGTAAAAGCTCAGACCATCACTTGATAAACAGTGGAGGCTTAATAAATGCTAGATATTAATATTATTAACAAATCTATCTCTCACACAGATCATAAGTTCACTGGAATCACAGATTTTTGCTTCACTCATCTTTGAATTCCCAGAACCGGTGTTTTGCCTTGGTCTTTTGCTCTAATAACAGGGCTACCTATAAAAATAGTCCCCAAGAAGAGAAAAGCACAGAACTGTGGTGGTCCACCATGGCTGGGCGTGACTTAACATTAGTCAATTGAAATTGGGGTACCCTAGAGAAGAAAGCAGGTTTGGGGGGGTGTCATCCAGGGATGATAAGCCTATCTGCTGGTGTTATTGTTAGAGAAAGGAGGGTTTCAAGTTGAGAAAGAAGCTCAGTGGTTAGTGGAGAAAGCTTCAGGGACAAATTTAACTTGATAGCTAAATTTTAGCTTTGGTTGACCTGGGATTTAGTTTCTGTGGTAGTCAAAGGAAACAGCAAGAGGAATTGTCTAAGTAGACGAGTTTTGCATGGTATTAGTATTTGATGGTAAGAATTCCACAGAGTAAGATAGTTTTGGCAAATGGGCTCCCTATGTTTTTGAGAGTTGAAGTTGATCTGAGCAGACTAGATGCCCCTGGGGAATATGCATTAATTAGTAAGCTATTAGTGTTAAATTGCTGCTAATTTGGGTCTTGTAAATGAAAGGAACAAAAAGACTCCAAAATGGTGTTGACAGCATGTTGGGATAGGAGGAAATTTGAAACAGCTTTTCTGTAGCTCATCTTTCAAGAGACAAAGTTTGTATCACTTGAATAAATTAACTTTTCAATTTGAACTTCCTGTCTCCCTTTAGAAGTGACAATTCCATGTGGGTTAGAAATGAGTGAGCGCTCGCCTTACAATTCAGTTTTGAATGCCCCACTCATTGATATGTACTATAAAAGGACCAAATGTTTTTTAGAATAACAGGGAAAAACTGAAGTTTTAGTTAGTTTAACATCACATGCTTATGAAAAAGAAAATGTCAGGTCTGTAATCTTGTTCTCGGTGTGCTCTTGGCCAAATAATGCCTAGACACATCAAAGTCAGGCAAGATGTGGTAAATGTGGTGTGGGTGGTGCAAAGCAGAATGGAGCACTGTGAATCTAACCATCCTCACCAGGGCTCACTCGTAGGTAGAAGTGTCATGATCACAATCCTAGAAGAACACAGGTTACCGCACCTGCAGGGCCCCTTCATCATAAAGCAAGGGTGGTCCTTTGAGAGAAGCAGTTTCCTATCTCTGCTCCCAGTTCCACAGAGGTGTTGGGAGAGGCCGTGCATAATGACTGAGCACCCCAAGTTTCTCCTTAAAGGAATGAACTTTATTTGAAAGGAAGTGTGGGGAAATTCAAGCCTAAAAGTATCTTAAAAATAATTTTGGTGGTAACTGAGAGGAGGCTTGTAGCTTCAAGAGAGCGACAAGCTGAACGCTGGGCACGTTAGGTCACCAAAGAGAAGGGAGGAAACAAACTGGAGCCCCTGTGATGTGCTGGCAGGAGTGTAGAGCTGTGACCAGAACTGCAGGAGGCAGTCTGACAGAGCCTCAGAGCTTAAACACAGTCGCCCGATGAGTCGGCAATTTCCTGCCTCCTGATATCTGTAAAGAAAGGAAAACATGTTTGTGAAAACATTTTTACACGAATGTTCATAGACATAAAGAAAGTGGAAACAACACACATGCTCATTAAGTGATGGATGAATGAAGAAAATGGGGGGTATCCTTAGGGGTAATAGTATTCCATGGGAACAAGGGATGGAATCGTGGTACAAATAAGCCTTCAAAACATTATGCTGAGTGAAAAAAAAAAGTCACAAAGGACACATATCATATGATTTCATTGGTATTAAGTGTCCAGAATAGGTAAATCTATAGAGACAGAAAATAGATCATGCGTTCCCTAAATAATCCCTAAAGATGTGAAATAGCTGGGGGAAATGGGGGGTGATTGCTAATGGGAATGAAGTTTTTGGAGGGAGGTAATGACCATTTTCTAAAATCGACTGTGGTGATGGTAATATAACTCTGTGAATATACTAAAAACCATTGAACCAATAAATTGTAACTAATACATAGCTCAATGAAGATATTATGAAAAAGAAAATGAAACTTATTTTTACAGATAAAATGGATTCCAGTGGGTATTTTTTTTTCCTTTTTGGTGGTAGTTTTCTTCACCTGGTCAGTAATTATTTGAGTGTTCACTACTCTGTATCAGGGCACACAGCTGACCAAGGACACATTTTCTTTTTGAGAGGTTAGGGCAAGTCTACCATTTGGTGTATGCTCTGCTCCATGTTCATGCATGTTGGTAGGGTTCCTGAGATACAACTGAAGTTGAATGACTGTGTGAGTTTAAAGGATATAGTCTGACAACTTTTAACATATGTATATACCTGTCAAACACTGACCACCCAGAGGGTAATGAACATACTTACCACGCTCAAAAAACCTTCCAGTGCCCCCTTCGTACTTCCTCTCTTCTATGCTGTCCTTTTCAGGCAAATACGCGTCTGCTTTGTATTGCCATAGAGTTGTTTGTATTTTCTGGAATTTTATATAAAGCAGTCACATGGCATGCATTTTTGTTTTGTTTTGTTTTCTTGGCTTCTTTTTAAAGCCTACTGGTTTGAGATGGATCTATTTTGTAGCACGTGTCCACAGTTAATTTCATCTTAGTGCTGAATAGTATGGCATTGTACAGATACACCATTTTTACCCATGCACTTAAAAAAAAAAAAGATGTATTTATTGTTTCCTAACAGCATAGGCATGAGCTGTTCAGGGTCAAAATGGTGGCTTTGTGGTGTGGAACACCCACAAACTTAAAATAGCGTTGCTTGGTCATATCTGTTTTCTTTTATGGCTCAGTAGTATTCCATTTTGTACAATTACCACTTATGTTTTCTGCTGTTTTGAGCTATGGTAATTAAAGCCTCCCCTGACAGTAGTGTACAAGTTTATGTGGGAATGTTTTATTTCTCTTATTTTATCCATAAAGGATCCCACACTGATAATGTCAACTATAAATAAAAAAAAGTTTTACCTTTTTTTTTCTAAAATGGATGTCTTTTCTTTTTCTTGACATATTGCACTGGCTAGAACCTCTTGCAAATTACTGAATGGAATTGAAGAGTGTAGACATCCTTAAGTTGTTCATAACATAGGGGAGAAAACAGTCCTTTAGCAGTATAATGAGGGTTGTTAAGATTTTATTTTGTATTTATTTCCTTTAAACATGTTATTAATACATAATATTTCTATGTATTTGGGGGGTCCATGTGATATTTCAATCCATTGCATACTGATAAAATCAGGGTATTTGGGATATTCATTGTCTAAAATATTTATTATTTCTTTATGTTGGGAACATTTCAACTTTTCTCTTCTTAGTAGTTTGAAATGCACCATACATTGTTGTTAATGACAGTCATCTGTTGTGCTATTTACCACGAGAATGTATTTCATTCTGTATGACATTCCACTGACAGTGTTTGACAGTCCGCTTTTCTCCCTTCATTGCCAGAATTTGTGATTTTTTTTATTATTTTGATAATAGCCATTCTAACTGACATAAGATGGGAATTCATTGTGATTTTGATTTGTATTTACTGAGGATTAGATGTGTTTGATATTTTTTCATATACCGTTGGGCATTTATATATCTTCTTTTAAGAAATGTCTGTTCAGCTACTTTGCCCACATTTTAATGTATGTATGTATGTATTTATTTACTTGCTATTGAGTGGTTTATGTTCTTTCTGTGGATATGAGTCCTTTGTCAGATAAATAGTTGGCAAATATTTTCTCTCAGACAATTCTACAGGCTGTGTCTTCACTGTCTGTACTAATTCCTCTGTAGTGAAAAGCTTTCTAGTTTAACATTGTCCCACTGTCTATTTTTGTTACCAGTGCTTTTGAGATATCAGCCATAAATATGTGCCTTGGTTAATGTTCTGATGTCTTATATGTTTTCTTCTGGTAGTTTTATAGTTTTGGGCCTTACATTTATGTCTTAAATTCTTTTGAGTTGATATTTGTGTATGGTAAGGTAGGGGTCTAGGTTTGTTCTTCTGCTTATGGGTATCTAGGTGCCATATGAATGCTGATGAACCATTTATTGAAGAGGTTTCTTTTCTCTCGTGCCTGTCCTCAGAATCATCACTGAAAATCAACTGGCTGTAAATGTACAGATTCATTCTGGAGTGTCTTCTCTGTTCTATTGGTTTATGTGTCTGTTTTATACCAATACCAGGCTATTTTGTTTTTTCTAGATTTGTAGTATAATTTGAAGTTATGTAGTGTGATGTCTCTGGCTTTGTTATTTTTGTTCAGTATATCTTTGGATGTTTGGGGCCTTTTGTGGTTGTATACAAATACTATTTTTTTTTTCTATTTTTGTAAAGATTGTCATTGATATTTTTATAGGGATTACATTGAACTTGCAGATTGCTTTGATGCTTTGACAAGTACAGTTCTTTTGAAAATATTCTTCAACTCCATGAGTGTGGAATTTTTAAAAAACTATTTGTGTTATTTTTAATTTCTTTCATCAGTGCTTTGTAGTTTTCTTTTTAGAAACGTTTCACTTTCTTGGTTCAATATATTCCTAGCTAGGTTTTTTTCATTTGTTTTGTTTTGCTTGTTTTGTAGCTACTGAAAATGGGATTGCTTTTTGATTTATTTCCAAGTAGTTCATTATTTGTGTATGGAGATGCTCCTGATTTTTGTTTGTTTACTTTGTGCCCTGCGAATTTACCAAATTTATTTTTCAGTTCTCAGCATTAATTGGTAGATTCCTTAAGTTATTTTCATATATAAGATTATGTCATCTGCAAAGGGGAACAATTTGAGCTTTCTGTCTTCCAACTTGGATGCCTTTCGTTTCTTCCTCTTGCCTAGTTGCTCTGGCTAAGACTTCTAGTACTGACTTTAATGAGAATAGTGACAGTGGGCATCTTTGCCTAATTCTTAGAGAATTGCTTTCAGCTTTTCCTCATTCTGTATGATATACGATATGGATTTGTCACATACGGCCCTTATTATGTTGAGGTTATGTTCCTTCCATGATGAAATCGTTGAGTTTTTATCACAGAGAGATATTAAATTTTATCATATTCTTTTCTGCCTCTGTTGCAATATCATCATATGATTTTTGTGTTTTTCATTTTGTTGATGTGATGTACCACATTTATTGTTTTGCATATGTTTTGCATATGTTCATGGGGTAAATTCCACTTGATCATGGTGCGTAATTTTGATGTGTTGCTACATTCAGTTTCCTAGTATCCTATTGAGGATTTTTACATCTATATTCATAAGCAACATTGGCCTTCTGTTTTATTTTCTTGTTGTATCCTTGTCTGGTTTTTGGGTCAGGGTAAAGCTACCTTTATAGAATGAATTAGGAAGAATTCCTTCTTTTTCAATTCTCCATAACAGTTTTAGTAGAACTAGTGTTAGTTCTTCTTTATAAGTCTCATAGAATTCAGTAGTAATGCCATCAGTCCTGGGATTTTCCTTTTGGGGAGGCTTTTTGTTATTAATTTAATCTTGTTATTCATTATCATTCTGTTCATGTCTTCTGTTTCTTCTTGCTTTAATATGTTGGTAGGTTTTATGTGTCTAGGAATTGTATTGACTTTCTCTAGGTTTTCAAATTTGTTTATATGTAGATGTTCATGATAGTCTCTAATGATTCTTGGCATTTCGATAGTATCAGTTGTATTGTCACTTTTTTCATTTCTGATTTTATTTAGATCTTCTTTCCTTTTTTCTTGGTTAGTGATTTTCAAATGGTATACATGAGAGGCTCTTAGGTGTGCATGAAAAATTTTAAAGATCATTAATTAAATAATTTTCAAAAGAAGTTCAAAGAACAGTAAGTATATTCTTTTTATTCCTCTTTTTTTTTGATCAACATAATTTAAGTGTCCCATGGAAGTTTAACTATAGTTTCAAGTGTGCTTAACATAGAAAAGCTTGAAAAACACTGGTTTAGCTAGTGGCATATTGGTATTGTTTATTATAAAAAAAACTTGTCATTTTGTTGATTATTTGAATTTTTAAAATTTTCTATGTGGTTCAGTTTTGCTCTGATCATTATTATTTATTTTCTCCAACTAAGTTCTGATTTATTTTTTTCTTGCTTTTCTAGTTCCTTGAGGTTGTTTATTTGAAATAGTTCTGCTTTTTGATGTAGGCATTATTGTTATAAACTTGCCTTGTAGCTCTGGTTTCACTGTATCATATAGGTTTCACTTTGCTGTGTTTCTATTTTCATTTATTTCAAAAATTTTTTATTTCCATCTGGATTTCTTCATTGACCTAAGGATCATTTGGAAGCAGGTTATTTAATTTCCATGTATTTGTAAAGTTTCTAAATCCCCTTTTTTAAAATTTCTAGTTTTATTTCATTGTGATCTGGGAAGATATTTGATATAATTTCAATTAATTTTGTTTTTGAGACAGAGTCTCACTATGTCACCCTTGGTAGAGAGCAGTGGTATTACAGCTCACAGCAACCTCTCACTCATGGGCTTAAGCGACTCTCTTGCCTCAGTCTCCCAAGAAGCTGGGACTCTAGGTGCTTGCTACGATGCCCAGCTATTTTTTTTTTTTTTTAATTGTAGTTGTAATTGTTGTTTAGCAGGCTCTGGCCAGGTTCAAACCTGCCTGCCTCGACATAGGTGGCTGGCATGCTAACCATTGAGCTATGGGTGCAGAGCCATTAAATTTTTTTTGAGACTAGTTTTGTGCCCAAATACGTGGCCTTTTCTGGACAATGTTGCATGTGCTGTTGAGAAGAATATATATTCTGCATCTTTTGAAGAAAATGCTCTGGAAAGGGATGTTAGCTCCGTTATATCTATAATACAAAGGTATACAAACAAATTTGATGCTTCTTTGTTGATTTCGTATCTAGATGGTATATCCAATGCTTAAAGTGTTGGTGTTCCCAACTGGTATAGTATTGAAAGCTATTTTTTCTTTTTGATCTAATAGTATTTTTGTCTCTATATTTGGGTGCTCTGAGTATTGAGTAGGAATATGTTTAGAATTGCTATATCCTCTTGAAGATTTGATCCCTTTATCTTCCTATACTAATCTTTATCTCTTTTAACGGTTTTTGACTTAAAGTTTGTTTTTATCTAAGTATAGCTGCTTCTGCTTACCTTCAGTTTTGTTGGTATGAAATATCTTTTTCCATCCCTTCATTTTTAGACTATTTGTTTCTTTACAAGTTAAGTGAGTTTCTTGTATGCAGAACATATTTAAGTACTTTTACCCATTCAGTTACTCTATATCTTTTAAGTGTGAAATTTGTGTACATTGAAAATTATCATATTTATATATATATATATATATATTTTTTTTCTAGTTTTTGGCCAGGGCTGGGTTTGAACCCACCACCCCTGGCATATGGGGCCGGCGCCCTACCCTTTTGAGCCACAGGCACTGCTCATCATTAATATTTAAAGACTTATTCTTGTCCTTTTGCTATTTTTTCCCTAGTTGTTTGGGATATACTTTGTTCCTTTCTTCCTTTCTCATTGTTCAGCACTGAGGTTTGGTGGTGTGCTGTAGTAGCAACATTTGAGTCTTTTCTCTTTCTCATTTGTGTATCTGCTCTACCAGTGAGTTTTATATATTTACATATTTTCATGATTGTAAATATTGTCTTTTCACTTCCACACGTAGGAATCCTTTAAACATTTCTTACCATGCTGGTCTAGTGGTGATGAATTCCCTCAGTGTTTGCTCAGCTGGGAAAAAATTTATTCCTTTTTCATTTTTGAAAGTCAGTTTTCCATGTTTTAGTATTCTGGGATGGCAGGAGCTTTTTTTCTTTTAGTACTTTAAATATACCATCACATTTCCTTAGACTTAGAATATTTTTGCTAGAAAATACTCTGTTAGTCCCATGGGAATTTACATTTATATCACTTGACACTTTTGCTGTTTCTAAATTTCTTTCTTTGTCTTTGACTTTCATTTTTATGCCTTTTCCCATCTCTTCTCATTGAGGGACACCCCAAATTTGAATATTTAGTCACTTTGTAGTGTCCCCTATGTAACATACCCTTTCTTTATTTTTTTCCCATTTATTTACTTGTATGTTTACTTATTTATTTACTTTTGTCTGACTGGGATATTCCAAAAGACGTGTCTTCAATTTCATAAATTGTTTTTTCTGCTTGAACTAGTCTTTTTTTGATATTTTCTATTGTATTTTTATTTAATGAATAAACACTATTCATTTCCAGGATTTCTGTTTGGTCCTTTCTATGGTATCTCTCTCTTTGTTGAATTTCTCATTCAGATAATAAATTACTTTCTGACTTCTTCATGTTGTGTATCTGTGCTCTCTTGTATCTCATTGAGTTTCTTTATATAATATTACTTTGAATTCTTTTTCAGGTATTTACAGATTTCTTTTGTGTCAGACTCTGTTGCTGGAAAATTATCATGTCCCTTTATTCGTATCATGTCTCCTTTTAATTTCCTTACAATGATATCAGTGCATCTGATATAGTAGTTCCTTCTTCTAATTTTTTCTTTTTTTGATTGGCTTTTGTAGAGAAAGGCATTTTTTCTATAAAGATGTCTATAGTGCTTATTAGGTAGAGTTATTTGGCTTTGATTCTGGGTGCTGCCAGTTGCATGTAAGCCTTTGGGTCCCTAGATAGTTTAATGGGGATCAATGTAGCAACACGAGACAAGCAAATCTTTGGATATCTAGGTGGTTTGCTTAGATGCCCATAGCGGTAGTAGCAGGCTAGGAAATGGACTGGTCCTTGGACCAGTGGGTGGTGTGAGTGACTCTGGAAATGGCAATAGTGGTGGTGAGTCAACTTTCAGACAGTGCTATGGACATCAATGGTGGTAACAGCAGGCTGGAAAGGCCAGTTCCTAGGCCCCCAAGGGCACATGTGGGTAAGGGCCAGCAGCAGTGTTTACAGTAGGCTCAGCTGCCCTTTCCTCAGACTCCTGACAGTCATGCTTGGGCACTGATGGCAGCAGGAAGGAAAGTCAATCGCCGACCTCTGGAAAATATGTGTGAGCTCTAGAGGGACAGTTCTAGGTGGGGTGGGTCTATCCTTAGGACCCCTAATGGTGTGCAGTGGTACAGGTTTTGGTGGGTAAAGTGTCATTGTTGTAAGTTTTATTGTGATATATTTCTCAGTTTGAGAATTTTTTTTTTTTTGGAGTTAACATTATGTTTGTATATTTTTAATCAGTAATGGATGTTGAATTTTTTCAAATGCCTTTCTGCCTCAATTTAGATGATCACATAGTTTTTTTCTAATTTAGATTCTTGATGTGATTTAGATTCTTGCATTGACCGATTTTTGGATAGTAAACCAATCTTACATTGCCATGTTAAACTCTACTTGATCATGATGTGTTTTTCTATATATTGGTATGTTTGATTTAGTTCCTCACACTCCCAGCTCTGTTTAACTCTGGGTGTTTGCCAAGTTTAACTTGGGTTTTTCCTCCCTCCACACAGTCTGGAAAATCTTTCAAGGCTGCAATATGGAGTCTGTCTCATTTGTTTCTTACCTTTCATAGATTGCAGAAAAGGGATGCAAAATCATATGGAGAATAGAAATATTCTACATTTTGATTTTGACTCTGACAATTGTGTAGGAAATATGTAGAAGATTTAAATGGATCAAAAGATTGCTGAGTATTTTCAGTGGAAAACTATGCATTGGTTAGCGGGCATTATTCTGAGTTATCTGATTATGTGGGGGTTGTGCCTTTCTTTTTTTTGACCTATTTTTCAACTCTCTACATTGTAGAAAACTAATAGTAAAATAAAAAATTCTTATCAATAGAAAGGAGCATTTGTCTGGGGAAAAGCAATTGATTACTGCTATGAGATATTTGTCATTTTTCTCATTTTTGTATTTATTATCAAATTCATTTTAGCATTCCTGATGGGCTCATATATTATGTCTGGTCTTCATATTCTTCTTTAAATAAGTGTAATATCTTTCCATTTTTTTCATTAATTACCGTAGTAAACAAAATCTCTGACAAATGTATATTTTATATCTGTATGAAAGTCATGACATTAAAAGTTATCTTTTAATAGCATGTACAAGACTATATATAACTGCACAAACAACACATCAGACTGTATACTTAAAATGCCCAAAATTTAATTTTATGTAACCTATACCCCAATAAAGCTGGAAACAATCTTCAAAGAAATCTTATGGGAAAATAAATTTACTAAGGACTTTCCTTACCATCTCTCTGGACTTTGATAGCTACTGAAAGAGCTAGCTTCTATAACATTGGTTTCCTCAGTATTTCGACTTCATTCTCTGAACATTCCTTATTAATAGTCTATTCCTGGGACCTGATTTTCAGCTTCAATTCCTTCATCAAAAATATTTCTTAGATTTTCTTCTTTCTTTGGGCCTTTTCCCTAGATGATCCTATCCCTTCTCCAAACTCTCGATGTTGACTACCTTTAAAGAGAAATAAATTCATCCTGAATAACACTAGTTGAGTATTTCTTATTTTAATGTTTCATGTCCTTTTCTATGTTTATTAAGTTCTCATAATAACCCCATAATGCTGAGCTGTGAAAGGCAGTTTTATAGTCACTAGTTCTTTATAGGAGAACAGTTTACAACTTAGAATTTCTATGTCATAAATCACATAGTGAATAAATTCAAATGGTTTCATTCCAGTGGTCAGATGTTTAACCATCATGTTTTTCTGTCTCCTTTCACCTTTCCTGTGATTCCAATTCTACTTTTTTTTATTATCTTCAAATATATTTCAAACAATTTCTTTAATTTCTCATTTCCTATATTATATTCCATTCTGAAATGATTACTATTTCTTGGGTTCCAACTCCAGCTCTGTCAGTGACTGGCTGAGTGAACTTGGGCATGCCTCTTGCTTTCTTGGGGTCTCAGTTTTTTTATTCTTATTTTTTAAATATTTAAGTAACAAGCAAAGATTGCATATATTCAAGATGTATAATGTGATGATTTGATATACCTAAACATTATGTAATAATTATCACAATCAAATTAATTAACAGAATCACTACTGCCCATGTGGCCATCAGAACCCCAGAACTTGCTCATCATATAGCTGTACATTTGTAACTCTTTGATCACTTTTACCACATGACTTATTATCATGGTTTTATTAAAATCCAGCCACTTTTAGTTGACTACAGAAATGCAAAACTAATTTCATATTGCTCAATTGTATTCTTTTACCAGTGAAAAATTATTTTCCCAAGGATGGGTTTAATTTCATTTCCATGGCAACAGAGTTTTTAAAAATTAAAGTGTAGAAATATACCATCATACTAAGTTTTTGATCTAAATTTACCCTCTTTCTTTCAACTATAGAAAATAACCAACAAGAATGAAGTAATTGTGGCTATAGAAATGTCATTTACACTGATCCTAATTTCAATCCAACAAGATGATTAAAGAAATTATAACTCTTATGTCAATGAGGATTTTGTGAACTGTTACAAATTGTTTGAGTCAGAAGTTCATGATGTATCATAATTTCCAGTGAAGTACGACTTAGACCCTACTACTTAGCATTTGTACAATGTGGCACGATAGTGTTTTTTATAACCTTCAGAAGCTACATGTCACACAGGTTGCAGTGACTCAGTACCATCTGTTAGGGTTTTGCTGAATGATGTAGTGAACTTTTAAGGCCAGAATTTGGAGGAAATTCCTAGCTTTTCCATTTCCTTGCTTCAGGATGGAGGCATATTATTCAATCTCTCTTAGTTGAGTGCCATGAACTATTGAATAGGAACACTATCTTTAAAAAAAATCAGCAGAATTATGATTAGGAGCAGATGACATAACGAATAGGAAAATTACTAAGGACTGCTACTAACTTAGGTATTAGAAACACTCTTCTCTGCTTTTTATTTTTTAAAAAAATGAATGTGAGACTAATAGACTATTGGATAAAATGTAGGGACCACTTTTGTATATCTCACAAATACAAATTATTGAGGCAACAATTAATGATGTTTTAGCCTGCCAATTACTCTTTTGCTTGGGTGTTTTACATATGTTCTCTCATTTACACTGTACAAAACCTTTAAAAACTGTAATTAATTCTATTCTGAACTGTTAGAGAGATGATGGAGAGTAATGCTGAACATGTAGACTCTGATGCTGTCCTTCTTGAGCCCAAACCCTTGACCTGCCATGTCTAGCTGTGTGAATTTATCCAAGTTAGTAATTTTTCCTTGCCTCAGATTCTTCACCTGTGAGATTTTTAAAAAGTTATTGTAATTAAAGTGTTTTATGGCATCAAAGAGGTTAATACATGAAAGTGCTTAGAATGGTGGCTGGCATGAAGTACTCAGTAAAAGTTGTTTTTATTATTATTATTGTTAGTGAATATAATGTGTTGCAGATAGGGAAACTGACTTACCCAAGGCTACCTTGTTAGCATGTGGAGAAAAAATATTTTAAATAAAAATTATTTGACTCCAATTTCATATTATCTTTTCATTATAAGATAATTTATCATGTTACTTTATGATGCTGTTTACTGCATAATGTATGAGGGGAAACATAGAAATGGATGTATTAGTCCTTAATATTGAGATTTTACTGTTTCAAAGTACTGTGTCACAACATAGTTATACAGGGAAATATTTCATGTGAATATGTATATAGTTATTTCATGTAAATATGTGTGTAAATATTTTATGGACTGAAATAAGTAGAAAATACTACTCATGGAGAAAAATTTCTACTGTGCTAAGAATAGGTGAAAGGACCTAGTGACTTTCTATAAGATTAAATCATGAAATGCAGAGATGGAATTTAATCATGGCTCTCTTATGTGCCAAACAGCAGGGCACCTGTTTGCTGCACACTTTGAGTAAATCAAAAGCATATGAGAAACCCAGAAGACATGGTTCCTGGGATTTCTGAACCTACAGTAGTGATAATTCATTCATATTCTATATCCTAGCTTTCTCCTGAAACAATATATTTCTCCTTCTGTAACAGGCATTGTGTCCAGGGAAATCATTTTCTCTTTGTAAGTGACAGGCATAACTGGAGGGAAGAATTATATAGGCCACAAACTCACTGTCTGTTCTTGGCTGCCCTGGAGGTAGTTAAGTACAAAATTGTCATTGATGACTGAATATTGGGGGGAAGTAGGAACAGCAAGGAAAGAGGAGGGAAGACAAAATTATTAATGAAGAAATTATCATCTATAATAACATATTGTTCATCAAAGTCTGCTTGAAGCAAAAGGATAAGAAATTTTCACAGCAACTTCAATGAAAGAGAATAGAGTTGTGACTACCAAGAGTAGTATACCCCGTGCACTTTCAGACTTGTTTCCAGGTAAAATGGATAATATACCAGGTAAGGATAGCTTCCTTAGATCTGATGAAAGTATTCATAATTTTTATGTACAAGTTCTTAGATCTATGCCTTCTCCAGCTTGGCAGCACAAATGCAATTTTCTGCAAGAGGACAGGCAGCATTTATTTTCTCAAAAAGGTCTCTGTGGTGGAGGGCTGAAGTAATTCCTTCATAGGGTGGCTATGGGTGTTAGAGGTGATTGGATTTTGCATATTTCAAGTGGCTTCAGGGTAACAACTGCCTCTTATTGATCTACTGAAGATCTTACATACTCTTGGACATGGCCTTTACATGCTCATATCTAAATACAAGAGAGCTCACAAATCAAATATCACAGCCAGCTGCCAGCTTAACTTCAAAGACTTTGTCTTCAATAATGAAATGTTTAGAGAAATGCTGATGCTTCATATACAACTGGATGCTTTTATCCTCAAATCTAATGCCCATTTAAATATTTGACTTACAAAACGTGGGAGGAATTCTTTGTAGTGTCACTGAATAATCATATATTGGAATTTAACTTGCTAAGATCCTATTCCCTAGTCATTGCTAATGAATCATTCTCTGGGCTACAGGACACTGATCCACCTTAGGTTAAGTCTCTGCCTTTGCTATTTCAGATATAGACAATGTCAAGAAGGAATTTATTGGCTGGGCTCTGTGGCTCACACCTGTATTCCTAGCACTTGGGAGGCTGAGGTGGGTGGATTGTCTGAGCTCACAGGTTTCGGACCAGCCTGAGCCAGAGTGAGACCTCATCTCTAAAAATAGCTAGGTGATGTGGCTGGTGCCTGTAGTCCCTATTCTCTTTGGTAAGAGAATTGCTTGAGCCCAAGAGTTTAGTTTGAGGTTGCTGTGAGCTATGACACCATGGCACTCTACCAAGGGTGACAAAAAGAAACTTTGTCTCAAAAAAAAAAAAGGAATTTACTTTGGGAAATGTATGGATTTGTAAAATAGATTCATTTTAAGAATGGAATAATCTGAAGAATTATAATCTATTTCTCAACCCCCATACAAGTTTTAATTTTTACCAAATACATAAATGCATGTAATCTAAGTTGTATATAATTCTC
Source organism: Otolemur garnettii (assembly GCF_000181295.1). Taxonomy (NCBI): domain Eukaryota; kingdom Metazoa; phylum Chordata; class Mammalia; order Primates; family Galagidae; genus Otolemur; species Otolemur garnettii. The sequence goes on along the minus strand of NW_003852399.1, from coordinate 17,982,730 downwards.
GAAGATCACATACATAAGCAGAAATCCCTGGATGCTCTTCTTTTCCCATTTTCTTTCCCTATAGCAAGTAATCCCATTTAATTTTAATGGGATTTAAGGGATAAGGTCATTATGTGAAATAGTTAATAGGATTTTGTTGCTATTGATGCATTGGTAAGAATAAAGGATGGTTCCTAGCAAATAAATTGGTAGGTAAAGACCAGTGAAAGACTAATAAAAACCATATTAATATGTTTAACATAAAATTGTTAGGCACTTCAGTTCAAATATTTTACTATTATAAATATTGCTACAATAAATAACCTTATAAATATACCCGAACATTTATGTGCATTAATATTTACAATAAATTTCATAAGTTAAGATACTAAATCAAATGGAATGAACATTTTACAATTTTATACCTACAAAGTATAGACTAATTTTTATTGTCATTAGTATAGAGTGAACGTGAAGGAGGATGTTTCTCTGCAAAGTCACCGAGATTGAGCACTATCAATGTTCTTTAAGTCTTTGCCTTTCTAAGTTGTAAATGTATTTTGGCAAAGGTCAAATGTATTTTTTTAAATAAAGTTTATATTAGCAATTAAACATTTTTAAATTTGTATATTGTAATGCTGAAATAAGATCTCCCAATATAAAAGTATTCAAAGGTAGCCCTTCCATTTCTTCACCTCTCTCTGACCCTCATGGCTTTACCTTCCCTTGTTCAGACTAAATTTTCAAAGAAAACCATAGCAACAACCATAAACTTAGTTCAGAATGCTTACACGTTAAACACTCTCTCTTCTCTCACAGTTTTCCCCTGCTTTGAATCTCTTACATCTACCCTTTTCATTAATTTGCTTATTACTCCTTTTAAGACATAAATTGTATCTCATTAACCCTTTTTTATACCGAAACATTTTATTCAGCTTTTCTCCCCCTGTCCAAGTGATTCTACTATGTATAGAAGTTTCTAAAAAATTATTTTTGTAGTTCAAGTTGATAGGTATTTTGCTTTGTGATTTTTGTCATTACCATTATATACAGAAGTCCCTCCCATTCACTGATCAGGGAAATTCCACTTGCTTATTTCTTTTAAATTTTAAATACTACATTTAAATCTTTGATTTACCTGCAATTTACGTTGTGTATATATAGAGAAAAGGGTCTACATTTACTTTTAATTTTAGCTGATTCTATCAGTACCATTTTTTTTTTTTTTTTTTTTTTTGGCCAAGGCTGATTTTGAACCCACCACCTCTGGTATGTGGGGTCAGTGCTCTACTCCTCTGAGCCACAGGTGCTGCCCATCAGTACCATTTTTTAAAAACACATACATTTGTTATTTATTTGTTAGGTCTGAGCCCCAACAGGTGGCTTTCCCATTGCACAAGGGCAGCTCACACATGGCACCTGGTTCTGAAGACAAGCACCCTATGAGTGAACATTCTCAGAGGCCAATGTGGAAGGTGTATGACTTTATAAGTTTGAAATCCCAGAATTTCACTTTCTACCTTGTATAGGGCCAACAAGTAATGGAGACATGGCCAGTCATTAAGGGTAAAAGGAATTAGGCTTTGTCTCAACAGAGTGGAAAAAGAATGTTTGACCATCTTTCACTTACTACATCCTGCCCTTATACTGCAAATAATTTAATATTCAGCACAGACTCATCTCTTCCCAAGACCCTCAGAATGGAATAAAATTCTCATTCATCTGTCTATCTTTTCAAAACCCAAAGACCAACATAATGCTCCATACACATTTGTCATATAAGTTGATGGCCTACATGCCTTAGGCCAATGAACTACCTTTCAGAAGATTTTGCTTTTTAGCTTGGGCACTAACCCTAACTCTAGGTCAGGTGGGTGGTCTTTCTCTGGACCATAGTTTTGAAACACATACATTTGGGAAGTTCAATTAAATAATCACGAAAGTTTGTTTTTGTAAATCAAAATCTAAGATTCCATAATACTTTGTCTTTTTATTATAAGTGAACGATTTTGTGTTATAAATAAAATTTAAATCATATGTTGTTTAATTGCAAATTTCCATCTAACACATCTACCGAGTGGTTCTTTTTTTTGAAGTGTTACTTAACAAATGGTATATTTTGGTTAGTTGTCACCTCTCTGCAGTGTGTTAGCCCCATCTAGTGAATGATTAATGAATTCTCAAAAGGCAATAGCATAGGAACATTTTTTAAGCTACTGCTGAATCATATGTCATTTTGTTTTCAGTCTTTGAGCCTTTGCTCTTTTCAGATACAGCCGAGATTGAAAGAGGAATATGCTGTCTTAATTTGGGAAATGTTAGAAAGCCTTTCTAGAATGGATTTGTTCTCAGAATAGGGCGATATGAAAGGTTGTAATCTAGTTCTCAAATCCCTCCCTCCAATTTTTATTTTTACCAAACATATAAATGTACATAGTTGAAATACTCAAATTGATTCTATAAGATTAGATCCAGAAAGCTGAAATCTCTTGCTCTTCTCTACCCCATTTTCTTTCCCTACAAGCTATTACATTCTTCTAGTTTTAGTTTACTATTTTAAATCTTTACCTCCATGTCTTCAATAACATATACATTGCTATTCCTTGATATCTTTTTTTCCAGAATGGGGCATTAGAAATGAAGAGTTAACTCTTTTCCCTTTATTTCCCGAGGATATGTCATAGACTTGGAGGCATACAAACCTAGATGACTTTTCTTTCCTGCTCATCTCCTACCCTGCCAGAAGCTGTCATGATTTATCATTTCCTCTGTTCTCTATGTATTTATCACTAATTCAGTTTCACATCAGTTATTCAGCAATACTGCAAGGATTCTGTGTACTCCACCTTCTGAAGAAGTCTCTCCCAAGCCTTTGCACCTTCTCATCTGCTCTGTCCAGCCGTGCTTTGCCTTCCTTGGCTGGGATGCAGCTGTTACTGAGCTGCCTTGATTCTTATCTCAAGCAGCCCTCTCACTTTAATCCACATTGGGTGTCCTGTTTTTTATGTATGTCTTATCAGTGTTATTGTTTCTTTACTCCTCTTTAGATGAGGTATATTATCCAGAAACTTCTAGAAAAAGAATAATTGGGAAATACACTTTTGAGACTTTGTGTGGTAGATACAGTGAATTATCATTTTAGCACCAACTTCTCTTGGTGTTAGGTCAACTAAAAACTGTATATCTTAGATTTCCACAAAGTAGGGTCCTCACATAACATCTTAAATACGTAAATGAGGAAAATACTGAGATATGATGGGAAACACCACTGTGGACAAGTATATCTTGATCATAGAGGCTCCCTGAGTGTGGTGGCTTCTGGGTAGAAGAGGAAGCAATCGTCTCCTTGCTGGCCTGGTTTGGCAGCAAAGTTCTCAAAGTCATTCCTGAAAGCCCAACATAAAGTCTGTTGATACCTTGCCATACTGAAACTCGGATAGTAAATCTTCTATGTGCAAGCTTAGTTAGATATGGAATTCTCAATTAGAAATGATTTTTGTTTACATTTCTAGTTTTCCTTTTGTGAAATATAAAGCCATACGAGTCCCTGATCCAATGCATGTGACTTTTTCTCCCCTTTCCTCGAAGCGTAGGGGAGCTGTCTTTGTCTCTAGGGTTCTGAAAACTAACCATGATGTGAATGAGTTAGTCTGATGTCACCAGTCCTGCTGGGCACATGGTCGGTTCCTTCAATGTGGAAGCTCATGTCCTTATTTGCTGAAGACTTTTTATTGCTTCAGAGACTATTTGTTTCCCCTATTTTATTTTGAAACTGCTGGGTTTTTTTGCTACTGGACTTTGTGCACTGGTCTGCTAATTCAGTTTTATCTTTTCTTACTTATATTCCCTACCTTTTTAAAGTTTCTTAAAATAGAAAACATCCTAAATCTTATATTTAAGTTTTATAGATTTTTAAACTTTTATATTAAGATTGAAAAAAATTGTTGCTATTATTAATACTTTTTAATTTTTAAGAACAGTTCTTAAAATTGTTGTAATTATTTTATTGTTGCATTTTGATAGTGTATTGATCTAATTTTATTTTCATATTTTTTCTTTTTAACATATGTATACTAACACCATATAGTCTCTTTTTCCTTTAAATTGCTTTTTTCTGACTTTTGATTTTTTTTTCTGATTTCAAGATTTATTATAAAGCTTCAGTATTTGATACAGATGGTATTGGTGGTAAGATAGATGAATAGATCAATGGAACAGCATACAGGGTCCAGAGATGGATCGACCTTTGACAAAAGGTCCAAAAGTAGTTCATTTGAGCATATTACAGAAATGGATACTAAAAAAATGGTATGAAAATATAAAAATGAATTTCAATTAATATGTTCTACCATATAAAAAAATCAATTCAAAATGGATGATAGATCTAAATGTAAAAGTTAAATCTATGAAAATTCTAGATGAGGAAGTGATAAACATTTTTTTAAAAGACTAGATAGTATTTTAAGCTGTGGACCATTTTGTTTGTGTTGCAACTATACAACTCTGCATTTTACAAAATACATAAATAAATGGGCATGCCTGTATTCCAGTAAAACTTCGTCTATAAAAATAGGCAGCTTGTCTCCAGGCCATTTTTTGCTGATCAATTCCGCTATTGATGAAAATAGGATAAAAATCTTTGTAACCTTGGGTTGAAAAAAATAGGATAAAAATCTCTGTGACTTTGAGTTAGTGAAAGAGTTCTTAGATTTGACACCAAAGCAGGATGCCTAGACTGGGAGAATATGTTTGCAAAGCCTGTATCTGATAAATGGTTGCACCTAGAATATATGAAGAATTTTCAAAATCCAATAATAATTATTCAGGTTGTATATGGCGGAAGAATAAAAAGTAAAAAAATCAAAGCAAAACTCAATAATAAGAAAACAAGCCAATTAATAAATGGAAAGAAAAGTCTGAACGGACATTGCACCAAAGATGATATAAAGATAGCAAAACAGCACATGAAAGATGAGCAACATTCCTGGTCACTGGGTAATGCCAATTAAAACCATAATGAGGTACCGTGATTACACACCTAGTAGAATGGCTAACATTAACAATGCTGCCTATAACGGACCTTAGAAAGGTTTTGAAGAAACTGGAACTCTATTCCCTACTGTATTACTACTTTGGAAAACAGTAGGGAAAATATTCCTTATCATATACAAACTATTTCACAGAATCATAAAAATATTTTTTTTCAACTCATTTTATGATGTTAGTATAAACTTAGAAGAAAAGAAAACAATTAACTAATGTAACTTATAAACATAGATACAAAAATGCATTGAAAAATATTAGCAAAACTAATATGGCTCACTTTGTCTCTCTCTTTAGAGACAGAGTTTCTCTCTGTTACCCAGGCTGAAGAGAACAGTGTCACCATCACAGCTTTACTACAACCTTGAACTTCTGAATTCCAGTCATCCTCTGCCTCAGCCTTCTGAGTAGGGACTACAGGCATGTGCCGTCATGGCCCACTGATTTAAAAAGAAAAATGGTGGAGATGGGGGTCTTTCTTTCTTGTTCATGCTGGTCTTGAACTCCAGGCCTCAAGCAGTTGTCCTGCTTTGACCTCCTAAGAGCTGGGATATATATCTATATTATGACCATGTAGGGTCCACTCTAAGAATGCCAGGATGGTGAAAGATAAGACTATTAATTTAATTCAGTCCACTGGCAGATTAAAGGCAAAAAGCCATATGATCTTGTTAATAGACACAACGTAACAAAACAATCAGCCAAACAAAAATTAGATAAATTTCTTTCTTCCTTTTGTTGGGTGAAGTTTTCCTTGTTTTAATGGATTTATTAATAGTATATATATTTTAAGTTTTATGAATCCTTTTCTGCCAAATATGACATGCATGCAAAACTAGAGTTTTGTTTTATTGTTTTATCTCTCTCTCTCTCTCTTTGTTGTTTCAGGCTAATTTGAGGGCACAAAGAAAAAGGTTACAATGTTTGCATATATTTGGAAAAGTCCCTCTTATAATTGTGTCCCACCCCTAAGAGTTGTGCCATACACCTAACTTTGTGCCCATTAAGAGGAAATACACTGATCCCCCTCCTTCCCTTCCCTCTCCCTGATCCCTCATTCCCCCACCCCATCTTGAATTGATTGGAGTTTTTCTCTTATGTGGATGTGTATTAGATCATCTACTGCCTTCGTATTAGAATTGAGTACAGTGGATTCTTGCTTCTCCATTCTTGTGATGCTTTACTTAAGAAGAATGTGTTGTGAAGGGAGGGGTAATGTCGGGATCGCGCCTATAATCTATCCTATAAGGGTACATGTGAATCTCTCTAAATGTGGAATATAAATGTCTTAACACAACGAACATGAGAATGACATGAAGGTTCTGTTGGCCAATTGGATGAGAATGTTTCAAATTGTATATGGAAACAACACACTGTACCCCATGATAGTATTAATGTGCACAACTATGATTTAATAAAAAAAATTAAAAAAAATATGTAAAAAAAGAAGAATGTGTTGCATCTCCATCCAGGTTAATACAAAAAGTGTAAAGTCTCCATCTTTTTAATGCTATATAGTATTTCATGGTGTACATATACGACAGCTTGTTAATCCATTCCTGGATTGGTGGGCATTTATGCTGTTTCCACATTTTGATGATTGTAAACTGAACTGCAGTAAACAGTGTAGTGCAAATGTCCATATGATAAAATGACTTTTAATGAAAAGAACCTTCTCTGAGGAAAACAGATGAATGGCTACCAAACATTTGAAAAAAAGCTCATTGTTTTCTTGATCTTCAGAGAAATGCAATTCAAAATTACCCTGAGATATCACCTATACCCAGTGAAAATCGCCCATGTCTCAAAGCTGCAGATGCTGCTGGGACTGCAAACTAATTCAACCTTTTTGGAAGGAAGTATGGCGAATCCTCAGAGAACTCAAATTAGACCTCCCATTTGATCCTGCAATCCCATTACTGGGCATCTATCTACCCAGAAGAAAAAAATCATGTTTTCTCTCTTTTAAAATGACAATTGGTCTTGGAGTAGTCTGCTGTTTTGGGTTTTTTTTTTATGTTTTAATAGAGGCTTGCCTTAAGTGGCTGATAATCTTTGAGTCCTCACTAGTAACAGTTAGAAACCTAAAGGCTGATTGGAAACTGTGAGATTACTATTGGGTTTGTCCCCTGTGACTTCATTATAGGGTGCTCTGACAGGGTTGTGTAGCTCAAAGTGCATAGTACTCAAAGTTGTGGTTACCTAGTGGTTGTGTTTTTTTTTTTTTTTCCTTAGTAGGCAAAATCCTAGATGTCAGCCTTCTGGAATAGAGGGGTAAAGTGGGTCAGAATGCCAGCATCTTGTATGCAATATGAAATAGGGTGGTTAAGAAGAGTGCTTTTACTCCGGAGGGTCCCAATTGTTTTCCAGTACACAGGAGTTCTTTCTTTTATCATTGCAAAGAGTAAAATGTTAGTTTTGCCAACGTGAGGAGAGAACCTGGAGACTTCAACAGACTTTCAATTAATCCTTCTTATTCATAAGAAGTAGTTGTTTTCACTCAATTTTCCAGAAGGACCAGATGCTACCAATTCCAGGCCACTTCAGTAATTCTGCATGTTAAATTGCTTCTTGGTGTTCCTCATTGCCATTTAAGATTTAAATTTTTCAAATGGTTTTTAACTTCCAAAACTTTGTTCCTGTTTTATCCTTCCTTGTGGAAGTTTAAAACAATTTCATTTTTTGGGTGGACATCTGGAAAATAGGAAAAAGGGATGTGTTTTCCATATTGCATAAGCCATTCTTAGTTTTGAATTTGATTTGATTTGTACTAATGTGATTCCTGAGAAAACACATAATTTCATAAATGAATATATAAGGATATGTGTATGTGTATGTGTGTGTGTGTGTGTGTGTGTGTGTGTAGTGCACATATATCTCTGTCTTTCTGGTTTAGGTGAAAACTGTAATCTTGACGTCAGTGAATATAGACAAGGAAAGTAGTTTGAAAGGAAGGGATTGAGATGCTGATTAGTGATCATAGAGTAAAAATTAGAGAACCAAAGAAATTTACTTCCTGTGTTGGCTACTCCCTGTTAGGGGCTTAGGCACTTTTGGAGAAGTTACTTTTTGTTTTCATTCCCACAAGGCTATACAGTTTGGTAATTTAATCCTTTAAAGTGCATTAGTACTAAATCTAAAATAATTTACTGAAAGGGTAATTTGCTGAATAGGACCCTAGTGATTTTGGAAGTTAGTATAGCCTTCTAGAACGCAGGTAGACAGAAAGGAGAATCTACTACAGAGAAACTTGAATGCAGGCAGAAAAAGTAGGAAAATGAAGATTATTACCCATTTAAATCTGGTGCCAAAGTATTTTCATATTGACCATCTAATAAGGATCCTGTGGACCCAGGGAAAAAGTGAAATTAGGTAAGACAAATAACAAGGACCCAGTAGGGAAAGAGCATGATTTATTTATTCATCCTGTCCTGTCTGTGACAAATATATATTGACATTATACTAAACGCAGGGTGATATGACGGGGAACTACACTCTAAAACCTTACTTCTGGAGCGTCACAAACTTGTATAGGAAGTATACAAGTAAAGAAGTTACATACATCCTATCACGCCTTTCTGTGTTTGTGACTATTTCTATGTGGAAACCTTAAAGAGATGTGGAAGGGATCCTTACAGATATTAATATACAGGGAAAGGGGATTCAAGGGAAAGGACACTTTTATTGATCAGTTTAAAAACTAGCTATAGAAAAACAAAACCAAACCAATAATAAACAACCAAAAAACAAAATCCTGCTCAAAACTTGGAAATCTTTTAATGTTAGGAGTGACATAGCTAAACTGGGTCAACTGATGTCAGCAGACACCCACCTGCCACCTTAACTCTTTCTTACAGCTGTTTTCTCTATACTGTTTTCCTGGTTGGGGTTGGCACTCTCCAGGTGGGAATAGGATGACTCCTGGCAGATCAATATGTGTCTCATTCTCACATGAGAGTGCAGCCCTCTTTGGACCAGAATTTATGTTAAACCCCCAAAAGATTAGAGCTGTCTTTGTTTAGCTCCTGTGCCAATCATGTTCCACAAAAAGTAATATATTCTGATTTGCCACTCTGAACTTTGGAAGAAAATTGTTGGTCACTTGGAGAGTTTATTTTAATTATACATATTTCAAAATGATTATTTAAGTTTATTTATTATACATATAAAACTTTGTTCCCGTTTTATCCTAGTTTTCTCCTCCCTTGTGGATGTTTAAAACAATTTCATTTTTGAAATTGTTATACGTATTTGTAATATGTATAACATAAACACTCATAACAGAGTGTCAAGCTGTCACTCTGGATAGAGTGCTGTGGAGTCAGAGCTCGCAGCAACCTCCAACTGAGGCTCAAATGATCATTTTGCCTCAGTTTTTCTATTTTCAGTAGAGACGAGTATGTATATGTTATATGTATATGTGTATGTTATACATATTTGTAATTGGTATGACATATTTATTATACATACTTGCAAAACAATTTCATTTTTGAATTGTTATACATATTTGTAATATGTATAATATTATGGTTTATTTTCCTTATACGTATTTTAAAGTGATTAATAAATCATTAAAAATGATTATTAAGTAACCAAAATAAGACTAAATGTAGTGTCATCTTAAGAAGTGACTTCAATCCTAGAGGCAATGTTAGAAAGGATTATACTCTGAAAAATAATATATAAAAGTGCTGGTGGAACTTGGTTCTGGCCTTAATTTCAAGGGAGAGGGAAAGGGTGGTCATAAGGCTTTCCCCATGTACAGCTTACCATGCTAGGTTAAGATTGGTAGTGAACGTTCTAGAAAGAAATTGAAAGTTCATGTGGCTAGAGTAGGCTTAGTCAGGAGAGACTAGATTATATTGCAGTAAAAAACAACCCAATTATCATTAGTTTAAAATGAAGAAGATTTCGGATTTCTTCCTATCTCAAGCTGCATGTTCATCCTGGGCCAGCTGGTGGGCTTCACTCTCATTGTTCATTCAGAAACCCAGGAAGATGGATAGCCACCATTTTGAAAGTCTTCAATCACTATTGCAGAAATAAAGATAGCATTAGATGGTTTTACCTATGTAATTAGATGCTCTGACCTAAGAGCGACCTTACTTTTGCTTATAACTCATTGCCCAGAACTAATCGCATTACTTCATCCTACTAAGTCTTTATAAATATAAAACTTGTTGGGCATGGTGGCTCACATCTGTAATCCTAGAACGCTAGGAGGCCAACATGGTGGACTGCTTGAGCTCATGAGTTTGAGACCAGTCTGAGCAAAACTGACTGAGAACTCGTCTTTATTGAAAATAGAAAAACTGAGGCAAGAGGATTGCTTGAGCCTGAGGGGAGGTTGCTGTGAGCTATCACTACATAGCACTCTATCCAGGGTGACAGCTTGAGACTCTGTCTCAAAAGAAAAAAAAAAAAAAGAAATATAAGACCTGAAAGATTTTGGCAAACAGCTTGAATGACTAACACAAATATTTCAGGATTGTATTCACTATATAACCATGTCAGGGGATTATGAGACAGAAGCATTATTTTAGCAGAAAGAAGAAAATACCTTGATATCCAGTATGTCAAAGGGATGGAAAAAACTTAAAAAGTATGAAAGGGATCATAGTATTCAAGGCACAGGAATATCAGTGTTAATACTTCTCTCAAATTAAATTCTAAAAAAAATTAGGAATTATTCAAACTGGATATGAGAAATTATCTATGCAAGGGTAAATTTATATATGGTTAATTCTGCAGATGAATTATCTATACAAACTTGATGTGTGATAAATAGGTCTTGGACTCTGGTCTGAATTCATCCAACTCCCAGATTTTCAAACCAATAAATAAAACATTGTAGAATATTCTTAAACTGAACAAATGGGAATGAATATGTTAATTAATTTTTAGTTTTATTTGCTTATAAAGCAGATGAATTAGGATATGTCAGTGACAGCATGCAGAGACTTCTGCAGTTTCCTTTGCATAGCATCAACTATTTTTTAATAAGATTAAATTCTTATCACCTCAAACCACTATTGCCATTGACTTTAGTACGGATTAAAAACAAGTGAGTGGCAGGCAATTTGCTCTGAGGTGCACAGCTTTGTGGTAATGCAGGATAGAGCATATCTCCGTGAACACCTGATATTTGCTGAGCACAACAGATCCAGGGCACTTGTGAGCCTATTTCTGCAAAATTCTATCTAGTTCAGTGTGCAAGGAGCTCATTGCAGGTATGGAGAGAGCACGGGATAAGGACAGATTTTCAAGAGAGTTGAAGATTTTATAACTGTGTCTTTATTATCTCCTTAATCATTTAAAATAATTCAGTATAAATAATGTGTTACAGGTATGTAAAGTTAAATATTATCTCTCTTGGAGGAGCAGTCATTTAATATTTGAAGAACTCTAAACAGAAATCAATCTTGTGGTGCTGATGACTTGAGACTTCCTAAAATTATGTCACAGGGCACCTATTTTAAGAGATGAAAGGTCATTTTTAATTGATCAAGTATATGGCATTTAAGATAAGAACAGGCAGACGGATCAGGAAGATTGTAGGGTAACATTTCCTTGCATGAGCTATTTAGATGAATTAGCAACCCTGGCAGTATCATTTCAGTCATTTAGAATTCTATTCTACATCCCTCCACATCACAGAGAATTTTGTCACTCAACATTAATACAAGTGACTTTTTGTCATTGATGCTTCTTTTTGTTTGTTTAATTTTTATTTTTCATTTCAGAATATTACAAAGATGCACACATTTTGGATACATATTTGCATTAATACATTTTAAGTCGATGTTCTAAGTGTGCCCTTCACCCGAAATACGTGCATTGCACCCATTAGGTGCAAATGTAACCTACCCTTCCCCCCCATCCCATTTGATTTGTGTTGAGTTTCACTTTCATATCTACCTCAGAATGGTTTTTTTCATGCAAAGTGCTAAAGGTGATGCTTGGAGAAGAGAGTGGGTTTCTCTCAGCAGTTTACACCATTGTTTTTGTACTTGACTTCTCAATGTTTAGATGAATTAAAGAACTAGAGCTGAGAAATTATTATAATATAGCAAATATTGTGGTGACCTTGTGGCATCCCTGTGTGTCACCATATAGACTACCAGTGTCTACAGCATGATAGCGGATATTCAGCTGGTATGTGACATGTGACAATATAACACCATTGTTAAATTACTGAGATGCTCCCACACCTGTTGGTCAAAGTCTCTCAGTTCTCTCACCCTAAGCCTCAGCTGTCCATCTTCACATCTTCCTATGATCCAGTAGTTGAAAGTAACAAACACTTTATGAGTTCATTTGACGAGATAAGCAAACTAAGCTAGACACTATTACCCCCATTTTAGATATGTGAATCTCAAAGTACAGACAATTTAAGCACTCCCTAAGGTCATACTTTTCAATGGAGATAGGATTTTAACCTAGGACTCTCTGGTCTCCAAGGTTTTGAGTTTAATTATTATTCTTTATGGCTCCTTAAGAAAAATAAGCTTTCTCCATCACCAGAATAAGCATACTGACTAACCCAGAGGGATCATAAATGTCAATAGTTAAGAGGCCCACATCTCAGCACTAAGAAACTGCTCTGAAATCTTTTTTGCTTTCTAATCTGTCGTGAGTGTCCCTCAGTTAAGAAATCTATTCTACTATTTACGGAGCACCCATTATGTTAGTTTTAATTGGGAAAAGTAAAACAATTAGGTGCTTTTAATCCATCTGAAATGAAGAGGGAAAAACCTAAATAAATAGTCTTTAAAAATTCATGATCCTTGTCTTCAGTTTGGTTTCAATTTGGGGAGAGATGGTACAGAGCTAAAGCACGTTATTTTAGAACGGCAAGGAAAAGTAGAGTTCATCTTGTACAATGATTCTTGACCTTTTTGGTCTCAGGAACCCATTACACTTTGAAAGGTAATCAAGGGCCCCCAAATCTTTGAATTCTAGGCTTTCTATATATCCATCTATAGTATATTAGAAATTAAAAGAGAAATGTTAAAGATATTTAATTATTGATAATGAAATCATTAATTGTTAAAATAAATAACATTTAATTTACAGTGACTACAACTTTAAAAGCCAAACAAACTAGCAGAATAGAATTGTTTTCAAGTTTTCCAGGTATCTTCAATAAAAGACTGATTCTATTATTCTCATTCACGCTTCAGCATTCAGTATGTTGTTCTGGTGAAGTCTGTGGAGAAAACTTGTCCTCACATAGATATATGTGCAAAGTTAGAAAATGTGGATCTCATTTTTCCTGAGTACACCTCTCCCCCCCACACAGACCTGAGGGGACCTCAGGTATGCTTTGAAAAACTGATTTAATAAAACACTGACTTAAAGCAGTTTATTTGGTTCTCAGTCACACAGTAATATAAGTTAACTGCTAATTAACTGCAAATTAACATAAATTATTCTAAAAGTGTGACAATATCATACTTGCTGTTGTAAAGAGGGACAATTGACTCAAGCAGTGTAGGAGTAAAAGCTAAAAGATTAGGAGGAATGCTGAGTGGAGAGTTTGCTTTTACGGGAAAGAGGAAATAGAAAGGTGCTCTAGACGATGAATGGACAATCTTTCCACCCAAACCGAGGTTCCAATTCTGTGCAGGATACTCTCTTCTCAAGCCAGAACAGGTCATGGGTCCGGTTAATTTCCCTCTCCACTTAAAACAAATTATCTGATGTTCTGAAATCTTTCCATCACCATGGAAACAGTTTATAATATTGTCTGTTAAACTATCCTCCTTTGACCTTATTTCTCAGCTTCTTTTTATGAGAAAACTATTCAAAAGCACTGTTTATATTTGTCTATACCTCCTTACTAGCTATTCTCTTTTGTTCAATCTAGGCAGGCCTTTATCTCATCAGTCTACTGAAAATTCTCTTGTCAAGATCAATCGTTAGCTTGATGTATGGCCAGTCCTCAGTCTTCACCTCACTGGGGCTCTGAACAGCCTTCGAGGGAGTTAGTTGCTCACCAGCTCCCTGAAACGCTTTCTTCACTGGGCTTCCATGGCACCACAAGCTTCGTGTTTTAAATTTGTGCTGTGATTTTTGTTTTGGCTTGAAGCTCACAGGCTGCTCCTTCTCAGTCTCTTTTGCTAATATCCCTTTTCCTGACCTCTGTATTTTTAGCATGGCTGAAGTTTCCATGCGTGGCTCGCCTCTCTGAAGTGATCATATTCAAGACCATGACTTCAAATAAAAACAACCCCCCTCCCCCCCAAAAAAAATCACAAGACAAGCATCTACATTTCTGTCCTATTGTCTTATCCCCAAGCGTTCTAAATGTCTATGTGTTATTTCTGCATGGATATTATGTAAGCATCTCAAACTACATCTAAAATAGAACTGCAATTTCTTTCTCCTTTCTTCAAAGTTATGCTGTTCACTTATAGTTTTTCTGATTTTCACCTCAGCGCTAGAACTTGAACTCATCTTCAACCTTCTCCTTTGCTTTCATTCTACATCAAATCTATCAGTAATCTTTAGTTTTTGATTGGAAATTAATATTGAGACTTACTGTTGCCATTACTGCCAGCCTTGTGGAAGCCACCTTGCCTGACGGACTGCAATAGGATTCTTCTGGCAATGGCTTCCCTGCTTTTAGCCCTGGTCCACATGGGCCTATCTTAAATCCTCATAGAAGCAAGAGTAATGAGTCAGTCCTCTCTTTGAGCAAACATATTTGCAATATATTATGAGTCCTAGCAGGATATATCATATGTAATAAAAAGCATAGCCATATATAAATATATTTTACAAGCAATGATATGCCCCAGATTATAGCGATGACTACAGGAGGGAAGGAGATGCAGGTGAGGAAGGGGAATGAAAGAACAAGTGAAATGGAAGTGGGATTTTATGTGGACCCACAGGAAAATGTTACGTGAGCTAAGAAAATTGTTAACTCAACTTTCCTGAACTGAAGGTTCAAAAGAAAACAAGACATAAACAAATACAGCAGAACCTTCATGGTTGAACATCTCTGAACATTGACCATCTCCTTAAGTGGACCTAATTTTCATAGATCAGACATACATCACATGTACTCAGTGAAGTTCCTTATGTTGGTTGCCTCTACATGTTGACCAGTTTGTTATGGTACCTTGAGTGAGTGGTCAACTTACACAGCTTCTACTGTATAATAAATATTGTGCTTTTAAAACTGAATAGTCCATAACATTTAACATTTTACTTGAAAATATGATGCCTAAATCAGCAATCATTAGTTTTGCTATTATTTTTTTTACCTCTAGACTATCTTAGTCTACCCTGGCTACTACAACAGAATACCATAAACTGGGTAGCTTTTGAACAGCAGAAATTTATTTCTGCCAGTTTTAGAGGCTGAAAAACTTCAAGTTCAAGGTGTTGGCAGGTTTGGTGTGGAGTGACAGCTTTCTGGTTCAAAGATGACTGGAGCTTTCTTTGCACATGGGTGCTAAGGGTGGGGCAGCTCCCTGGAGCCTCTTTCATAAGGGCATCAAAACTTTCATGAGAGTAGATCTTATGACCTTATCAATTGGTGCTTAGGTTTCAATACATGAATTTTGGCAGGGGCTGGGTGGGTGGGGGATATCAAACATTCTGACTGTAGCACAATAGTCTAATTGCTGTCATTCAAACAAAATATTTATTGGTAGAGAAACCAAGGGAGCATATATAATAGCAATGATTTCTTTAATATTAAAGCAATTAGAATATTAAATCTGAGATATGTACCTGATTTAGAAGCTCACCCTTTCCCCATTCTATTTTACTTAAATAATAAAATTTTCAAAGATCAGGATGTACTTTCAATACGCAAAAGTATAATAGTCAAATGTGACATTGAAAAAAATTATATGTAAAAGTTTGGGATTTACAGCTTTGAAGAATTCTAGGCACTGAATGAGACACTAGTCAATGATTCTGTATACAAGATCTATATGAGTTAGTCTAAGTTTTTTTTTTAGAAGATATATTTGTAATAGAATACCTTATATATAACAAATAAAGTAAGCTAGATTCTTTAATTCTGTAGAAACATGCATAAAATGTTTAGGCTATATATTTAGACCAGGGAAAGAAATGCACATTTTAGGCATTAAAAAATTGCTAAATATTATCATCACAAAATGACATTAAGAAATTGAATCCATTTTATTTCAAAGTAATGTGATATGGAGTTATTGGCTTTAAGGGGAAATTAAATCCCTTTTCCTATCAGCATTTGTAATCTTTTAAAGTGATGTTTTTGTGTTTATAGGCACTCCTATGCCTATTATTTTATGAGCAGAACTTTCATAAATAAAAGTGCATGAGTTGAAGGAAATAGCATAAGCTGTTAATGTTTTTAAAAGGAAGTTGGACTTATCCAGGTTAGGACTCCTGGCTTGCTAGATGTGATTTAGCTTAAGGTGAACATGAACTGCAAGATCTCGTGCTTCATTGTAGGGTAGTGTATGAAAATTAAAAAGAGAAAACAGCTCCAGGGTGTAAAAACATAGCCACTTATGGAACACAAGTATGTAAAAGCTTTGGTATTAAGCACTTTGTATTCGGTGCTTTCAATTCTACCATCATTTAATATT
This sequence comes from Otolemur garnettii, assembly GCF_000181295.1. Taxonomy (NCBI): domain Eukaryota; kingdom Metazoa; phylum Chordata; class Mammalia; order Primates; family Galagidae; genus Otolemur; species Otolemur garnettii. The sequence goes on along the minus strand of NW_003852399.1, from coordinate 17,966,111 downwards.
GGTGTTTGCGTCTCTGTTCCACAGGAGAAGAACCTGTGACTCGTAAGTTTTGTGAGTTTTTCAAATTAAAACAGTTGGAAAAATTGAGGTAAATGTTAAAATCAGATCTGTCTAGACCTATCACTAAATACTTTCACATCTGAATCTGTAGATCTTCTAATTTGCCTTCATTGAATATAGATGGTATTAATTTCGATTTTCACAACACCTGATCACAGAATAAAAATGAAGTTCTCAGAATATAAGACAATATTGGCGACATCAATGTTTTTTTTTTTTTCTTTCAGTTTTTGGCTGGGGCTGGGTTTGAACCTGCCACCTCTGGTATATGGGGCTGGCGCCCTACTCCTTTGAGCCACAGGTGCTGCCATGCCTTTTTTTTTTTTAAGTGAGAGTTTTTATTCATCATTTGAGTATTTTATCAACATGATATACAAACATCTAGATACTTCCAAGTACCTTGTGAGGGAGAGTATGAACAAAACATGAATAAAGGGTTGAATTTGATTGAATTTAGCATTTTTGTTCCACTGTTCAGTTATATTTTTATTGTTTTATAATTTCATATTTGTTCTAATACATAATTGTGACTCACAGAACCTCTGAACGTAAGTTTTATCTTTTGCTATCTTATTGTATTACAGAAATGCAAAACATACTCTCAGTAGACATACCTAATTAGACTAAAGGTAGCACCTAACTTTTAAAGCTTGTTCATTGGTCGGAACTTGCCACTCAGAACCTATACCCGAGAGCTGAGGTGGAAAATAACTGCTTACATGGCCTTGGCTCTTTGCTTGTGCGCATATTCTATTTTTTTTTTTTTTTTTTTTGAGATAGAGCCTCAAGCTGATGCTATGGCATCACAGCTCACAGCAACCTCCAACTCCTGGGCTCAAGCGAGTCTCCAGCCTCAGCCTCCCAAGTAGCTGGGACCACAGGCACCCGCCACAATGCCCAGCTATTTTTTGGTTGCAGCCGTCATTGTTGTTTGGCGGTCCCGGGCTGGACTCAAACCTACCACTTTAGGTGTATGTGGCTGGTGCCTTAGCCACTTGAGCCACAGGCGCTGAGCCCCATGCTCATATTCTTAAGAAAAAGAAGTATCTTTACTGCCAATAAAGCAAATGAATCTGATCTTGAAAAATTAATTACTTTATTGTCAGGTAAACAGAATTAGAATAAAATTTCCATTTTACTTCTGTGTTAGACGCACACGTATTTCCTATCTAGTTCAATGACTACGGAGGAGGAGAAGAACAGCTCCGGGAGCACAGAAAGGATTGAGACTCTCTAGTCTCAGTTTCTTCCTTTATAAAACTGAATCATTAATATTGGCTTGAGGGTTTTGTAAATGTCAACTGAAATGATAGAGTTAAAACTCCTAGCCTAGCTCCAAATGCACAGCAGACAGCAAATAATGATAGCTATTCTTGTCCTGCTTTCCTTTGCCCAGTGGTGATATCATTGAAAAAACCTTATCCACAGTGAGCAGGGTTTTTTTGTCTGCACAATGCATACAGGTGGGCATTCTTGGATGTGTAGCTACAGTGACTGCCAAAGAATCCTGCTGATCATAGAAACACTTGCGTAGTTTGTGATATGCCACAGATGTTTGAACAAGCCTGTACGCCCCTCCTGAGATTGCTACAAATTTTTCTACCACCTTGATTTTCCGGTCCTCACATTACATTTCTCATTGCCATATTGTCTGAAATCACCACAAGGACTGTATTAATTTTGGTATATTTTCTGGTAGGATCATTCACATCATTAAGAAAGTTATCATCTAATTCTATTTCTCCCTATAAATAATGTTTTAAAATACTACATCCAGGATTTTAGTTTTAGAGATGTTTACCTTATTGTAAATGTGATTTGATTGACTTGCAAGTGAATGCTGTAGAACTGCTCCAAAGCAAGGATGTGTACAGTGTGCTGATATCTCATATTCAATGCAATGCAGTAAAATCTTATCAATTATAAATCAAGGTGTATGTGTGATATTTTAGGCCATAGATAAGCATCAAATAATTCCGAATCTTCTGTTTTTCTCATTGCCCTTTCTGCCCTTCTACAGAAGCTTGATCAGTAAGTGGCACAAAACGTCAATGTTTTTAATAATGTTTTTCACCACCAATGAATGAAATGAAAGTCATTTTCAGGCTTATCTTTGGTACACCACAGAATAAATAAAACAAAAACCAAACTATTTTGCATCATCTTTCTTTCACTCACTATTCTGTAATTTCATTAACAATTTTAAGATTTTTTAATAAATATTTACATAATAGACTGAAGATTTAGTTATGCAGCACTGTAAGTTGTTATTTATATACAAATATCAATCTTAGGTGTTTACCCATCATTGTTATCAAACATCCATCATTCTGAAAGGTTTCAAGATTAATTTATAATAAATCAATTCTCACATGAAAGGAAAAGATTCAAGGACTCAAAAGCTGATGTGATCCTGACTAAGGATTTGTCCTAAAAATCACAGCATTTCTGAAATATTAGAATTAGATATGCTTGTATAAATCCTTTTAAATAAGTTCATACAATTGTTTCTTTTATTCTGTTTGGAGATACAAAGGGTTTTAATTGGAGTGACAATTTTCTGCCGCCTTAGCTTCTTTAGAAATGTAGCTTTGTTGTTATAATGTGCCTCATTGATAAAAGACTCTTACAAGTTCATAGAGGAGAAGAAAAAAGAGAGAAAAAGAAAGCCCTCTCTATTCTCCTCTATTCCTCTATTCTGTTTGGAAACATTAACAAATATTCTCTGATTTAAAGAAATTGACTTTTTGAGCCTAATTCAGTTGGGTGAAATATAGGAATTTAAAAGTGGAATCCAATTATCTCTAACTTGTATACTTTGTTGAAAAGCTATTAAATTGGAAAATTTTTGAGCTGTTTCAGAAGATGCATTAAGTTTCTGCTGACAATAAAGGCAAAACACAAATAATTTAAAAATGAAAACCTTGACAGATGAGTCACGTCTCCTTCCTACCTGAGGCCTTTCATCCACACAAAATTAAGCTCTGTTCCTGACATAGCTATTTATAACATCTTTCAGTTTGAGAACTTGTTTTGTTTACGACCAAATGTTAATTCCATTAATACCAAATTCCGTCACTAGGTGGCTCTATCTGGCTTTACAACAGCAGCCGCACAAAAATGTCTGTTTTGGGTTCGTTTCTCTTTTTTTTCCTTATTAAATCGCATATAGAGATTTTTTTGTCTTTGTTTTATCGTTTGTGTCGCTTAGTTGAAAACTATTAGCTGTATGAAATTAGAACCTATTGCGATGTGCTTCCGAATGTCTATTCAGCAAATGAGGAAAAGTGACAGATTCCGCAAAACTATGGCTATTGGCCGGATGCCGTGGCTCACTCCCGGGATCCTTAGTAACGTTATTTATACTTTCTTTTGGTCCCACTTCAAAGCTCCATTTGAGTGCCAAGTCATATTCCCTCTAGTGGGGAGAATCCCAAGAAAGGCACAAGGATATTTTTTCAATGTCTCTGGGATAATTCTGATGTGAGATGAATACTGTGGTTTAGTGGGAAATGCTCTAGACTAGGAATTTGAACTCTTGGAATCTAGTTTGGGTTTCTGAAGATTTACACTATCTTGCCTGAGTCTCAGTTTCCTGAACTATAAACTGAAGGGGATAGATTAGATGATGTTTGTAATATCTTCTAGTTTTAGTATTTTAATATGTGTGACATGCTCAAAGGTGTCCTTGGATGTATTATTTACTCTTAGATGATGAGATACTGGGGGAGGGGAAATATTATTTCCCCAGCTCTAGTGCTCCAAAATAGTGCTTGGCACACAATTATCTCAAGATACATATTTAAATGGATTAAGGAACGACCTAGGAGTACTTAATACTGGAAATTACAGGGCAACATTGGTTTTCCAAAGTCCTACTGATCTTATCCTTCCTTTGATTTGGCCTCCAGTTTCTGTCTTTAGATTGAAAGGCACCAGTTGGAGATGGCAAGGAGGCAAGTCACCCGGGGAGTGCATTTGTTCTTTGCAGGAAGGAAGTGAAAGTTTCTAGGTTTCCCCTATTAAGAGGCTTTGTTACTTAGAGGGCTATTTGCCATCGTAGATGCTTTAGAAGCAAAGATCATCTTTAAGGCTAAAGTCCTGGAGCATAGCAGTGGTAAGCTCTGAATTAAAGACCCTGGTTAATTTGGTAGCTGGGAAACTCTGGGCCCAGATTGGAGTGAAGGATCTGCAAAGGTCCTAAGTAAAAATGGGGCGTTGAGAAAGGGGTTTGAACACTAGTAGAGAAGTGAAAGGAATGCTTCATAAATTTTAATGGAATAGTCGAATAGAGCATGGATAAATGCAAAATATTCAAAATATTGTTAAACACTTTTTTTTTTTTACGAAGGGTGCAGGAATCTTGGCAGTGTGTCGTCATGGCTAAATTGATCCAAATATCCAACTCTGAGAGTTTTCTTTCTTTCTTTTTTTTTTTTTTTTTTGAGACAGAGCCTCAAGCTGTCACCCTGGGTAGAGTGCCTTGGCATCACAGCTCACAGCAACTTCCAATTCCTGGGCTTAAGTGATTATCTTGTCTCAGCCTCCCAAGTAGCCGGGACTATAGGTGCCCACCACAACACCCAGCTTTTTTTTTTTTGGTTGTAGTTGTCATTGTTGTTTGGCAGGCTTGGGCTGGATTCAAACACATTAGCTCTGGTGTATGTGGCTGGCGCCTTAGCTTGAGCTACAGGTGCCGAGCTGAACTCTGAGACTTTTTGAGAGCAACAAAAAGATCAAGAAAGAATCTTCAAACTCATAGCATAGAAAGAAAATAATGTAGCATTCACAATATAGTTACCATCAACAAATATACAACAAATTAAAATGCTGTGCAATGTGGTTCTGGTATTTATTTTTCAGTTATGATCATCTCTCAGGTTTTAGTTATCTGGAAACAGAAGTATTTATGTGCCATTACAACATTTTAACTTCTTTTCTTTTTTAACTCCTCTGTGTTCTACTGTGCTATAGAGCATTGGAATGGCTTTATTCCACTTAATTTTTGTCAAAAAGAGGTAGAATTCTACCTGGGCTTGGTCCCTTGCTGCACAGGTGCCTAGGAATCTACAATGTTTGCTGGAAAACATGGTTAGATATCCCTATTGAGTGCAGCATCCCTGGAAGGATTCACTATTGAATGATGTTCCTTGATAAATAAATCACAGTGGAAGTACAATAAAAGGAAGGACATTTTTTATAACTACTATATGCTCCAGAAATTCTGCTGCTAGATACATATCCAAAAGAAAATGAATCAGTATATTGAAGAGCTATCTGTACTTCCATTTTGACTGCAGCATTATTCAAAATAGCTAAGATTTGGAATCAACCTAAACATCCATCAACAACTGAATGAAGGAAGAAAATGTATATATATACACACAATGGGATATTATTCAGCCATAAAAGAATCAAATTCTATTATTTGCAACAACACAGATGAAGCTCAAGAACATTATCTTAAGTGAAATAGGCCAACCACAGAAAGACAAATTTCTCATGTTCTCACTCATACGTGGGAACTAAAAATGAAAACAATTGATCTCATGGAAATAGAGGGTACACTGACGGTTCTCATAAGCTGAGAAAGAGAGTGGGGCGAATGGGGTGAAGTTGAGGATGGTTAATGGGGACAAAAATACGATTAGATATTAAGAGAATGAATAATATGTAATATTTGATAGCAATAGGATGACTACAGCCAATAATTTTCTTTTATATTTCAGTATAACTAAAAGAATGAGATCGGAGTGTTCCTAACACAAAGAAACGGTATGTGCTTGAGGTGGTGTATACTCCAGTTACCCAGAGTAGATTATTACACGCTGTGTGCCTGTATCAAAACATCACTTGTACGTCATAAATATATACAACTGTTATGTATCTATAATAATTAAAAACAAATAATTTTAAAAAGGAAAGAGATTTAAAAATTATTGCTATTTTTTTAATGGGTAAAACATCTACATGTTTATAGAAGTCTGAGAATTTTTGTTCAGATGCTCTTAATGGAAAGCATTGGGGAAATTTAAATCTCATGTCAAGAAGTTTCATACTTTAATGCAAAGATGTCTTTTGTACATGACATTTTCATATATGCTATGACTGAAGTGCTTTGCTGTGGTTGGGAGGAGCAGAACAGAAGACGCCCTGTTCCCTTAGTTATGAAGAATAAAAGTTATTATCGTATTTGTAAAACTGTGATAGTGATATGCATAACAATAAAAAAGAATGTGTTATATAATGTTAACATAGGAGATAGAGGATGGTATTATATCTGTGATATTATAAATATATAAAAGTTGAATATGCCACAATGATAGAAATTGGATAATATGGCCAAATACAATCTTGATTTTATTTGCTTGAAATTATGAGTAATTTTCTAATTGGATTTCCATTATTTCTGTATAACCTTGATGCTGATAATTTAAAGTCATAAATCTAATCTTAATGGCAGGAAGTTTTACTGCAGCATAAATACAATACCTTATTGTATTAACTCAGGGACACACTATTATTCTGATGCCATAACCTTCAAAAAACTCAGGGTTTCCCTATTTTAATTTCTTCTTCAAAGAGAAGAAACTCTGATGTGGTACAATGGAAATAAGAAAGTAAATGATACAGCCTTAACAGATTACGAAAGTGAGATGTTGGAGGGATAGAGCTGGGTAAGTTCTGTTGAATTATCCTTTCCACTATTCTGTTTGGACCACTCCATCCCGTGTACTTGCCATGATACAATGAGTTTAGAACAATGCTCACAGTAAAGACAACTTAGCCTTTGGAATGCATGAATAGTCTGGATAGGTTCAGGGGAAGACAACTGGAGAAGTCATGGGCAGACCTTTGGGGAAGGGCCAATGAGTCTCTGTTTTTTTTTTTTTTTTTTTTAATGATTTAGTCTAGTTCTCACAGACAGGGAGTCATATGTCGGGGTCTCGGTCTCTCTTTCTCGAACACAAACGCACAGAGATACAACCCCAGCAGCATAGCAGTAGCTATGAAGTTACCTAGTGAAGTATTTGGGGATTTGTGACCCAGTCCTCTTTTATCATCATCAAATAATATTCTATTTTCCTATTGAAATGAAACCCACTTTTGCATTTGCATGCTGATCCTTTTTAATCTTCCTTATGCATTATAGATCCCTTCTTGTTTGTGAGATATTTTACTGTAAAGGATGTTCTTACATATATTTACTATTATATAATTACATAAAAATAAAAACTTGCTATAAAAACTGTGGACTACCTGATCTTTATCTTAACAGAGTTATTAGACAAGCAGTATAAAGTGGAGGAAAGCAGGTGGAGCGGGAAGTAGGAAGAGCTCATCCCAGTCTAGTCATTGTTCTGACCAGCATGACCACTTTCCCTTTAAGGACTCAAGTTCTCTCCTGGACTAGTTGATCTCCGGGGAGGATGATCACACAGGCTTCTTTGCCTGAGAAAGTCCCAGTTTACACCTGTCATCCCCATGTAATTATTAATAGCACCCTTTCACTCTCAAAAGTGTCCCGGTTTGGATGATAAATTATATGGTTACTTTATCTCTGAAGATCCTTTCAACTCGAGTATTCTTTGATGTTGCCCACAGACGAGATGTGGATCAATTGTTTGAAAGCTGGTCATTGAAATTCTAGTCCTTTATTTTGAGCCGTGGTGAGAGATGAAGGTATTGAGTTTGATATGGCCCAGATCATGAAGGTCTGATATTCAAAGACTTAATTTTATCCTGAAGCCTGTGGAGAAATTTTTAATCAGAGAAGAAACTGAGACATCACTTTGTCTGCCTAGCAGAATATGGATTTTAAGAGACTGTTGCTGAAGACATCAAATCCGCTAAGAGGTCATTGCAATAATTCAGATAAGACATATTAGTAATCTTAACATTGTGACAGTGGAGAAGGAGAGACAAATGGTAATTAATAAGGTATTCAGCTGGAACATCTATGAGGTACAGTGACTGAATGTGGGGATTAAGGGAGAGGCTAGAGTCTAGGGTAACATTCCCCTATCAATTTCTTAAACAACTGGAGGGATATATTTTATGCAAAGGAGACCATAGGATTAGGGGTACTGTGCTAAAGATAGGAGGGGCCAATTGGTTGACTTGTGGCATTTAGGATACTTGTGGAACGTGTAAATGGAAATATCCAGAAGACTTTTAGATACAGGATAACAACCTTGGTATTGGGTTTTAGTCTGCTGATACAGATTGCTAAGTGATCAGCACATCCGAAGCTTCTGGAAAAGATCCAGGGGCACATAGAATGAGAAAAAAAAATGCACCAAGAAAGAACCCAAGAGTCCCTGGCATTGAAGGGAAGTGAAAATAAAGAGAGACACCCAAAAGGGAGACTGATAGGAGCTACTAGAGACACAGAATAGAATCCATGAGATGTCATGTCACCACAGCAGCAAAGACTCCATTTTTAGAACACACACACACACATACACACACACAACTTCAATTCTATGGTCTCAACCTTTTTGGTCTCAGGACTTCTTTGTACTTAAGAAAACATTGAGGAGCCCAAAATATTTTTGTTTGAGTAAATTATAGTTATTGATACTTATTATATTAGAAATAAAATTGATATTTAAAACTTTATTAATGTATCTACTTATAAATATATTAGATGCTAATAAAATAATGTACTTTTGTAAGCATAGCTCACAAAAAATTTTAGTGAGTTGATTAACATTCTTTTATGTAAATCTCTTTAATGTACAGATTAATAGAAAGTAGCTCGATTCTAATGTCTGCCTTTGCATTTAATCAGTGAAATATACTGTTTGGATTAAGGAATATGAAGAAAATACGGCTGCACATAGTCGGGAAAGAGAAGAGCATTTTCATGTTTTCAAAAGATAATTATATGCTTGGCACCTGTAGCACAGTGGTTACAGTGCCAGCCACATATACCGAGGGTGGCAGGTTCAAATGTGACCCAGGCCAGCTAAACAATGATAACTGCAACAAAAAATAGCCGGGCATTGTCGTGGGCACCTATAGTCTCAGCTGCTTGGGAGGCTGAGGCAAGAGAATCACTTAAGCCCAAGAGTTTGATGTTGCTGTGAGTTGTGACACCACAGCACTCTACCAAGGGTGACATAGCAAGACTGTGTCTCAAAAAAAAAAAAAAAAAGAAGATAATTATAAATATTTTCCTTTGTATTACACCAGAATTTGTCTAGTGGTCATTTCTTAAAAATTTAGGTATATAATCTAAGCCACATCGATTAACTTTTTGTACTTTATTACATTAAAACTCTTAGTACCTTTGAACTTTAAATGAATCTCTAACTCATACATGATTTTGTATCATCTCATTGGTCATTTGCAAAACATTAACCCACTGAGTTATGTGGACCTTCCAAATGTTGATGTATTTCATTATATAATATTAAAAATGGCATTCTTCAATATCACAACTGTTTTTATTAGAAAATACAAAAGTATTAGGAAGATGTGAAGTTCACAAGGGGCAGACACGAGTTTTCCAATATCCTAATTTTCTCTTGAAAGCTCAAATTTTATCATTGGCAACACATACTGTCAGTTGTTTTTATTCAAGGAATAGGTTTACTACATTATTTTCAACAAATTGTCTGCCAAATACTCAAGTCTGACCGTGGTTTACCTGTCAGTGTTATTCCAAGTAAAAACTGTGTTCCACAGACAAAGCGGCTGATTTAGAAGCTTACAAGTCAATTGCACAAGTGCTTTCCCTCCTATTCATCTGAATTGCTTAATATTTATACTTCTTATTTTGTCACATAGAATACTAAAATCATATGTGCTCAAGGGTTGTGGTGAATACAATTAGTAATTTTCATTCTTTCATTAAAGACATTGTTTAGCACAATTGCCTTTTCTTTTTTTTAATCTCAAGCTTGTTGCAGTGAAGCATTAATGCACAGTTTGAGCCTCCTTCTTGATTCATGGTAAGGTGGGGCAGTGTTACCAGCATTGATTTTGCACAATCAATACAAATGTCAAGACAGCAAGAGGGGTCAATAATGACTTGTGTTAGCATGAAAATAATTTTCATTTTTCAGTTGCCCAGAGTGGGTCTCGTGACTCTCTAGGGGTGGACAGATCTCACTTGGGGAACTGCTAGTTTAAAGTTTGAGAAGGCTGCCTCACCAAATGCTGCAGAAAGAAGCTCCAATCAACTAAAAGGACTCCATTAGAGTTTTCAACAAGGAGGACAAAGATGATCTTGTTCACAAGAGTGTTGGGGTTCTTGTTTTCCAGCTTAATGTCTCTTAACGTGTCATTATCTACCTGTGGGAAGTGATGTCCCCTACTTTAATGGATGTATTTTGTCTACCTCAAATGAAAATGCTTAAATGTATGAAAGCATTAATTATGATTGGCACCAACCTGGAAGAACATATCAAATTTCTCTAAGAACTAAATGTCCCTCTCTCTTTGAATTATGGATCTCACATGTAAAAGCAATTCCCAAATTCAGGAGAGACAGAAAGTTTACACCCTCTGATTACAATGTACAGAAGTCAAATCAAATGTTTAAATACTTTAAGAAGGTACTTTGGAACAATTTGAACTTGGCGTATGAGGTTCTTTGGCATATTGTAGGACATACGGGACTCTTAACAGGAGTGGTACGCATGTGAAGGATGAACAGTGTGCCACAAAAGTAGCATTTACCAAGCATCTTCTCCAAGCTGTTTCCTCAGTCAGAAATATTATTTATCCCTTTTTGTGTAAGCCATTCAGAACTCTTTAATCCAGGTACTAATAATCCTATCTTTAAGATCACTAAACCTATCTAAAATTATTAACCTTGGCTCGGCACCTGTGGCTCAAGTGGCTAAGGTGCCAGCCATATACACCTAAGGTGGAGGGTTCGCATCCAGCCCAGGTCCGCCAAACAACAATGACGGCTGCAACCAAAAAAGAGCTGGGCGTTGTGGTGGGTGCCTATGGTCCCAGCTACTTGGGAGGCAGAGGCAGGAGACTCGCTTGAGCCCAGGAGTTGGAGGTTGCTGTGAGCTGTGATGCCATGGCACTCTACCCAGGGTGACAGCTTGAGGCTCTGTCTCAAAAATAAAATAAAATAAAATTATTAACCTTGAAAAAACCCTATCTAAAGCTGAAATTTGTTTAGATTATAAAACTTCACACAGTGCTTGGATTTTGATTTCTTTGATTAATGTTATCTGAGTAAAGTCAATTTCCTTATGAAATCTGAATTTATTCTTCATTCAAAATATTTGTTAAACTCCGGGTACTACATGGGAGGTACTACTCTACTGGATTACACAGTTTCAGTTTATGAAGAACTTTTGCAAATACAATTGTAAGAAAACTGAGGCTAATGGGTCAGGCAACCTTTGTGTTATCACCCAGCTATTGAGTAACTGACAGACCAGCTCCAGAAGCCAGAAAATTCAAATGTCATGGGAACATAAGTGACATGCTTTGCTGTTCCCAGGTCATAGTTACTAGCATTTCCTCAGAAAGCAATAGCAAATGTTATAATATTCCACCTAATCAAGAACGGGAATATTTTAACGTGAGTGTATCAGCATTTACCTTGTTGTCTAGACTGTGTGATTTGCTTCTAATTCTGGTTTTAGACTGGATATTAGTTTTTGATATTGAGCATTTCCTTCCAATGTTGAATAAATATTCTTGAGATAACATAACATCAATATTCAGTGAGTCTTAACAGCATTAACCCTCCACTATCCTTTTCCATATCTGCAAGGAAGTATTTGCCTGCACAGTAGCCTATAACTGCGTTGCAACCTAGGTATTCACATTAAAATTTTGCTTTCGGATTCACCACGATTCTTTTCTCTTCTATGTGATTGTTCCCTTAACGTGTAGTATATCTGTATTCTGGAATCACTTTCCTACATTATGGCATTGATTTCTTATTGAGGACCTCATTTTGAACGTTTCCAATTAGGTCAACATGATTTTGAAACATAGCTGTACTTGCTACTCACCCCTTCCATTCATTTACCTCTCAGTTTTGTCTCCTTTTATGTTCGTGTTTCAAAGAGAGAGTTCATGATCATCTTACTCTTGCACAGTTAGTCTTCCTATGGCAAAATTAGCATATTCAAAATGATTCCACAGCACATGTCAATAAGCACGCAGGTTTTTAAGGTGCAGAGGAATGCAGTCCATGGAGAAAGTGTCCGGCATTTCAGGAAGTTGGCGTGGAATGGAGCACAGCACAGACAGAAAGGATGGGGCAGGCACACAGAGGGCAAGTTCACTTCATTTGATGAAGCCACGTGATTCTAAAATTAATACAATTATTCCACAAGGGATTCTTTAATCCTAGTCTTTTCTGTCCTCCCATTTGCTTAGGAAGCATTTTCAGGCAATCGGTTATAGGGCATTTGGGCCCTCAATCAGGCAGAACACAGAAATTTAAATTGCATGCTTTAATGATTTCACTCTCTCACTGAAAAATGAACACCCACATACATATGCACCAGAGAATTTCTTCCCAAATATTTATCTTCTTTTCCTGGAGTAGAAGGGACTATAAAATGAAATATCATGAACATAAGATGGAAAATATTAGCTATATAAAAATACAGCAGAAGCAGTGTTTGAGAATTTAATGTCATGTATAAACTGTATATGATCTTAAGGTGAGTTTGCTTCCATGAGAATGGAAAAGTGTGTGCATTCAGCAGTGCCCCAATTAAAATCCTGTTGGAAACTTAACTGTGGGCTTCACAATAGTCAAATCTTGTGTGCCGTAGGACCTTAAGAGCAGTAAGTAAAAGTAATTCTAGAAAACGCTTTCCTGAATAAAAGTTGCTGAAATAACTCTTATTAAAAACAGAGATTAGTCTAGCTAGTTTCCTGTTTTGAACTTGAATAACAACACTGAGTAGAAATAAACATTGGAAATAAAGCATTGTTTAATGTTTACATTTAATTTTTACATTTTACTGCAACATTAAGTACATGAGAATGAAACTATAATCACAGACAGTAGCCATTTGTTACCTAAAAAAGAGCCGAAAATTACTTCATGTCAGTTTTCCTTTGAAAACTTCTGCTATTCAGGAACTGTTACTTTAAATAAAGAACTGATTTCTTAAAGTGGAGAGAGTATTACTTGTAAAGCATGAAGACATACACACAGCTAAATACTAGTCTCCACAATTTTTCAGCTTTATCTAAATTTTGGCAAATAGTGGTAATTTCTTTGATCATTATTCAGTTCAAGAATCAGAATAATGATCAAAAAATTTTTAGGTGAATACTATCAAATATTTTATTGCTAAAGAATAATGTTTTTCATAACATGCCTGGTGGAAAAACAAACTATATTTATATATCTGAAAAGGTTCATGGGTGATTATAGACTTTGAGTTAATCTTGCAGATAAAAATCCATCATAACTGAACCTTACAATTTCTCTTTTTGTCTCTAATGTGCCTATGAAATTTTAGATCAAAGGTATAAAAGTTATGTAGCATTGTGCAGACAACTCAGTGTAGGCAAGAGTGTTAGCTAAGTAACAAACATTGCTATTCCTGTTACATAATGTCACTAACCCTCAACAATTATTCAAGTTGAATATTTTTATTTAAGTTTTATGTATAAAAAAACTGAGACCCATAGAGTTTCACTAACTTGTCTAAGTTAACACTAATAGTACCCGAAAAAGTTGAAATTCACCTCCAGTTCAGACTGAAGGTAGCACCCATGGTTTTTCCCCTCAAAACATGAAACCTCCTTTCTAAGTTTTCCCTGTGATCTAAAACCACTAATATTTACCACTAAGGCTATTAAACTCTATTACTTATATTCATGATGGGTTCAGCTGTCCTTGTTTTGGCATTTAATCAATCAGTAATGCCATTTTTAATTAAACAGTTATAGCTCCGAAACAACAAAGAACAAAAGAAATGTAAGTATTTTAAGGATTTACAGTGTTCTACTACATGTAAATTAACCACTGAAGTTTGTGACTATACTGTGTCATGTCTCTGTGTGCCAGTAAAATTTCAACAATCTTATTTTATTGCTTTCCTGGAAGGAGCACGATCTTGGGTGTAGATCAAAATTAAATTACACCTTCTAAATAGGAAACAATTATAAAAATTGCTTGGGGGTTCTCCCATGAATGGACACATTATAGGGGGCGTCTGGCACATCTGTGCATGCAGGACATAACTACAGGAGGGACTCTACCTAACAAATTAAAATATTGTGATTTGACTGTTTGTACCCTCACATTAACCTGAAATTTTAAAAAAAGAGATAAAAATATTATGAACATTACTTGGAATTACTGGCTAACTATCTACAGAGGGTACCAAGAAGTGTATACAATTTTTAGAAAGTAAAAAACCTTGTAATACTCAATATATATTAGTAACAAAAGATAAGTCACATTTGACTTTTGCAATTACGAGAGGTGCTCAAAATGATTACTATGAGCACCCAGACACTTATGATTACAATAAACAAACAGTAATACATAGGTAACATCTCTGAAAATGTTTATACCTTTTTTTGTCACCTCAAGTATACAGGATCACTTTGGGTGGGAGTCTAGAAGGTTAGCCTGGTAGTGGGAAGGAGCTATGTGTGAGTGTACTGGGGAGACCTGAAGCAGTGAGTATACTTCACAGTAGGTGTTTCTACTTTCCTATTTATTTGGTTTCTTCCCACAGAAATAGGGAAATGATTCCACTGTTTAACTTTCATCAGTGGCAAAGTAGAGGATCATTGAGTTGGTGTGCCACATAACTTAAAATGTTTTTTGAATCTCTTGTTTTGGCCAGTGTAGAAAAGATAATTCCTGAAATGAAGGTAGATGATCTTAACAGGGAGATTAAAATCTGTACTCTAGAACTATAGGACAGACACTGGGAGACATTCTTCCTGTCATTTCTAAACTTCTGTGATGAAAAGTATGATGCATTTGGAAAAAAAAATTTTAATTTCTCTTCAAGGTTTATTTTATTCAGTTCTAGCTTGTACAATTAGAGGGCAATGGGCTTGCCGTTGTGAGCGTCATTTTTGTCACCCCAAGTAGAATGCCATGGTATCATAGCTCACAGCAACCTCAAACTCTCGGGCTCAAGGAATCTTCTTGCCTCAGCCTCCCAAGAAACCAGGACTACAGGTACAAGACCCGGCTAGTTATGAGCCTCATTTTTAACAGAGACATGAATCTTTACATCATAATGGAAAGAACCACAAGTTCACTGATACTTTATAAAGATGAGATGTTAGTATAAGCCTGGTAACATTAGAATTAATCAAGAGAGTTATTACTGACATAAAGTAGAAAGTGAACTTCAGTGTGTAATGGAAGTGGCCAGGGGCTTTTTAAATAAGGAAATATTTCAATAGAAAAGTGCCTGTGAAAGGAGGCATTCTCCAGCCCTCTGGATTGAAATCATGGTGTTACTACTGTTAACTTCCTTGTTTTTTTTTCCACTCTCACTATGTGATCAAGCACCAAGTTTTGCTTCTCCCTTTCAATTCCACCATACATTAATTTCCTTTGCTGCTATAACAAATTGTCTCAAAATTTGTGGCTTAAAATAATAGAAATCGATCATCTTATAAATATTAGAAGTCTGAAATGAGTTGTTCTGGGCTACAGTGAAAATGTCAGTAGGCCACATTTCTTCAGGAAGCTTGAGAAGAGTCAGTTTCCCTGTGTTTTCCAGCTTCTAGAAGCTAACTAGATTCTGTGGCTCACGCTCATTATTCTCTTTTAAAGCCAGCAGCGGGACCTTCACGTACATCTCCTCATACTGACTCTACTATCTCCTTTTAATTTTATAATGGGCTCTGTGGACCCCTTCTAATATTCCAGGATCATTTCTTGATCTCAAGACTCTTAATCACCACTGCAAAAGTTCGCTGTGCCATGTAAGGTAACATATTCATAGGACATGGACCTCTGAGGGGGCTATTCTTATTATATCTGTCACAGTTCACCATTTGACCCTTAAAGGCTCACACTTGTACCACTTGTAAATACATTCTTTCCATTTTAACATTCCCAACAGTCTCAATTCATTATAGCATCCAAAGTTCAACACGTTATCTACGTGTTACTAGCTAACAGTCCTAAATCTCATTTCATGAAACGCCTGAATCAGGTATAGGTGTGGCTTGGGTATAATTTATCCTTGGGAAACACTGCTATTTACTTGTGGACCTGTGAAACCATACAATGGACTACTAGAATACCATGCTAATGTTAGCACAGGGTAATAACTATAGACGTTCTCAGGCAGTAAGAAGGAATGGAAGTAACAACAAAAAGCTGAAGGCAAGCACTAGGCTTCAAGGACTAGGAATGATGTTTGTGGCCTGCGATTCTCCCTTGGCCTTATTCTTCCTAATCTCGAGGAGAAGGACCGAGCAGCTGAGCAGCAGCATCAGCCTGTTTCCATTCCAGATTTTTGGAATTTCAATAGCCTTTTTTTTCATTTTGTCTTTCTCTTTCAGTTGAAGCTGACAGGAAAACTGATGTTATAAAATTCCCAGGAACCTGTGGGTCTCCTGTGTATGTCATGAGGATCATTACAATAGATGGGAGAATTCTCCGCCGCTCTTTAATAAAGAGCCCCAGCACTTTTTTTGTCATTTCAGCTGGGATGATTGAGGAGATTAAAGAGTCATGTGCCTAATCTTTTCAAGGGGTCTCTCATCTTTTGATGCTACGAAGGTGCTGGTAAACTGCTGTCTAGCCGTACCCCCACTTTCTAGAGCAGACTTTTTGGACACTGAATCTCCTAAGTTGGCATCTTTCACAATCTGAAAAGACTGACAATTTCACTAATCTTTAAACCCTGGTTCTCTTTTGCTTAACAATTCTTCCCTTAATTTATTTTATCTCTCCTCACATTTTACTACATTATATAGCTGCAAGAAGAAACCAGTCTTCACCTTCAGCACTTTATCTGGAAATCTGCTCAGCTAAATATTCAATGATATTCTATTATCTGCAAGTTTTGATTTAACAATAATGAAGAACAAAATTCAACTATGTTTTCTGGAACTATGCAGTGAGGTCCCCATTTCTGCCACTGTCCAACATAATTTTTTTTTTCATTTTTTCTTTAGCCTTCACAAGCAGAGACATTGGCATCCATATTTCTGCTAACAAATGGTTTGTTATGACTTAAGTATTATCTAAGAAAACATATTTTTTTCTTTCATAAAATGTAGGTTTTCCTCATTGCCTTCACCAGCTGTCATTAACATTCATATTTCTATTAAATACTTTGTTAAAGACAGTCTAGAGTGATTTTTTTTTTTTTTTTTTTTTGGTGCAGTTTTTGGCCGAAGCTGGGTTTGAACCCACCACCTCTGGCATATGGGGCTGGCGAAAGAGTTTTAAAATATTGCTCCTCAAAATTGTTCCACCTCTTCCAATGCCTATGAGAATGGCACAGGAATTTCTATGTTTTTATGTTTTTTTTTTTTTTTAAATAGCAGCACCCTATTACAGGTATTAACATGTTTATTCATTTTAATTCAGTAATATATTGTCAATTTAGTGGCTTAAAAATAATATATTTTTATCATCTTACACTCACCACTACTATTTCACACTAGCTTTTTATTACTTTATTTTTAGAGTACTGAACAAGTGTTCTTCTAACAACTCTTCTTGCCTTTGCGTTTTTCCTACCTCCTCCACTGCCACCTACAACGAGAGCAACAGCAGCTGCTGAACAGTGTTAATAACTATTGCATTCGCATAACATGTGAGGCACCTTTCTGAGTGTTTCATAAAGATCTTTCAATTTGTGCCAATGGGCCTGGATGGCAGATAATATTCATAATCTACTTTACCATTGAAGAAATTGAGGAAAGAGTGATGAGGTCATTTGCCCAAGATGTTTTACTAGTTTCCTGAAAAAGAAAAATTGTTTTCCTAAGACATAATGTTCACCCATAAACTCAAACATCATTATTGTTTCCTGTTAAAATGAAGTTCAACTTATGCTTGATAGTGGCCAAATGTTGGTTGGTAGACTCAACACAAGTCATGGGTAATGGCTAGTTTTTAAACAATCTTGATAACTTTTTCACTTGTGTAATTTTGTATTATATTTCTTACTTTAGAAAATATTCCTTTAGCTTTTTCTCTCCTTCAGTCTGCATTTTAGATGGGTCATGGAGTCCTATCTCCTCCACAACCTGTTTTAATAATATAACTATTAAATATCATAATGATCACTACTGGTACAATTTACTTGACAAATGCTTATAAGAATTTGTCACTTGGGGGCATATAGTGTAGGAGGTTTAATTCTTCTTTGTACTTTGTATAAATGTTACAGGTCTATTATTTTTCTAAACTCTTATACATATTTACTAAGGATTAAGATAGTGGTCCACTTAGTAAATGTTAAGTAACCATTTGGGGTTGTCGTGTGTGTATGTGTGTGTGTGTGTCTGTGTACCTGTAAATAAGAGTCAAAGAACTTGTTACCCGATACCAAACAAATAATACGAGATTAAAGTTCTACAGTCCTAAATAGTTATTGTAGTCATTTATCATTTTTGATAGAGGACAAATAATGAATTGTTACAAGACTGTTGTAAATTGAACATGGCTGTCCCAGTCCCGAGCTTTATTTTCTCCATCACAGAGCTATGCTGATCGTTTCTTCCATAACAGCACACATTTCAGTCCAGCACAAAGGGTATCAACAGGGAAACAATTTTTTTTTATTGCAAAAGAGAAAAATCATTTATATTAATCTTCCACAGACTATAACATGAAATTTTATTCAGTGCCCTTTAGAGCATTGATTCTCTAATCATGGCCTTGACCTTTCACGAAAGGTTTTCTGCATTCACCAATACCTGACATAATTCCATCAATGTCTAAGGGTGATTTAAGAAAGAAATTAAATTACATATGCAAAGCCAGTAAACTGATAGATGTTAGCATCCAAAGTAAGGGTCTAAACTTTTGTTCTTTAAATGGAAAAAAAAATCTCAGGGTAAATCTCAATTCAAAACATCATTTATTGTATCCTTGACATGTGGGGAAGACTTACTGTGATAGAAGATATGGACAATTGAGATTTTTCCCCAAATAACTCACATTTTATGAGAGACATAATTTTTACAATGGTATTAAAAACATATTAAAAATGTATTATAGTGTTTTAAGTACCACAATACAAATAAATATTGTAAGTACCCTAGTAAGGAAAGGAAAGGGATGAAAATGGGGTCATTTAAAAATAAGTTTAATAAAGGGCGATTTATGAAAATGTGGGCAGGATGTAGAGATAGGGCAAAGGTGGCGTCACATTATTCCCTCCTTTGGCTTGAGGAGGCAGGGGAAAGAAGTGGTCAGGAAATTAGAGAGACAGAGGAGAAAATCTAAGAGTTTTTCTTTTGGTGTAAGTGACACAGACAAGTTACAGTGAGGGTGCTGGAAGAAGAAATACTTCTACATCTCCATCATCTTCCCCTCTGTTCTGCCGCTATTCTGCCTTGGCAGATCCCAGGTGGAAGTCAGAGGCCAGAGAGCCTATGCACCTAGGTCAGGTGCGCAGGCCCAGCAGAGGAGGTGCAGGAGCGGATCTGCAGAGCAAGAGGACAGCCCTCAGCACAAATTACGTGAGAGCATCAAAGAACACATGATTGGTTACTGCTGGATGATAGGAGAGAAATTACTCTAAACACACCTTCAAGTTGGACCTCGAAGGATAAATAGTTTTTAATTGGACGAAAGGGAAGGCGCCAGAACGTCCTTCACGTTACAGAAACTGCATGAGAAAAAGCGTTCAAGCGCATACGTCTGTGGAGTACTGGGGGAGTCAGAGTGTTGTTACTGTCAAATTTCAAATGTTTGCATAATAACAACAGTAACAACAGGAATCTCAACACCTTCAGTTCTTATAATTGGAAAGATCTTCTCATTGAGGTAAATACATTAGTTCAGTTTTTGAGAAGAGAGGAGCTAAAGCAATGTCTCAGGTCATTTTTGTAGAAGATTCATTTTCTTCACCTTATCACTCCCTGTGTTTAGAATTATTGGAGACTTTTTTTTTTTTAGGTTTCTACTCCCTGTAGCTATCTCTTTTCATCTGATTTTCTGCATCACCCTCAGTCCTACTTGTTCTGGGGGATGATGGAGGTAAGGGAAAGATGGTTGGAAGGACTCCATGCGGGAAGGGGTTTGATGAATAGGAAGCAAGAAGTGGGGAAAGAGAAAAAGAGGATCAGAGAAAAAGGAGGAAGATAAAGAAAGGGAGAGAGAAGGAGAGTGAAGAGGAGAATAGATAGATAGCTGAGGAAGAAAAAGCGGTGGTGGAAGTGGTGTGGTTTGGGAGTAAAACAATCAAGGTCTTTGGAGTATGATAAACTTTCAGATCAAAGCAGAAACTAACATTTACCAACTACCAGCTATTTGGCTTTTAAGAAGTTTTATTATCAAAGTGGAAAGAATAAGAAGCAACTTTCAAGGTGCTATGAAAAGTAAATGTGACTTTATTTTTGATAGCTTTGATTGCATTAAAAGTTATTACTTGCTGCTAATTTTCCCTCTCCTTTTTTTTTTTATACTTCCACATAGAATTATCCATTATGAATTTAGGCCTGACACGGCTGCTGATCTGGTATAAAAAGCACTATGGCAGAATTTATAATTTAGTTCAAATATGTTTTGCTCTTTAAGTATAAAGAAATGGGAAAGAAGTTCTAGCATCAAAATCAACAAATGACCGGTTTTGAATAACAGTTCCTAAGCTATCCACAAGTAGTAATAGAGTTAATACAAAAATCAAATCCAAGGAAAACAGATACTACTAATAAAGGCACACTTTCTTGTCTAGATTGAAATAGAAAAAGAAGATGATCATTCCCACCTCTTCCTGCTACAGAAAAAAAAAGTCACAAAAACTTTAGAAAGAGTGAACTTGGTTACAAATGGAAGTTTGTTATAACACAGCATTTGATAGAATAAAGACTATCACGTGTTTGGTTGGGCATATACAGCCCACGGGGTCAGCAGAAACTATTTTAATCAATTTATGATCCTTAAGTTCAAAAACAAAGAGAAAAAAATGGAAGGATGACTCGTGTTTTTCTAGAACACTTTGTGCTAAAATTCACCTTCTCGATTCGTAAACAATGAAGAGCACGGCATCAATAGGCAGAAACCGATGATTCCTTGGGTGGTATTGTGTAGCTGCTCAGGATACTGCCTTCCAAAAGCACCAAGGGAAAGCGTTGTGGTCCCACCGTGCTCTCTTTCTCTTCACCAGTTAGCTGGATTGTAAGTAGGACACGCTGAATGTGCTGTTATGATCTGACATTTTTTGCAGTTCACCTGACTCACCAAAAATTGATTTTCTAAAGAAAAAGTGTCATTATAAAATAGAGCCATTGCCTCTATTTTTCTAGCTTCTGTTAGGTATTACTTACTAATGTTTTGTAATGTATTCTTAGCGTCAAAAGTTTTTTCCTTTTTTATAATAGAAGTATCTTAATTTTGATGTTAATTCCATTTGACCAGAAGCCTGCAATGCAATAATGTTAAAAAATGGTTAATTCTTAAGTTTTTGCTACAGAGAGTAAAATGTTTGAATGTGTTTATAATAGTTATATTTTAAATCAATAGTATTTTAAACATACTATCACATCTTTCAAATTTTGCATAATGAAATTCTTTCTTTCTTTTTATTTTTTTTTTGTAGTTTTTGGCCGGGGCTGGATTTGAATCCACCATCTCTAGTATATGGGGCTGGTGACCTACTCCTTTGAGCCACAGGTACCACTCCTAATGGAATACTTTTTTATGTGTTGTAAACACCACCCTCCCCTTTGAGAATACAGTCCTGGGCGGCATCACAGCATTTTGGTCAGTGATGGAGCATGTAATATAATGATGGTCCTATAAGATAGTAATACTTTATTTTTACTGTATTTTTTCTATGTTTGGATAGGTTTAGATACACAAATACTTACCACTGTGTTCCAATTGCCTATAGCATTCAGTACAGTAACATGTACAGATTCGTAGCTTATGAGCAACAAGATACCCCACATAGGCTGAGTGTAGTGAGCTGTCCAGTCTAGGTTTGGGTAAGTAAACTATGATGTTTGCACAGTGAGGACATTACCTAACAGAGCTTCTGAGAATATATCCCCATTGTCAAGTGACTCACAACTGTATATGGCCTTGTAATAAATCCACAGATGGGCCATCATTTGATCATTAGACTTTCTTTCATCAAGAAATGAAAGTAAGGTATCTATAATCTTTTGCACTTAATCACTGAGAAATTGTCTAGACCTAAAAATTCACTTAATTTTTTATTCTTCATGTCCTTGTGCTGGACATGTCCCCATCAGTTAGTAGAGAGTATAATTAAAAAACGTTTGAAGGCAGATCTGATTTTCACTTTATTTCATCGTGTTGGCTTTTTAACATGCTTCATGACCGTGTTCTGTGTCATTTGCAGTTCCCTAAACTTAGTCAGACCTCTGTGGTTTGAGAGAATGCACTGAAGACAATTTGCTTTTACTGTGTCAAAAGGACACAAAAAAATACAGTCCGGAAGGTCAGTCTTGCCATTTCATGGAGAGTGTTGTTATCCTGGTCAAAGTCTTATTTTAGAAATTAAGTGCTACTTCAGGCATCAGAGATCACTAGATTTTTCTGTGAGGAAAAGAGGGCAATTGCAACCTGTTATTATGGCAGTGTGAGTGTCTTCGTCTGTACGAATTTTAACAGTGAGTGACACAAGGCAAAGACCCCAGTGGCAAAAGCACGTAAGTGGCATTGGCTTCACGGTTAGCACCGTCCTAGATAGGACTTGAAAGGAGTAACCCAGATGCGACAGACTGTGACAGACTCTCAAGTCACACAGGCACCTCATTTAATAATTTGAGTCTGTCATTTCGGATGGTCCTTGATGTTTCTTTCATAAGGACCCTCTGATATCCATGTGGCAGATAATCCTTTGAGAATTAGAGTATTAGGATGTAAGCTATTCAGGACCTGGGAAGATGTGCTTGGAAGATGAAATACTTCAAATTTACAAGAATCAGAAGAATCTGGGACTGATAAACAGAGAACAGGTAGGGATCGAGTTTTAAATGAATAAACACCCACGTAAAGAGGAGAGGGCAAAAAAACATCCTAAGAGCTCTGTCCTCCTTTATGATTTCTGACTTTTTAATGCAGCATTTTAAATTCTACATAATTATTAAAATTGTAATTTTTAAATGGATAGCAGTTAAAATTGTAAATTGTAACGGAGGCTATGTATTGAAAATATCATTTGTTCCGGAAGAAGAAAAAATATGCATTCTTTTGAAGACCTGTTTTGAAGTATCGTCTACTGTGTCAAATTCTCACTTTACTATTGTTGTTTCCATTTTCTCTTCTCATTCCCCCAAAGTACTCTTCAGATTATTTTCCTCTGGGTTCCTTACTTGGCTAGTCCCCTGCCTTTGAGGTTTTCCAAAATCTAATGCAACTGTTTATTTAAACGATTTGTTTTGAAAAAAATCAAAGTACTTAAAAGCATAATGAATAGCAAAATAAGCCTCGTATATCTATTGTCTGCATGCAAAAATATGTTTTATGTTTTTTTTTACATATTTCACCTATATGTATGGATGCATAACTTAACTGAATCATTTCATAGAACATTACAAAAATGATGGCAATTCATTCCTGAATACTTTAACAAACCTATGATATCAAATTTAAAAATAGTCTCTGAAAGTTATCCAATAACATGACTAGATTATCTAATAATCTGACAAATCCTAGTCAGATAACTCCAGTAGTCATTAAAAATGTATTTTTGAGAGATGTTAGGCTCCAACAGACACTATTCATTTAATTTATCATATCTCTTAATCATCCTATTTTCCCCATAAGTCTACCTTTTTAAAAGATCAGGTTAGCCATATTTCAGAATGTCCAACATTCTGAATTTACTTATCTCCTGATAATGTCATCTAACTTATTATTCTACATTTTGTCTTTTAGTATTAAAAGTTCTATAAACTCTTGTTATGTTACTTGCTAATATTTCTACCTTAAACTTTCCACTATAATGAAGACAATATTTTTTTAAGAAGCACAAACCTGTTATGACATTTTCTCTCATAATAATGACCACACTTCTTAGAACTATCTGTAGACCCTTCACAATCTGGCTTTAATTAGTAACATTCCGGTAATATTATGTACAATTCTTTGACTCACAACTCACTACATTTCATTGAAGTATTTAATAGAAAATTGTCATTTTTTCCCCAAATCAACAAATATTGTTTGGATGGCATTTTTCTGTTCTATCACATTCATGATCCTATTTTAAATATTCTATGCTTTTTTAAAAAGATGATATGCCTTTTGAAACTTACATTGATTCCCAGTAATTATACTATGTTTTCTAAATAAATGTTCAAACACATCTGCTTAATCTTTAAAGTTTTGCCAAAGACCCCAAGTTTAAATGATTTGTTAGCTACCTTTTCTAGAGCTTGTTCAAAGCCTTTTTCCACATTTTATTTTTTGCCTCCATCTGAATATGCATGACATATATGTTGATCTTTAGATCACGAGGAAACCCTTTTATTTCCTTAGCCTCTCAGAGATAATTGATAATGGTTCAGATTATATAAATCAATTAAATACAACTGGGATATAATTAAAGCAATTAGGTGCTTTAAAGCACTATATTATCGATTATTGATTTAATTTTCTTTTTAAATTGAGCAGTAATACGTTTTTAAGACAGTAGGAAGATTTTTTCTTGTGTCTTTTATTGTCCATCAAACGTGTTAGCATTACCAATTAGTTACTTTTAGAAAAATAACTGTAGGTTATTTACTTAGTCTTTTCTCTTCAAATACATTTTATAAGCATTTACATTTTGTCTTTATCTCTTTTTACAGTTTTAGCTTCACATACAGATCTTGCTTCATCATATATATCACATCTAACATTAGGGCAAGTCTGATACTGGATTAATCTTTTCCTGTTATCTTTTATGTTTTTAAAGCAAGTATGAAACGAAGTTTATTGAGGAAGAGAAAGAAAGGTTTATAGAGTAAGAAAGCTTACAAAGCAGGACACACTGGCCATAGACAGCAAATGAATGGAACTCCATTGCCAGGGCAAGTAGGCAAAGAGCCTGTCTGTTGTTATTTTGTGAATTTTTCATTTCTTTTGGTGGAGCAAGATAATGCAGGCTATATAAATAAAGGTCATATAATCATGTTAAAGGAGAGAACATACATTTCATTTCATTAAATTATCCTTCCGGATTGCGTTAAATTTCCCTTAAATCAAAGCCAGGATTTCTTCTGCTCATTTCAGAACCCTTTATTTCCCCATGAACATACTTTGGTTACCCTTATAAAATAATTTGTTTTTGATTCTTTCTCCTTCACCTCAACACATTCATTTAGATACTAATTCAGGTCAGCTTTTTCCTCGTAGTGCTTGAATTTAATAAAGGTCATGATGAGTTCTCAATTGCCTGGTGCTACATCCACTCTCATCCATTTTTATTCACTCCACACTGAACTGTTTACTAAGAATGCTACTAGTAATTTCACTCTTTGCCTCAAAACTATTAATATTTAATTACTTACTGATTCAATTCAGTCTCATTGTGCTACTGTGCATGGTCAGAAATGTAAGTCTTCTTTGTAGAGAGAATCAGTGTCAGCCAAATAAGGCTGTGTTTTCAATAATAAAATTTAGATGACTGGCTGAATTCTTTTCCCAACTGAAGAGCTATCCAGGGTATTTACATAACTCCTTATACAGCTGGTGTCGACTATATTAGAGCCTCTGTCTCTCAAATTGTCTGTATCTATTTGGCAGTCATAAATTACTTCATCGCTGCTATACTGATTGATACACCCAGCATTTGCTTGCTTATTCCTGTCCTGCATGCGTCTGACTAGGTGTGGCTATGGGCTGAATGTGTTCCACCACCAATTCATAGATTGAGATCCTAGTCTCCAATGTAGAGACATTAAGTGGTAGTGGGAAGGTAGTTTGAAGGTGATTTGGTCAGAAGGGTGGAAATTTCAAGAATGGGATCAGTGTCCTTATTAAAAAAACACGAGATAAATTGCTTTCTCTCTGCTCCCAGACTTGTGAAGACACAAAGAGAGGATGGCTCCCTGAAAATCAGAAAGCAGGAACCAGATCTAGCACCTCGATCTTGGGCTTCTCAGCTTCTAGAACTGTGAGAAATAAACTTCTATTGTCTGAGCCACCCAATCTATGGTACTTTTGATATGGAAGCCTAAACTGCCTAAGACAGGGACAGTGCCAGGAATCTACTCTGGCAGGATCTGACCACAAAATTTTCTAGCATGCTCTGTCCTCTGGTTGAGTTGTAGAAGTAGAACTTTTGTGTTTCCAGTTAGTAATGTGAAAAATGACATAGTTTTTCTGGCTGTGTAATCTTTTTTATGTCCCGAGTTGGCCAAGCATTTCCCTTTCCCTCTTTCCAAAAATGCAAATTTGAACAACATAATTTTGTACTGTATGATGTGACTGCTGTAGTGTTTATGGTAAACATTATGGAAGTTTCTCAAAATAATCAAAATAGAACTACCATATGAATCCAGGAATCCCATTTAGGCATTTATCCAAATGAATTGGAATTAGGATCTTGAGGACGTGTCTGCACTCTCATTTTCATTGCAGCACTAATCACTGTAGCCAGGATGTGGAATCAAACTAAATGTCCACTGATTGATTCATGGTTAGAGAAAATGTGTATATACATATAATACAATAGTCTTCAGCCTTAAAGAATGAAATTCTGCCATTCATCAACATGGATGA
Source organism: Otolemur garnettii (assembly GCF_000181295.1). NCBI lineage: Eukaryota > Metazoa > Chordata > Mammalia > Primates > Galagidae > Otolemur > Otolemur garnettii. Next base: position 17,939,194 of record NW_003852399.1, on the reverse strand, counting down.
ACATAGAGGACATTATTCTATGTGACCTAAGTCACGCACACAAAGACAAATACTAAATTATCTCACTTACATATGGAATCTCAAGTAGTCATACTCAGATATGCAGAGAGTTTAATGGTGGCTGCATATTCCTATTCATATATTCACCGATAAGACTGGGTATGTCTGTTTAGGGGAAACTTGACATTAAAGAAGAAGAGGCCAATCTTTTCTTCTTTTTTTTTTTGTAGAGACAGAGTCTCACTTTATCGCCCTTGGTAGAGTGCTGTGGCATCACAGCTCACAGCAACCTCCAACTCCTGGGCTTATGCAATTCTCTTGCCTCAGCCTCCCAAGTAGCTGGGACTACAGGTGCCTGCCATAGTGCTCAGCTATTTTTGTTGCTGTTGTTGTTGTTGCAGTTTGGTGGGGGCCAGGTTTGAATCTGCTATCCTCCATGTATGGGGCTGGTGCCCTACCCACTGAGCCACAGGCGCCACTCAGAGGCCAATCTTTTCATCCTAGTACTTTCATATGATAGTTGAGAGTGGTTCTCTAAACATTATTTGTCATCCCCAATAGTTATATTTTAGTTAAATGAACCACACATAGTTCATTACAAATTGTGTGACCTGTATTTTTTTCTCAATTAAGTTACTAGTTGTCTTTACAAAATACTTAAATATATGAATTGAATAAGTTATTTTCAAGAAGAGAGAAGTACCTGATCAAGATGGATGTCCCGTTAGTATTTTAGGCAATCAGGCAGACAGCAAAGCAGCACCCTTACAGGAAGGTACCTGGGCAAAGGCTGCGTGTGCCTCCTGCATCACACATTATGGAGACCAAATGGTTGTTGGAGTAGAACCAACATTAACTGTTGGATAAATTTTTATCCTCAGCGCAGGGAAATGAGATGACATAAAAATCTCCTCCATGAGATAAACATTTTCATCATTAATAGAAAACTCTCACTTTTATGGACATTTCTGGAAACTTTTTAGAGTTTTCAATGTGCTAACAGATAAGTACACTCTGCTTAAAAGCATCTTCAACATTTTTACTGCCTTGTCATTACAGCAAATGTGAATGGTGTCTGCAGTATTAGCAGTGGCCATTTACATAGTGTTGAAGTAGTCCCTTGTCTCTGCCTAATTAGACATGAGTTGTTAGCTCTTTTTATTATTTTTGAAATGGCTCACATTAGTATAGTAGATTTTGCATAATTTATCTAGTTTTAAACATTTGAAAACTCTCTCTGTGCCAGCCAGGGTATTGCCTACTGACAATTTGTTACTGGTCCATTACCATCTCAGGTTAAATTATCTTGCAGAAGGATACATTCATTTGAATAATGAATTTTTCTATGAAAAGAGATTTTTTCATGTTTGAATTATTAATACTTGTATTAAACATGATATTAAATTTTAACAAACAAAAATAAACATTATTAAAAATGTCCACGTTATTGATTTTGTAAGCTTGCCTCATTATTTTAAAAGCCAAATTTATCAGGGGCTCCTAGTTTTTTAAGCCACTTTTCCCAATGAATGTGCCAAAGATTTAGACTATTATTTCTTTTTAGTGCAAGTAAATTGTATCAATGTAGGATTTAATGGTATAAGTGGAATATAAGCCATCTTTATTTTGTACAATTCCAAAATACTATCATTTTCAAGGGGTGAAAATTGAAACCCTTGAATACTGAAATCATTTCATTTTGCACAGGTCCTTGGTAACTGACCCATGCAAAATAAGGACAATTCCGCTATGCCCAAGTTTCAATAAACACTGTGATTAGCCTGTAGTCCTGATGGGGTAGTTCTCCTCTGTAAGTCAGTAAGTAGGCCACAATCAAATGTTTTCTTTTCCTAAGTATTGTAGAGTACTTTTTCACTGATGAACTACCAAAGTGGCTGAAATATTATACTCTTATATACATATGTTTAATATTTATAGAGAATACTTTCTATACTTTTCATTACCATTGTTTTCTAAAAATGAAAACTAGACTTGTACTAAGTACTACCTGCTAGTAAAACTTTGAAATATGCTCCTGAGAATTCTTATGCCTTCCAAGTTGTTATTACTCTTGATTAAATCTCATATGAATGCCTAGTTCAAGTGCCTTGGTATCTTGAAGATCCAACACCCCAGTGACACTTGTAGACCACTCTTATACACCATTTATCATTTATTTAGTTGGGTCTCAGATATATACCCATTCTTTCTTTCAATCAAGGATCTTGATATTTTCCTCCAGTCACTGATTTGAGCTCTTCTTCAGTCTAAACAATGCATTAGACTATGTGGTCTGACAATTAGGTTCACAAATTCATCCTAGAAAAAAGTGCTATGTGTACCTAACTCATTGCTAAATATCACTATTTTCACGTTCAAAGTACTTCCCTTGGGAAGTAGCCCACCAATGCCAGCACTTAGTCCATTCTTAAAAGCAATTTTGGAGCTCTTTTTCTGGAATACCATCAGAGTCGGCGTTCTACATGATCTGACAATGATATTCGTCAATTTGCTACTGGGGGCACAGATGGGCGGCACTGCACAGTTTGGAAGGGTTTCATAATGTTGGTGTATTGGTGTCTCGCAGCTGTGGCCATGTCTTGTTGAGTGGCATTCAGTATTGTTGTTGCATGTTTTTGTGTATCATACGACCACAGCTCTGATGACCATTCCAGAAAAAGAGTTCCAAAATTTCTTTTAAATGAATAAATTACAGTTTTAAGGGTGTACAAAGCACTAATATTGGTGCTTAGCTTCCAAAGGGGAGTACTTCAAAGCTGACAATAGTGATATTCAGTCATGAGTTATGTAGCCTTTCTCTAGGATGCATTTGCAAACTTAACTGTCAGTCTCATCAAACTTAACTGTCAGTCTCTCAAACTTAACTGTCAGCCTGACTAACTGTCAGGCTGCTAATTAATCAAACTATAACTATTACTTCTTTCCAGAAGGCCAGGACCACTGCACTCTATCAACTAGGGAAGAAAGTGGTCAGAGCTAAGAGGACAATGGTGTCTAGAATGAAATTGTGCTACATTCCTCCTTATTGGGACTTCAGATGCAGGCCTAGTTTTCCAACTAAAATAAACTACAGACGTTCTGGTCATGGCCCATTTTTTTCTGTCAGCCTACTATGAAGACCACACACTTCAATGGGAATCCTCTACAGACTATGACTTGTATATCTGAAAGCTGAAGAAGACTAAGGTTCTTTAAAATTTTTTTTAGTAGTTGGATAATGAAGTCATTAAAAAGTTGTGCGAGTAGGAACTTCATAATTTCACATACTTGCAGTTTAAACTAAAATTTTCAGGCACAGTGTTAAATGAGTAGAAAGAGGGTCATGCTACACTTAGCTCTTCAAAAATATTTTAAAAAATGGTGATTAGTTTACATTGAGAATGTCATAAACACGACAGATACAGTTATTGAGATTCCTTTTATGGCTCTTCATAGATAAGAAATCGAAGAAAAGGAACACAGATTTGGCACCCTGATTCTGGTTTTGAAATTTGTCTTAACTTCCTCATTTGTAAGATGCACATGGTAATAATGGAAGTAGATAAGTAATGTAAGAAGCGCCAGAAAGGGATAGAATTTGTCTGAACCAATTCTTGGTATGTGAGACTGAGAGAGCTGTCTTTTCCACGCTGTTTGTAGGGTTTGATTATTAGTCCCCTTTGGATGACTTTTGATAAGAATTAGACAGAATAGCAATAATGGCAAAGGGACATAGATGTGACACCCTGATTATGGTTTTGAAAAACTAAATCCAAAGGCAGATACTTAAAATTCTATTGCCAATTATTTGTGAATAATACATTATCACTAACAGGGGACCAACTTAAAGTAAAATCATAAAACTCCCATTATTGTTAACCTCACGATGGCATCAACAGAGAAGGTTTTACATAAAATAAATAATAACTGTTTTTGAAATTCACATTTAAGAAATTACAGATTTCCTGAAATTTTAAAGTTTCAATCCTCAGAGTAATGTATTTGATATTTTATACCACTTTATAATGTTAAAATCCGTTTTTAGATACATGTGCTCATTGCCTATTCAAAACGTGCAAATTGAATTTGTGTACTATTAAATTAACTAAGAAGTTCTAGTGAATATACTTCAACTTTTTTTTTTTAAGGAACTGAAGATAAAATGATGGTTTAGACCTTTAATAAATGGGTCCCAAGTTTTAGTACCGTACATTTCAGTTTAATTACAAAGATTTGCCTGTTGATTCATTGTGTTATTAATGAAACGCCCTCTAATTACATAAACAAGGATAACTGCTGCTTTGGGGGAAAGGATGAACTACTGGAAATAGGTACTGCGTTTTCCATTAGGGTAGCTGGAGTTTGGTTTAATTCTACCATCATAATTAGTTCTTTTTGGTCTTTTGCGAATCGCTTAATCTCTGATATGAGATTCCCAATATCAAAAGTAGAGATTATGTTTAATTTTCAGTTGTTTTTTAGTTCTGAAAATGTATAATTTTGGTAAACTTTACAAATATGTTTGTATATTGTTCACACACTGAACATAATTATTGCATATATATATTTATACGTAAATTCAGACTTCAATAAAAAGACACTCCTCAATGTAAAAAAGAAAATTATGAAAACAGACAGGAAAATGGACAAAGAATGAAACCAGGCAACGCAAGGCAGGAAACAATCAAAAGTTTAACAAATATATCATAAAATAAATGTGGACTCATTGCAGAGAAATGCAAATGGGAAAAGTAACAAGCCAAGATAAAGAAAAATAAATAGAAGCTGCTGTTTTCTGGTGAGGGGAGAAAGGAATGAAAGGCGTAGTTTTGGAATTTATGACTTTGATACTATGATTTTTGATATTTAGTTCAAAGTTCTATACACTGGTTCTTTATTATATATTCGACTTGATATTGTTTTCTGAGCAGACACATTGGTTACAGCCCCTTGTGAGTTAGAGAAAGCTGCTTTTTTCCTTTGAGGTTGATCGGATGTCAAATTATCTTTTTCTTAAACTTTCAACGTTCCTCTTATTCAATCCACCATTATCATGCTGCATGAGGGTTTTGTGGGTTTATTTCTGTCAGGATCTTAAGCTTAGAATTTCATTATGCATAACAGACAGGTTCAGAGACAGACTGCGAAGCCACACTTCTGGGGTTCCCATCTTTATGCATGATTTAATACCTGAGCAACTTTGGCCTGCTACTAAATTTCTGGGTCTTAACTTTCTCATTTGTAAGATGCACATGGTAATAATGGAAACCCTCATAGAGTTGCCCTTAGGATGAGATGAGCAAAATCGGACAAGTGCTGAAAGAGATTTGTATAATTTAAAAGCTGTTAGGAAAACAACTGTTGCTACTGAAAACATTATATAAGTTTACTTGCCAAAGGTTCAGAGAAAACTCTATTCCAACCCCTTAAAATTTGTATTTCCAAACTCTACATAATTTTAGATTTAAATATTTATTAAAGACAAATATGAATATAATCAGAGCTATTATTTTTCAAAGGCTGCTTATATTCCTAAAATTGTGCTGCATAATATTCCATGGTGTATATATACCACAATGTATTAATGCAGATGATATGATTGTATATGTGGAAAACACCAGGGATTCTTCTACAAAACTCTTAGAAGTGATCAAGGAATACAGCGGTGTCTCAGGTTACAAAATCAACAATTTATATTATATATACCAACAATAGTCAAGCTGAAAAACCAGTCAAGGACTCTATTCCATTCACAGTAGTGCTAAAGAAGATGAAATATTTGGTAGTTTACCTAACAAAGGGCGTGAAAGATCTCTATAAAGAGAACTATGAAACTCTAAGAAAAGAAATAGCTGAAGATGTTAACAAATGGAAAAACATACTATGCTCATGGCTGGGAAGAATCAGCATTGTTAAAATGTCCATACTACCCAAAGCAATATACAATTTTAATGCA